>NC_140583.1:999265054-999768252 GCF_964204655.1 Triturus cristatus | reverse complement strand
TGCCCGCCCCTTTCCCCGCCCTGTGCCGGGTGTTTCATTAGCGGGCGGGGTTTATGACGAGCTGGTCTCGTCATGGGCACAGCGCAACCGCTGCCCATGACGAGACCAGCTCGTCATGGGCACTCAAGAGGTTAAAAAGTAGTTATTCAACATGAGGCACAATCCAAATGACATTTTGAATCATTTTTTCTACAGTCCAAAAAATCCATTTTCTGATGAAAAACGATGACCCGTGACATGTCGAACTTTCTCCAGACGGTCTGAAATGGTAATTTTTTAATGTTTAATGTTTCGACTATAAATGTCTATTGCATGTGAATTATCACTTTTGGAAATAAAATAAGTGTGTTTAGAGTCATTTTAATGCCTGAAATTAGTCGAAAAAGAAGATTCTGAGTAGGAATAAAAGTCTGTAAAAATGGCAATTTTGGTCAAATTTGAGGCTTTAAAAAGTAGTTATTCAACATGAGGCATAATCCAAATGACATATTGAATCATTTTTTCTACAGTCCAAAAAAAGAATTTTCTGATGAAAAACGATGACCCGTGACCTGTCGAACTTGATCCAGATGGTCAGACATGGTAATTTTTTTGATGTTACATTTTTTGACTGTAAATGACTATTGCATGTGAATTATCACTTTTGGAACCAAAATAAGTGTATTTAGATTAATTTTAATGCCTGAAAATGGTCGAAACAGAAGCTTCTGAGTAGGAGAAAAAGTCTGTAAAAATGGCAATTTTGAGTACATTGAGGCTTTAAAAAGTAGTTATTCAACATGAGGCACAATCCAAATGACATTTTGAATCATTTATTCTACAGTCCAAAAAATCAATTTTTTGATGAAAAGCGATGACACGTGACCTGTCGAACTTTCTCCAGATGCTCAGAAATAGTAATTTTTTCATGTTTAATTTCTTGACTATAAATGACTATTGCATGTGAATTATCACTTTTGGAAATAAAATAAGTGTGTTTAGAATCATTTTAATGCCTGAAATTGGTCGAATTAGAAGCTTCTGAGTAGGAGAAAGTCTGTAAAAATGGCAATTTTGAGTACATTGAGGCTTTAAAAAGCAGTTATTCAACATGAGGCACAATCCAAATGACATTTTGAATCATTTTTTCTACAGTCCAAAAAATCCATTTTCTGATGAAAAACGTTGACCCGTGACCTGTCGAACTTGATCCAGATGGTCAGACATGGTAATTTTTGTGATGTTACATTTTTTGACTGTAAAAGACTATTGCATGTGAATTTTCACTTTTGGAACCAAAATAAGTGTATTTAGATTCATTTTAATGCCTGAAATTGGTCGAAACAGAAGCTTCTGAGTAGGAGAAAAAGTCTGTAAAAATGGCAATTTTGAGTACATTGAGGCTTTAAAAAGTAGTTATTCAACATGAGGCACAATCCAAATGACATATTGAATCATTTTTTCTACAGACCAAAAAATGAATTTTGTGATGAAAAACGATGACCCGTGACCTGTCGAACTTGATCCAGATGGTCAGACATGGTAATTTTTGTGATGTTACATTTTTTGACTGTAAAAGACTATTGCATGTGAATTTTCACTTTTGGAACCAAAATAAGTGTATTTAGATTCATTTTAATGCCTGAAATTGGTCGAAATAGAAGCTTCTGAGTAGGAGAAAAAGTCTGTAAAAATGGCAATTTTGAGTACATTGAGGCTTTAAAAAGTAGTTATTCAACATGAGGCACAATCCAAATGACATTTTGAATCATTTATTCTACAGTCCAAAAAATCCATTTTTTGATGAAAAGCCATGATACGTGACCTGTCGAACTTTCTCCAGATGCTCAGAAATAGTAATTTTTTCATGTTTAATTTCTTGACTATAAATGACTATTGCATGTGAATTATCACTTTTGGAAATAAAATAAGTGTGTTTAGAATCATTTTAATGCCTGAAATTGGTCGAATTAGAAGCTTCTGAGTAGGAGAAAGTCTGTAAAAATGGCAATTTTGAGTACATTGAGGCTTTAAAAAGCAGTTATTCAACATGAGGCACAATCCAAATGACATTTTGAATCATTTTTTCTACAGTCCAAAAAATCCATTTTCTGATGAAAAACGTTGACCCGTGACCTGTCGAACTTGATCCAGATGGTCAGACATGGTAATTTTTGTGATGTTACATTTTTTGACTGTAAAAGACTATTGCATGTGAATTTTCACTTTTGGAACCAAAATAAGTGTATTTAGATTCATTTTAATGCCTGAAATTGGTCGAAACAGAAGCTTCTGAGTAGGAGAAAAAGTCTGTAAAAATGGCAATTTTGAGTACATTGAGGCTTTAAAAAGTAGTTATTCAACATGAGGCACAATCCAAATGACATATTGAATCATTTTTTCTACAGTCCAAAAAATCCATTTTCTGATGAAAAACGATTACCCTTGACCTGTCGAACTTGATCCAGATGGTCAGACATGGTAATTTTTGTGATGTTACATTTTTTGACTGTAAAAGACTATTGCATGTGAATTTTCACTTTTGGAACCAAAATAAGTGTATTTAGATTCATTTTAATGCCTGAAATTGGTGGAAACAGAAGCTTCTGAGTAGGAGAAAAAGTCTGTAAAAATGGCAATTTTGAGTACATTGAGGCTTTAAAAAGTAGTTATTTAACATGAGGCATAATCCAAATGACATTTTGAATCATTTTTTCTACAGTCCAAAAAATCCATTTTCTGATGAAAAACGTTGACCCGTGACCTGTCGAACTTGATCCAGATGGTCAGACATGGTAATTTTTGTGATGTTACATTTTTTGACTGTAAAAGACTATTGCATGTGAATTTTCACTTTTGGAACCAAAATAAGTGTATTTAGATTCATTTTAATGCCTGAAATTGGTCGAAACAGAAGCTTCTGAGTAGGAGAAAAAGTCTGTAAAAATGGCAATTTTGAGTACATTGAGGCTTTAAAAAGTAGTTATTCAACATGAGGCACAATCCAAATGACATATTGAATCATTTTTTCTACAGACCAAAAAATGAATTTTGTGATGAAAAACGATGACCCGTGACCTGTCGAACTTGATCCAGATGGTCAGACATGGTAATTTTTGTGATGTTACATTTTTTGACTGTAAAAGACTATTGCATGTGAATTTTCACTTTTGGAACCAAAATAAGTGTATTTAGATTCATTTTAATGCCTGAAATTGGTCGAAATAGAAGCTTCTGAGTAGGAGAAAAAGTCTGTAAAAATGGCAATTTTGAGTACATTGAGGCTTTAAAAAGTAGTTATTCAACATGAGGCACAATCCAAATGACATTTTGAATCATTTATTCTACAGTCCAAAAAATCCATTTTTTGATGAAAAGCCATGATACGTGACCTGTCGAACTTTCTCCAGATGCTCAGAAATAGTAATTTTTTCATGTTTAATTTCTTGACTATAAATGACTATTGCATGTGAATTATCACTTTTGGAAATAAAATAAGTGTGTTTAGAATCATTTTAATGCCTGAAATTGGTCGAATTAGAAGCTTCTGAGTAGGAGAAAGTCTGTAAAAATGGCAATTTTGAGTACATTGAGGCTTTAAAAAGCAGTTATTCAACATGAGGCACAATCCAAATGACATTTTGAATCATTTTTTCTACAGTCCAAAAAATCCATTTTCTGATGAAAAACGATTACCCTTGACCTGTCGAACTTGATCCAGATGGTCAGACATGGTAATTTTTGTGATGTTACATTTTTTGACTGTAAAAGACTATTGCATGTGAATTTTCACTTTTGGAACCAAAATAAGTGTATTTAGATTCATTTTAATGCCTGAAATTGGTGGAAACAGAAGCTTCTGAGTAGGAGAAAAAGTCTGTAAAAATGGCAATTTTGAGTACATTGAGGCTTTAAAAAGTAGTTATTTAACATGAGGCATAATCCAAATGACATATTGAATCATTTTTTCTACAGTCCAAAAAATGAATTTTCTGATGAAAAACGATGACCCGTGACCTGTCGAACTTGATCCAGATGGTCAGACATGGTAATTTTTTTGATGTTACATTTTTTGACTGTAAATGACTATTGCATGTGAATTATCACTTTTGGAACCAAAATAAGTGTATTTAGATTAATTTTAATGCCTGAAAATGGTCGAAACAGAAGCTTCTGAGTAGGAGAAAAAGTCTGTAAAAATGGCAATTTTGAGTACATTGAGGCTTTAAAAAGTAGTTATTCAACATGAGGCACAATCCAAATGACATTTTGAATCATTTATTCTACAGTCCAAAAAATCAATTTTTTGATGAAAAGCGATGACACGTGACCTGTCGAACTTTCTCCAGATGCTCAGAAATAGTAATTTTTTCATGTTTAATTTCTTGACTATAAATGACTATTGCATGTGAATTATCACTTTTGGAAATAAAATAAGTGTGTTTAGAATCATTTTAGTGCCTGAAATTGGTCGAATTAGAAGCTTCTGAGTAGGAGAAAGTCTGTAAAAATGGCAATTTTGAGTACATTGAGGCTTTAAAAAGCAGTTATTCAACATGAGGCACAATCCAAATGACATTTTGAATCATTTTTCTACAGTCCAAAAAATCCATTTTCTGATGAAAAACGATGACCCGTGACCTGTCGAACTTGATCCAGATGGTCAGACATGGTCATTTTTGTGATGTTACATTTTTTGACTGTAAAAGACTATTGCATGTGAATTTTCACTTTTGGAACCAAAATAAGTGTATTTAGATTCATTTTAATGCCTGAAATTGGTGGAAACAGAAGCTTCTGAGTAGGAGAAAAAGTCTGTAAAAATGGCAATTTTGTGTACATTGAGGCTTTAAAAAGTAGTTATTCAACATGAGGCATAATCCAAATGACATATTGAATCATTTTTTCTACAGTCCAAAAAATGAATTTTCTGATGAAAAACGATGACCCGTGACCTGTCGAACTTGATCCAGATGGTCAGACATGGTAATTTTTTGTGATGTTACATTTTTTGACTGTAAATGACTATTGCATGTGAATTATCACTTTTGGAACCAAAATAAGTGTATTTAGATTAATTTTAATGCCTGAAAATGGTCGAAACAGAAGCTTCTGAGTAGGAGAAAAAGTCTGTAAAAATGGCAATTTTGAGTACATTGAGGCTTTAAAAAGTAGTTATTCAACATGAGACACAATCCAAATGACATTTTGAATCATTTATTCTACAGTCCAAAAAATCAATTTTTTGATGAAAAGCGATGATCCGTGACCTGTCGAACTTTCTCCAGATGCTCAGAAATAGTAATTTTTTCATGTTTAATTTCTTGACTATAAATGACTATTGCATGTGAATTATCACTTTTGGAACTAAAATAGGTGTGTTTAGAATCATTTTAATGCCTGAAATTGGTCGAATTAGAAGCTTCTGAGTAGGAGAAAGTCTGTAAAAATGGCAATTTTGAGTACATTGAGGCTTTAAAAAGCAGTTATTCAACATGAGGCACAATCCAAATGACATTTTGAATAATTTTTTCTACAGTCCAAAAAATCCATTTTCTGATGAAAAACGATGACCCGTGACCTGTCGAACTTGATCCAGATGGTCAGACATGGTAATTTTTGTGATGTTACATTTTTTGACTGTAAAAGACTATTGCATGTGAATTTTCACTTTTGGAACCAAAATAAGTGTATTTAGATTCATTTTAATGCCTGAAATTGGTCGAAACAGAAGCTTCTGAGTAGGAGAAAAAGTCTGTAAAAATGGCAATTTTGAGTACATTGAGGCTTTAAAAAGTAGTTATTCAACATGAGGCACAATCCAAATGACATATTAAATCATTTTTTCTACAGACCAAAAATGAATTTTGTGATGAAAAACGATGACCCGTGACCTGTCGAACTTGATCCAGATGGTCAGACATGGTAATTTTGTGATGTTACATTTTTTGACTGTAAAAGACTATTGCATGTGAATTTTCACTTTTGGAACCAAATAAGTGTAATTAGATTCATTTTAATGCCTGAAATTGGTCGAAACAGAAGCTTCTGAGTAGGAGAAAAAGTCTGTAAAAATGGCAAATTTGAGTACATTGAGGCTTTAAAAAGCAGTTATTCAACATGTGGCACAATCCAAATGACAATTTGAATCATTTTTTCTACAGTCCAAAAAATCCATTTTCTGATGAAAAACGATGACCCGTGACCTGTTGAACTTTCACCAAACGGTCAGAAATGGTAATTTTTCAATGTTACATTTTTTGACTGTAAATAACTATTGCATGTGAATTATCACTTTTGGAACTAAAATAAGTGTGTTTAGAGTCATTTTAATGCCTGAAATCGGTCGAATTAGAAGCTTCTGAGTAGGAGAAAAAGTCTGTAAAAATGTCAATTTTGATTACATTGAGGCTTTAAAAGGTAGTTATTGAACATGAGGCACAATCCAAATGATAATTTGAATAAATTTTTCTACAGTCCTAAAAATCAATTTTCTGATGAAAAACGATGACCTGTCGAACTTTCTCCAGACGGTCAGAAATGGTAAGTTTTTTAATGTTACATTTTTTGACTGAAATGACTATTGCATGTGAATTATCACTTTTGGAACTAAAATACGTGTGTTTAGAGTAATTTTAATGCGTGAAATTGGTTGAAAAAGAAGCTTCTGAGTAGGAGTAAAAGTCTGTAAAAATGGCAATTTTGGTCAAATTTGAGGCTTTAACCCCTTCGATGCGTGTGACGGAGCGGTTCCATCATGCGCGTTTGATCGCGCTGTGCGCATGACGGAACCGCTGCGTCACGGCCACGCCCACACACGGAACCTTCAGCACTGCACGGTAATCCGCGCCGCACTGATGGGGTTAAAAAGTAGTTATTCAACATGAGGCACATCGAAATGAGATTTGAATCAATTTTTCTACAGTCCAAAAAATCCATTTTCTGATGAAAAACGATGACCCGTGACCTGTCGAAGTTTCTCCAGACGGTCAGAAATGGTAATTTTTTAATGTTACATTTTTTGACTGTAAATGACTATTGCATGTGAATTATCAATTTTGGAACTAAAATAAGTGTGTTTAGAGTCATTTTAATGCCTGAAATTGGTCGAAAAAGAAGCTTTTGAGAAGGAGTAAAAGTCTGTAAAAATGGCAATTTTGGTCAAATTTGAGGCTTTAAAAGTAGTTATTCAACATGAGGCACAATTTAAATGACAATTTGAATCATTTTTTCTACAGTCCAAAAAATCAATTTTCTGATGAAAAACGATGACCCGTGACCTGTCGAACTTTCACCAGACGGTCAGAAATGGTAATTTTTTAATGTTACATTTTTTGACTGGAAATGACTATTGCATGTGAATTATCACTTTTGGAATTAAAATAAGTGTGTTTTGAGTCATTTTAATGCCTGAAATTGGTCGAAATAGAAGCTTCTGAGTAGGAGAATAAGTCTGTAAAAATGGCAATTTTGATTACATTGAGGGCTTTAAAAAGTAGTTATTCAACATGAGGCACAATCCAAATGACATTTTGAATCACTTTTTCCACAGTCCAAAAAAATCAATTTTCTGATGAAAAACGATGACCCGTGACCTGTCGAAGTTTCTCCAGACGGTCTGAAATGGTAATTTTTTAATGTTTAATGTTTCGACTATAAATGTCTATTGCATGTGAATTATCACTTTTGGAAATAAAATAAGTGTGTTTAGAGTCATTTTAATGCCTGAAATTAGTCGAAAAAGAGATTCTGAGTAGGAATAAAAGTCTGTAAAAATGGCAATTTTGGTCAAATTTGAGGCTTTAAAAAGTAGTTATTCAACATGAGGCATAATCCAAATGACATATTGAATCATTTTTCTACAGTCCAAAAAAAGAATTTTCTGATGAAAAACGATGACCCGTGACCTGTCGAACTTGATCCAGATGGTCAGACATGGTAATTTTTTGATGTTACATTTTTTGACTGTATATGACTATTGCATGTGAATTTTCACTTTTGGAACCAAAATAAGTGTATTTAGATTCATTTTAATGCCTGAAATTGGTCGAAACAGAAGCTTCTGAGTAGGAGAAAAAGTCTGTAAAAATGGCAAATTTGAGTACATTGAGGCTTTAAAAAGCAGTTATTCAACATGTGGCACAATCCAAATGACAATTTGAATCATTTTTTCTACAGTCCAAAAAATCCATTTTCTGATGAAAAACGATGACCCGTGACCTGTCGAACTTTCACCAGACGGTCAGAAATGGTAATTTTTTAATGGTACATTTTTTGACTGGAAATGACTATTGCATGTGAATTATCACTTTTGGAATTAAAATAAGTGTGTTTTGAGTCATTTTAATGCCTGAAAATTGGTCGAAATAGAAGCTTCTGAGTAGGAGAATAAGTCTGTAAAAATGGCAATTTTGATTACATTGAGGCTTTAAAAAGTAGTTATTCAACATGAGGCACAATCCAAATGACATTTTGAATCACTTTTTCCACAGTCCAAAAAAATAAATTTTCTGATGAAAAACGATGACCCGTGACCTGTCGAAGTTTCTCCAGACGGTCTGAAATGGTAATTTTTTAATGTTTAATGTTTCGACTATAAATGTCTATTGCATGTGAATTATCACTTTTGGAAATAAAAATAAGTGTGTTTAGAGTCATTTAATGCCTGAAATTAGTCGAAAAAGAAGATTCTGAGTAGGAATAAAAGTCTGTAAAAATGGCAATTTTGGTCAAATTGAGGCTTTAAAAAGTAGTTATTCAACATGAGGCACAATCCAAATGACATGTTGAATCCATTTTTCTACAGTCCTAAAAATCAATTTTCTGATGAAAAACGATGACCCGTGACATGTCGAACTTTCACCAGACGGTCAGAAATGGTAATTTTTTAATTTTACATTTTTTGACTGTTAATGACTATTGCATGTGAATGATCACTTTTGGAACTAAAATAAGTGTGTTTAGAGTCATTTTAATGCCTGAAATTGGTGGAAACAGAAGCTTCTGAGTAGGAGAAAAAGTCTGTAAAAATGGCAATTTTGAGTACATTGAGGCTTTAAAAGTAGTTATTCAACATGAGGCTAAATCCAAATGACATGTTGAATCCATTTTTCTACAGTCCTAAAAATCAATTTTCTGATGAAAAACGATGACCCGTGACCTGTCGAACTTTCACCAGACGGTCAGAAATTGTAATTTTTAATGTTACATTTTTTGACTGTTAATGACTATTGCATGTGAATGATCACTTTTGGAACTAAAATAAGTGTGTTTAGAGTCATTTTAATGCCTGAAATTGGTCGAAATAGAAGCTTCTGAGTAGGAGAAAAAGTCTGTAAAATGGCAATTTTGAGTACATTGAGGCTTTAAAAAGTAGTTATTCAACATGAGGCACAATCCAAATGACATTTTGAATCATTTATTCTACAGTCCAAAAAATCAATTTTTTGATGAAAAGCGATGATACGTGACCTGTCGAACTTTCTCCAGATGCTCAGAAATAGTAATTTTTTCATGTTTAATTTCTTGACTATAAATGACTATTGCATGTGAATTATCACTTTTGGAAATAAAATAAGTGTGTTTAGAATCATTTTAATGCCTGAAATTTGTCGAATTAGAAGCTTCTGAGTAGGAGAAAGTCTGTAAAAATGGCAATTTTGAGTACATTGAGGCTTTAAAAGGCAGTTATTCAACATGAGGCACAATCCAAATGACATTTTGAATCATTTTTTCTACAGTCCAAAAATCCATATTCTGATGAAAAACGATTACCCGTGACCTGTCGAACTTGATCCAGATGGTCAGACATGGTAATTTTTGTGATGTTACATTTTTTGACTGTAAAAGACTATTGCATGTGAATTTTCACTTTTGGAACCAAAATAAGTGTATTTAGATTCATTTTAATGCCTGAAATTGGTCGAAATAGAAGCTTCTGAGTAGGAGAAAAAGTCTGTAAAAATGGCAATTTTGAGTACATTGAGGCTTTAAAAAAGTAGTTATTCAACATGAGGCACAATCCAAATGACATTTTGAATCATTTATTCTACAGTCCAAAAAATCCATTTTTTGATGAAAAGCCATGATACGTGACCTGTCGAACTTTCTCCAGATGCTCAGAAATAGTAATTTTTTCATGTTTAATTTCTTGACTATAAATGACTATTGCATGTGAATTATCACTTTTGGAAATAAAATAAGTGTGTTTAGAATCATTTTAATGCCTGAAATTGGTCGAATTAGAAGCTTCTGAGTAGGAGAAAGTCTGTAAAAATGGCAATTTTGAGTACATTGAGGCTTTAAAAAGCAGTTATTCAACATGAGGCACAATCCAAATGACATTTTGAATCATTTTTTCTACAGTCCAAAAAATCCATTTTCTGATGAAAAACGATTACCCTTGACCTGTCGAACTTGATCCAGATGGTCAGACATGGTAATTTTTGTGATGTTACATTTTTTGACTGTAAAAGACTATTGCATGTGAATTTTCACTTTTGGAACCAAAATAAGTGTATTTAGATTCATTTTAATGCCTGAAATTGGTGGAAACAGAAGCTTCTGAGTAGGAGAAAAAGTCTGTAAAAATGGCAATTTTGAGTACATTGAGGCTTTAAAAAGTAGTTATTTAACATGAGGCATAATCCAAATGACATTTTGAATCATTTTTTCTACAGTCCAAAAAATCCATTTTCTGATGAAAAACGTTGACCCGTGACCTGTCGAACTTGATCCAGATGGTCAGACATGGTAATTTTTGTGATGTTACATTTTTTGACTGTAAAAGACTATTGCATGTGAATTTTCACTTTTGGAACCAAAATAAGTGTATTTAGATTCATTTTAATGCCTGAAATTGGTCGAAACAGAAGCTTCTGAGTAGGAGAAAAAGTCTGTAAAAATGGCAATTTTGAGTACATTGAGGCTTTAAAAAGTAGTTATTCAACATGAGGCACAATCCAAATGACATATTGAATCATTTTTTCTACAGACCAAAAAATGAATTTTGTGATGAAAAACGATGACCCGTGACCTGTCGAACTTGATCCAGATGGTCAGACATGGTAATTTTTGTGATGTTACATTTTTTGACTGTAAAAGACTATTGCATGTGAATTTTCACTTTTGGAACCAAAATAAGTGTATTTAGATTCATTTTAATGCCTGAAATTGGTCGAAATAGAAGCTTCTGAGTAGGAGAAAAAGTCTGTAAAAATGGCAATTTTGAGTACATTGAGGCTTTAAAAAGTAGTTATTCAACATGAGGCACAATCCAAATGACATTTTGAATCATTTATTCTACAGTCCAAAAAATCCATTTTTTGATGAAAAGCCATGATACGTGACCTGTCGAACTTTCTCCAGATGCTCAGAAATAGTAATTTTTTCATGTTTAATTTCTTGACTATAAATGACTATTGCATGTGAATTATCACTTTTGGAAATAAAATAAGTGTGTTTAGAATCATTTTAATGCCTGAAATTGGTCGAATTAGAAGCTTCTGAGTAGGAGAAAGTCTGTAAAAATGGCAATTTTGAGTACATTGAGGCTTTAAAAGCAGTTATTCAACATGAGGCACAATCCAAATGACATTTTGAATCATTTTTTCTACAGTCCAAAAAATCCATTTTCTGATGAAAAACGATTACCCTTGACCTGTCGAACTTGATCCAGATGGTCAGACATGGTAATTTTTGTGATGTTACATTTTTTGACTGTAAAAGACTATTGCATGTGAATTTTCACTTTTGGAACCAAAATAAGTGTATTTAGATTCATTTTAATGCCTGAAATTGGTGGAAACAGAAGCTTCTGAGTAGGAGAAAAAGTCTGTAAAAATGGCAATTTTGAGTACATTGAGGCTTTAAAAAGTAGTTATTTAACATGAGGCATAATCCAAATGACATATTGAATCATTTTTTCTACAGTCCAAAAAATGAATTTTCTGATGAAAAACGATGACCCGTGACCTGTCGAACTTGATCCAGATGGTCAGACATGGTAATTTTTTGATGTTACATTTTTTGACTGTAAATGACTATTGCATGTGAATTATCACTTTTGGAACCAAAATAAGTGTATTTAGATTAATTTTAATGCCTGAAAATGGTCGAAACAGAAGCTTCTGAGTAGGAGAAAAAGTCTGTAAAAATGGCAATTTTGAGTACATTGAGGCTTTAAAAAGTAGTTATTCAACATGAGGCACAATCCAAATGACATTTTGAATCATTTATTCTACAGTCCAAAAAATCAATTTTTGATGAAAAGCGATGACACGTGACCTGTCGAACTTTCTCCAGATGCTCAGAAATAGTAATTTTTTCATGTTTAATTTCTTGACTATAAATGACTATTGCATGTGAATTATCACTTTTGGAAATAAAATAAGTGTGTTTAGAATCATTTTAGTGCCTGAAATTGGTCGAATTAGAAGCTTCTGAGTAGGAGAAAGTCTGTAAAAATGGCAATTTTGAGTACATTGAGGCTTTAAAAAGCAGTTATTCAACATGAGGCACAATCCAAATGACATTTTGAATCATTTTTTCTACAGTCCAAAAAATCCATTTTCTGATGAAAAACGATGACCCGTGACCTGTCGAACTTGATCCAGATGGTCAGACATGGTCATTTTTGTGATGTTACATTTTTTGACTGTAAAAGACTATTGCATGTGAATTTTCACTTTTGGAACCAAAATAAGTGTATTTAGATTCATTTTAATGCCTGAAATTGGTGGAAACAGAAGCTTCTGAGTAGGAGAAAAAGTCTGTAAAAATGGCAATTTTGTGTACATTGAGGCTTTAAAAAGTAGTTATTCAACATGAGGCATAATCCAAATGACATATTGAATCATTTTTTCTACAGTCCAAAAAATGAATTTTCTGATGAAAAACGATGACCCGTGACCTGTCGAACTTGATCCAGATGGTCAGACATGGTAATTTTTTGTGATGTTACATTTTTTGACTGTAAATGACTATTGCATGTGAATTATCACTTTTGGAACCAAAATAAGTGTATTTAGATTAATTTTAATGCCTGAAAATGGTCGAAACAGAAGCTTCTGAGTAGGAGAAAAAGTCTGTAAAAATGGCAATTTTGAGTACATTGAGGCTTTAAAAAGTAGTTATTCAACATGAGACACAATCCAAATGACATTTTGAATCATTTATTCTACAGTCCAAAAAATCAATTTTTTGATGAAAAGCGATGATCCGTGACCTGTCGAACTTTCTCCAGATGCTCAGAAATAGTAATTTTTTCATGTTTAATTTCTTGACTATAAATGACTATTGCATGTGAATTATCACTTTTGGAACTAAAATAGGTGTGTTTAGAATCATTTTAATGCCTGAAATTGGTCGAATTAGAAGCTTCTGAGTAGGAGAAAGTCTGTAAAAATGGCAATTTTGAGTACATTGAGGCTTTAAAAAGCAGTTATTCAACATGAGGCACAATCCAAATGACATTTTGAATAATTTTTTCTACAGTCCAAAAAATCCATTTTCTGATGAAAAACGATGACCCGTGACCTGTCGAACTTGATCCAGATGGTCAGACATGGTAATTTTTGTGATGTTACATTTTTTGACTGTAAAAGACTATTGCATGTGAATTTTCACTTTTGGAACCAAAATAAGTGTATTTAGATTCATTTTAATGCCTGAAATTGGTCGAAACAGAAGCTTCTGAGTAGGAGAAAAAGTCTGTAAAAATGGCAATTTTGAGTACATTGAGGCTTTAAAAAGTAGTTATTCAACATGAGGCACAATCCAAATGACATATTAAATCATTTTTTCTACAGACCAAAAAATGAATTTTGTGATGAAAAACGATGACCCGTGACCTGTCGAACTTGATCCAGATGGTCAGACATGGTAATTTTTGTGATGTTACATTTTTTGACTGTAAAAGACTATTGCATGTGAATTTTCACTTTTGGAACCAAAATAAGTGTATTTAGATTCATTTTAATGCCTGAAATTGGTCGAAACAGAAGCTTCTGAGTAGGAGAAAAAGTCTGTAAAAATGGCAAATTTGAGTACATTGAGGCTTTAAAAAGCAGTTATTCAACATGTGGCACAATCCAAATGACAATTTGAATCATTTTTTCTACAGTCCAAAAAATCCATTTTCTGATGAAAAACGATGACCCGTGACCTGTTGAACTTTCACCAAACGGTCAGAAATGGTAATTTTTCAATGTTACATTTTTTGACTGTAAATAACTATTGCATGTGAATTATCACTTTTGGAACTAAAATAAGTGTGTTTAGAGTCATTTTAATGCCTGAAATCGGTCGAATTAGAAGCTTCTGAGTAGGAGAAAAAGTCTGTAAAAATGTCAATTTTGATTACATTGAGGCTTTAAAAGGTAGTTATTGAACATGAGGCACAATCCAAATGATAATTTGAATAAATTTTTCTACAGTCCTAAAAATCAATTTTCTGATGAAAAACGATGACCTGTCGAACTTTCTCCAGACGGTCAGAAATGGTAAGTTTTTTAATGTTACATTTTTTGACTGAAAATGACTATTGCATGTGAATTATCACTTTTGGAACTAAAATACGTGTGTTTAGAGTAATTTTAATGCGTGAAATTGGTTGAAAAAGAAGCTTCTGAGTAGGAGTAAAAGTCTGTAAAAATGGCAATTTTGGTCAAATTTGAGGCTTTAACCCCTTCGATGCGTGTGACGGAGCGGTTCCATCATGCGCGTTTGATCGCGCTGTGCGCATGACGGAACCGCTGCGTCACGGCCACGCCCACACACGGAACCTTCAGCACTGCACGGTAATCCGCGCCGCACTGATGGGGTTAAAAAGTAGTTATTCAACATGAGGCACAATCGAAATGAGATTTTGAATCAATTTTTCTACAGTCCAAAAAATCCATTTTCTGATGAAAAACGATGACCCGTGACCTGTCGAAGTTTCTCCAGACGGTCAGAAATGGTAATTTTTTAATGTTACATTTTTTGACTGTAAATGACTATTGCATGTGAATTATCAATTTTGGAACTAAAATAAGTGTGTTTAGAGTCATTTTAATGCCTGAAATTGGTCGAAAAAGAAGCTTTTGAGAAGGAGTAAAAGTCTGTAAAAATGGCAATTTTGGTCAAATTTGAGGCTTTAAAAAGTAGTTATTCAACATGAGGCACAATTTAAATGACAATTTGAATCATTTTTTCTACAGTCCAAAAAATCAATTTTCTGATGAAAAACGATGACCCGTGACCTGTCGAACTTTCACCAGACGGTCAGAAATGGTAATTTTTTAATGTTACATTTTTTGACTGGAAATGACTATTGCATGTGAATTATCACTTTTGGAATTAAAATAAGTGTGTTTTGAGTCATTTTAATGCCTGAAATTGGTCGAAATAGAAGCTTCTGAGTAGGAGAATAAATCTGTAAAAATGGCAATTTTGATTACATTGAGGCTTTAAAAAGTAGTTATTCAACATGAGGCACAATCCAAATGACATTTTGAATCACTTTTTCCACAGTCCAAAAAAATCAATTTTCTGATGAAAAACGATGACCCGTGACCTGTCGAAGTTTCTCCAGACGGTCTGAAATGGTAATTTTTTAATGTTTAATGTTTCGACTATAAATGTCTATTGCATGTGAATTATCACTTTTGGAAATAAAATAAGTGTGTTTAGAGTCATTTTAATGCCTGAAATTAGTCGAAAAAGAAGATTCTGAGTAGGAATAAAAGTCTGTAAAAATGGCAATTTTGGTCAAATTTGAGGCTTTAAAAAGTAGTTATTCAACATGAGGCATAATCCAAATGACATATTGAATCATTTTTTCTACAGTCCAAAAAAAGAATTTTCTGATGAAAAACGATGACCCGTGACCTGTCGAACTTGATCCAGATGGTCAGACATGGTAATTTTTTTGATGTTACATTTTTTGACTGTATATGACTATTGCATGTGAATTTTCACTTTTGGAACCAAAATAAGTGTATTTAGATTCATTTTAATGCCTGAAATTGGTCGAAACAGAAGCTTCTGAGTAGGAGAAAAAGTCTGTAAAAATGGCAAATTTGAGTACATTGAGGCTTTAAAAAGCAGTTATTCAACATGTGGCACAATCCAAATGACAATTTGAATCATTTTTTCTACAGTCCAAAAAATCCATTTTCTGATGAAAAACGATGACCCGTGACCTGTCGAACTTTCACCAGACGGTCAGAAATGGTAATTTTTTAATGGTACATTTTTTGACTGGAAATGACTATTGCATGTGAATTATCACTTTTGGAATTAAAATAAGTGTGTTTTGAGTCATTTTAATGCCTGAAATTGGTCGAAATAGAAGCTTCTGAGTAGGAGAATAAGTCTGTAAAAATGGCAATTTTGATTACATTGAGGCTTTAAAAAGTAGTTATTCAACATGAGGCACAATCCAAATGACATTTTGAATCACTTTTTCCACAGTCCAAAAAAATAAATTTTCTGATGAAAAACGATGACCCGTGACCTGTCGAAGTTTCTCCAGACGGTCTGAAATGGTAATTTTTTAATGTTTAATGTTTCGACTATAAATGTCTATTGCATGTGAATTATCACTTTTGGAAATAAAATAAGTGTGTTTAGAGTCATTTTAATGCCTGAAATTAGTCGAAAAAGAAGATTCTGAGTAGGAATAAAAGTCTGTAAAAATGGCAATTTTGGTCAAATTTGAGGCTTTAAAAAGTAGTTATTCAACATGAGGCACAATCCAAATGACATGTTGAATCCATTTTTCTACAGTCCTAAAAATCAATTTTCTGATGAAAAACGATGACCCGTGACATGTCGAACTTTCACCAGACGGTCAGAAATGGTAATTTTTTAATTTTACATTTTTTGACTGTTAATGACTATTGCATGTGAATGATCACTTTTGGAACTAAAATAAGTGTGTTTAGAGTCATTTTAATGCCTGAAATTGGTGGAAACAGAAGCTTCTGAGTAGGAGAAAAAGTCTGTAAAAATGGCAATTTTGAGTACATTGAGGCTTTAAAAAGTAGTTATTCAACATGAGGCTAAATCCAAATGACATGTTGAATCCATTTTTCTACAGTCCTAAAAATCAATTTTCTGATGAAAAACGATGACCCGTGACCTGTCGAACTTTCACCAGACGGTCAGAAATTGTAATTTTTAATGTTACATTTTTTGACTGTTAATGACTATTGCATGTGAATGATCACTTTTGGAACTAAAATAAGTGTGTTTAGAGTCATTTTAATGCCTGAAATTGGTCGAAATAGAAGCTTCTGAGTAGGAGAAAAAGTCTGTAAAAATGGCAATTTTGAGTACATTGAGGCTTTAAAAAGTAGTTATTCAACATGAGGCACAATCCAAATGACATTTTGAATCATTTATTCTACAGTCCAAAAAATCAATTTTTTGATGAAAAGCGATGATCCGTGACCTGTCGAACTTTCTCCAGATGCTCAGAAATAGTAATTTTTTCATGTTTAATTTCTTGACTATAAATGACTATTGCATGTGAATTATCACTTTTGGAAATAAAATAAGTGTGTTGAGAATCATTTTAATGCCTGAAATTGGTCGAATTGGAAGCTTCTGAGTAGGAGAAAGTCTGTAAAAATGGTAATTTTGAGTACATTGAGGCTTTAAAAAGCAGTTATTCAACATGAGGCACAATCCAAATGACATATTGAATCATTTTTTCTACAGTCCAAAAAATGAATTTTCTGATGAAAAACGATGACCCGTGACCTGTCGAACTTGATCCAGATGGTCAGACATGGTAATTTTTTTAATGTTACATTTTTTGACGGTAAATGACTATTGCATGTGAATTATCACTTTTGGAACCAAAATAAGTGTGTTTAGATTCATTTTAATGCCTGAAATTGGTCGAAACAGAAGCTTCTGAGTAGGAGAAAAAGTCTGTAAAAATTGCAGTTTTGAGTACATTGAGGCTTTAAAAAGTAGTTATTCAACATGAGGCACAATCCAAATGACATATTGAATCATTTTTTCTACAGTCCAAAAAATGAATTTTCTGATGAAAATCGATGACCCGTGACCTGTCGACTTGATCCAGATGGTCAGACATGGTAATTTTTTTGATGTTACATTTTTTGACTGTAAATGACTATTGCATGTGAATTATCACTTTTGGAACCAAAATAAGTGTATTTAGATTAATTTTAATGCCTGAAAATGGTCGAAACAGAAGCTTCTGAGTAGGAGAAAAAGTCTGTAAAAATGGCAATTTTGAGTACATTGAGGCTTTAAAAAGTAGTTATTCAACATGAGGCACAATCCAAATGACATTTTGAATCATTTATTCTACAGTCCAAAAAATCAATTTTTTGATGAAAAGCGATGACACGTGACCTGTCGAACTTTCTCCAGATGCTCAGAAATAGTAATTTTTTCATGTTTAATTTCTTGACTATAAATGACTATTGCATGTGAATTATCACTTTTGGAAATAAAATAAGTGTGTTTAGAATCATTTTAATGCCTGAAATTGGTCGAATTAGAAGCTTCTGAGTAGGAGAAAGTCTGTAAAAATGGCAATTTTGAGTACATTGAGGATTTAAAAAGCAGTTATTCAACATGAGGCACAATCCAAATGACATATTGAATCATTTTTTCTACAGTCCAAAAAATGAATTTTCTGATGAAAAACGATGACCCGTGACAGGTCGAACTTGATCCAGATGGTCAGACATGGTCATTTTTGTGATGTTACATTTTTTGACTGTAAATGACTATTGCATGTGAATTATCACTTTTGGAACCAAAATAAGTGTATTTAGATTAATTTTAATGCCTGAAAATGGTCGAAACAGAAGCTTCTGAGTAGGAGAAAAAGTCTGTAAAAATGGCAATTTTGAGTACATTGAGGCTTTAAAAAGTAGTTATTCAACATGAGACACAATCCAAATGACATTTTGAATCATTTATTCTACAGTCCAAAAAATCAATTTTTTGATGAAAAGCGATGATCCGTGACCTGTCGAACTTTCTCCAGATGCTCAGAAATAGTAATTTTTTCATGTTTAATTTCTTGACTATAAATGACTATTGCATGTGAATTATCACTTTTGGAACTAAAATAGGTGTGTTTAGAATCATTTTAATGCCTGAAATTGGTCGAATTAGAAGCTTCTGAGTAGGAGAAAGTCTGTAAAAATGGCAATTTTGAGTACATTGAGGCTTTAAAAAGCAGTTATTCAACATGAGGCACAATCCAAATGACATTTTGAATAATTTTTTCTACAGTCCAAAAAATCCATTTTCCGATGAAAAACGATGACCCGTGACCTGTCGAACTTGATCCAGATGGTCAGACATGGTAATTTTTGGGATGTTACATTTTTTGACTGTAAAAGACTATTGCATGTGAATTTTCACTTTTGGAACCAAAATAAGTGTATTTAGATTCATTTTAATGCCTGAAATTGGTCGAAACAGAAGCTTCTGAGTAGGAGAAAAAGTCTGTAAAAATGGCAATTTTGAGTACATTGAGGCTTTAAAAAGTAGTTATTCAACATGAGGCACAATCCAAATGACATATTAAATCATTTTTTCTACAGACCAAAAAATGAATTTTGTGATGAAAAACGATGACCCGTGACCTGTCGAACTTGATCCAGATGGTCAGACATGGTAATTTTTGTGATGTTACATTTTTTGACTGTAAAAGACTATTGCATGTGAATTTTCACTTTTGGAACCAAAATAAGTGTATTTAGATTCATTTTAATGCCTGAAATTGGTCGAAACAGAAGCTTCTGAGTAGGAGAAAAAGTCTGTAAAAATGGCAAATTTGAGTACATTGAGGCTTTAAAAAGCAGTTATTCAACATGTGGCACAATCCAAATGACAATTTGAATCATTTTTTCTACAGTCCAAAAAATCCATTTTCTGATGAAAAACGATGACCCGTGACCTGTTGAACTTTCACCAAACGGTCAGAAAGGGTAATTTTTCAATGTTACATTTTTTGACTGTAAATAACTATTGCATGTGAATTATCACTTTTGGAACTAAAATAAGTGTGTTTAGAGTCATTTTAATGCCTGAAATCGGTCGAATTAGAAGCTTCTGAGTAGGAGAAAAAGTCTGTAAAAATGTCAATTTTGATTACATTGAGGCTTTAAAAGGTAGTTATTGAACATGAGGCACAATCCAAATGATAATTTGAATAAATTTTTCTACAGTCCTAAAAATCAATTTTCTGATGAAAAACGATGACCTGTCGAACTTTCTCCAGACGGTCAGAAATGGTAAGTTTTTTAATGTTACATTTTTTGACTGAAAATGACTATTGCATGTGAATTATCACTTTTGGAACTAAAATACGTGTGTTTAGAGTAATTTTAATGCGTGAAATTGGTTGAAAAAGAAGCTTCTGAGTAGGAGTAAAAGTCTGTAAAAATGGCAATTTTGGTCAAATTTGAGGCTTTAACCCCTTCGATGCGTGTGACGGAGCGGTTCCATCATGCGCGTTTGATCGCGCTGTGCGCATGACGGAACCGCTGCGTCACGGCCACGCCCACGCACGGAACCTTCAGCACTGCACGGTAATCCGCGCCGCACTGATGGGGTTAAAAAGTAGTTATTCAACATGAGGCACAATCGAAATGAGATTTTGAATCAATTTTTCTACAGTCCAAAAAATCCATTTTCTGATGAAAAACGATGACCCGTGACCTGTCGAAGTTTCTCCAGACGGTCAGAAATGGTAATTTTTTAATGTTACATTTTTTGACTGTAAATGACTATTGCATGTGAATTATCAATTTTGGAACTAAAATAAGTGTGTTTAGAGTCATTTTAATGCCTGAAATTGGTCGAAAAAGAAGCTTTTGAGAAGGAGTAAAAGTCTGTAAAAATGGCAATTTTGGTCAAATTTGAGGCTTTAAAAAGTAGTTATTCAACATGAGGCACAATTTAAATGACAATTTGAATCATTTTTTCTACAGTCCAAAAAATCAATTTTCTGATGAAAAACGATGACCCGTGACCTGTCGAACTTTCACCAGACGGTCAGAAATGGTAATTTTTTAATGTTACATTTTTTGACTGGAAATGACTATTGCATGTGAATTATCACTTTTGGAATTAAAATAAGTGTGTTTTGAGTCATTTTAATGCCTGAAATTGGTCGAAATAGAAGCTTCTGAGTAGGAGAATAAGTCTGTAAAAATGGCAATTTTGATTACATTGAGGCTTTAAAAAGTAGTTATTCAACATGAGGCACAATCCAAATGACATTTTGAATCACTTTTTCCACAGTCCAAAAAAATCAATTTTCTGATGAAAAACGATGACCCGTGACCTGTCGAAGTTTCTCCAGACGGTCTGAAATGGTAATTTTTTAATGTTTAATGTTTCAACTATAAATGTCTATTGCATGTGAATTATCACTTTTGGAAATAAAATAAGTGTGTTTAGAGTCATTTTAATGCCTGAAATTAGTCGAAAAAGAAGATTCTGAGTAGGAATAAAAGTCTGTAAAAATGGCAATTTTGGTCAAATTTGAGGCTTTAAAAAGTAGTTATTCAACATGAGGCATAATCCAAATGACATATTGAATCATTTTTTCTACAGTCCAAAAAAAGAATTTTCTGATGAAAAACGATGACCCGTGACCTGTCGAACTTGATCCAGATGGTCAGACATGGTAATTTTTTTGATGTTACATTTTTTGACTGTATATGACTATTGCATGTGAATTTTCACTTTTGGAACCAAAATAAGTGTATTTAGATTCATTTTAATGCCTGAAATTGGTCGAAACAGAAGCTTCTGAGTAGGAGAAAAAGTCTGTAAAAATGGCAAATTTGAGTACATTGAGGCTTTAAAAAGCAGTTATTCAACATGTGGCACAATCCAAATGACAATTTGAATCATTTTTTCTACAGTCCAAAAAATCCATTTTCTGATGAAAAACGATGACCCGTGACCTGTCGAACTTTCACCAGAACGTCAGAAATGGTAATTTTTTAATGGTACATTTTTTGACTGGAAATGACTATTGCATGTGAATTATCACTTTTGGAATTAAAATAAGTGTGTTTTGAGTCATTTTAATGCCTGAAATTGGTCGAAATAGAAGCTTCTGAGTAGGAGAATAAGTCTGTAAAAATGGCAATTTTGATTACATTGAGGCTTTAAAAAGTAGTTATTCAACATGAGGCACAATCCAAATGACATTTTGAATCACTTTTTCCACAGTCCAAAAAAATAAATTTTCTGATGAAAAACGATGACCCGTGACCTGTCGAAGTTTCTCCAGACGGTCTGAAATGGTAATTTTTTAATGTTTAATGTTTCGACTATAAATGTCTATTGCATGTGAATTATCACTTTTGGAAATAAAATAAGTGTGTTTAGAGTCATTTTAATGCCTGAAATTAGTCGAAAAAGAAGATTCTGAATAGGAATAAAAGTCTGTAAAAATGGCAATTTTGGTCAAATTTGAGGCTTTAAAAAGTAGTTATTCAACATGAGGCACAATCCAAATGACATGTTGAATCCATTTTTCTACAGTCCTAAAAATCAATTTTCTGATGAAAAACGATGACCCGTGACATGTCGAACTTTCACCAGACGGTCAGAAATGGTAATTTTTTAATTTTACATTTTTTGACTGTTAATGACTATTGCATGTGAATGATCACTTTTGGAACTAAAATAAGTGTGTTTAGAGTCATTTTAATGCCTGAAATTGGTGGAAACAGAAGCTTCTGAGTAGGAGAAAAAGTCTGTAAAAATGGCAATTTTGAGTACATTGAGGCTTTAAAAAGTAGTTATTCAACATGAGGCTAAATCCAAATGACATGTTGAATCCATTTTTCTACAGTCCTAAAAATCAATTTTCTGATGAAAAACGATGACCCGTGACCTGTCGAACTTTCACCAGACGGTCAGAAATTGTAATTTTTAATGTTACATTTTTTGACTGTTAATGACTATTGCATGTGAATGATCACTTTTGGAACTAAAATAAGTGTGTTTAGAGTCATTTTAATGCCTGAAATTGGTCGAAATAGAAGCTTCTGAGTAGGAGAAAAAGTCTGTAAAAATGGCAATTTTGAGTACATTGAGGCTTTAAAAAGTAGTTATTCAACATGAGGCACAATCCAAATGACATTTTGAATCATTTATTCTACAGTCCAAAAAATCAATTTTTTGATGAAAAGCGATGATCCGTGACCTGTCGAACTTTCTCCAGATGCTCAGAAATAGTAATTTTTTCATGTTTAATTTCTTGACTATAAATGACTATTGCATGTGAATTATCACTTTTGGAAATAAAATAAGTGTGTTGAGAATCATTTTAATGCCTGAAATTGGTCGAATTGGAAGCTTCTGAGTAGGAGAAAGTCTGTAAAAATGGTAATTTTGAGTACATTGAGGCTTTAAAAAGCAGTTATTCAACATGAGGCACAATCCAAATGACATATTGAATCATTTTTTCTACAGTCCAAAAAATGAATTTTCTGATGAAAAACGATGACCCGTGACCTGTCGAACTTGATCCAGATGGTCAGACATGGTAATTTTTTTAATGTTACATTTTTTGACGGTAAATGACTATTGCATGTGAATTATCACTTTTGGAACCAAAATAAGTGTATTTAGATTCATTTTAATGCCTGAAATTGGTCGAAACAGAAGCTTCTGAGTAGGAGAAAAAGTCTGTAAAAATTGCAGTTTTGAGTACATTGAGGCTTTAAAAAGTAGTTATTCAACATGAGGCACAATCCAAATGACATATTGAATCATTTTTTCTACAGTCCAAAAAATGAATTTTCTGATGAAAAACGATGACCCGTGACCTGTCGAACTTGATCCAGATGGTCAGACATGGTAATTTTTTTGATGTTACATTTTTTGACTGTAAATGACTATTGCATGTGAATTATCACTTTTGGAACCAAAATAGGTGTATTTAGATTCATTTTAATGCCTGAAATTGGTCGAAACAGAAGCTTCTGAGTAGTAGAAAAAGTCTGTAAAAATGGCAATTTTGAGTACATTGAGGCTTTAAAAAGTAGTTATTCAACACGAGGCACAATCCAAATGACATTTTGAATCATTCATTCTACAGTCCAAAAAATAAATTTGCTGATGAAAAGCGATAATCCGTGACCTCTCGAACTTTCTCCAGATGCTCAGAAATAGTAATTTTTTCATGTTTAATTTCTTGACTATAAATGACTATTGCATGTTAATGATCACTTTTGGAACTAAAATAAGTGTGTTTAGAGTCATTTTATTGTCTGAAATTGTTCGAAATAGAAGCTTCTAAGTAGGAGAAAAGGTCTGTAAAAATGGCAATTTTAGTCACATTAAGGCTTTAAAAAGTAGTTATTCAACATGAGGCACAATCCAAATGACAATTTGAATCATTTGTACTACAGTCCAAAAAATCAATTTTCTGATGAAAAACGATGACCCGTGACATGTCGAACTTTCTCCAGACTGTCAGAAATGGTAATTTATTCATGTTACATTTTTTGACTGTAAAGGACTATTGCATGTGAATGACCACTTTTGGAACTAAAATAAGTGTGTTTAGATTCATTTTAATGCCTGAAATTGGTCGAAATAGAAGCTTCTGAGTAGGAGAAAAAGCCTGTAAAAATGGCAATTTTGAGTACATTGAGGCTTTAAAAAGTAGTTATTCAACATGAGGCACAATCCAAATGACATTTTGAATCATTTTTTCTACAGTCCAAAAAATCCATTTTCTGATGAAAAACGATGACCCGTGACCTGTCAAACTTTCTCCAGACGGTCAGACATGGTAATTTTTTTAAGGTTACATTTTTTGACTGTAAATGACTATTGCTTGTGAGTTATCACTTTTAGAACTAAAATAAGTTTGTTTAGATTCATTTTAATGCCTGAAATTGGTCGAAATAGAAGCTTCTGAGTAGGAGAAAAAGCCTGTAAAAATAGCAATTTTGAGTACATTGAGGCTTTAAAAAGTAGTTATTCAAAATGAGGCACAATCCAAATGACATTTTGAATCATTTTTTCTACAGTCCAAAAAATCCATTTTCTGATGAAAAACGATGACCCGTGACCTGTCGAACTTTCACCAGACGGTCAGAAATGGTAATTTTTTAATGGTACATTTTTTGACTGGAAATGACTATTGCATGTGAATTATCACTTTTGGAATTAAAATAAGTGTGTTTTGAGTCATTTTAATGCCTGAAATTGGTCGAAATAGAAGCTTCTGAGTAGGAGAATAAGTCTGTAAAAATGGCAATTTTGATTACATTGAGGCTTTAAAAAGTAGTTATTCAACATGAGGCACAATCCAAATGACATTTTGAATCACTTTTTCCACAGTCCAAAAAAATAAATTTTCTGATGAAAAACGATGACCCGTGACCTGTCGAAGTTTCTCCAGACGGTCTGAAATGGTAATTTTTTAATGTTTAATGTTTCGACTATAAATGTCTATTGCATGTGAATTATCAGTTTTGGAAATAAAATAAGTGTGTTTAGAGTCATTTTAATGCCTGAAATTAGTCGAAAAAGAAGATTCTGAGTAGGAATAAAAGTCTGTAAAAATGGCAATTTTGGTCAAATTTGAGGCTTTAAAAAGTAGTTATTCAACATGAGGCACAATCCAAATGACATTTTGAATCATTTATTCTACAGTCCAAAAAATCAATTTTTTGATGAAAAGCGATGATCCGTGACCTGTCGAACTTTCTCCAGATGCTCAGAAATAGTAATTTTTTCATGTTTAATTTCTTGACTATAAATGACTATTGCATGTGAATTATCACTTTTGGAAATAAAATAAGTGTATTTAGATTCATTTTAATGCCTGAAATTGGTCGACTTAGAAGCTTCTGAGTAGGAGAAAGTCTGTAAAAATGGCAATTTTGAGTACATTGAGGCTTTAAAAAGCAGTTATTCAACATGAGGCACAATCCAAATGACATTTTGAATCATTTTTTCAACAGTCCAAAAAATCCATTTTCTGATGAAAAACGATGACCCGTGACCTGTCGAACTTGATCCAGATGGTAAGACATGGTAATTTTTTTGATGTTACATTTTTTGACTGTAAATGACTATTGCATGTGAATTATCACTTTTGGAACCAAAATAAGTGTATTTAGATTCATTTTAATGCCTGAAATTGGTCGAAACAGAAGCTTCTGAGTAGGAGAAAAAGTCTGTAAAAATGGCAATTTTGAGTACATTGAGGCTTTAAAAAGTAGTTATTCAACACGAGGCACAATCCAAATGACATTTTGAATCATTCATTCTACAGTCCAAAAAATAAATTTTCTGATGAAAAGCGATAATCCGTGACCTCTCGAACTTTCTCCAGATGCTCAGAAATAGTAATTTTTTCATGTTTAATTTCTTGACTATAAATCACTATTGCATGTTAATGATCACTTTTGGAACTAAAATAAGTGTGTTTAGAGTCATTTTAATGTCTGACATTGTCCGAAAAAGAAGCTTCTGAGTAGGAGAAAAGGTCTGTAAAAATGGCAATTTTGAGTACATTGAGGCTTTAAAAAGTAGTTATTCAACATGAGGCACAATCCAAATGACATTTTGAATCATTTATTCTACAGTCCAAAAAATCAATTTTTTGATGAAAAGCGATGATACGTGACCTGTCGAACTTTCTCCAGATGCTCAGAAATAGTAATTTTTTCATGTTTAATTTCTTGACTATAAATGACTATTGCATGTGAATTATCACTTTTGGAAATAAAATAAGTGTGTTTAGAATCATTTTAATGCCTGAAATTTGTCGAATTAGAAGCTTCTGAGTAGGAGAAAGTCTGTAAAAATGGCAATTTTGAGTACATTGAGGCTTTAAAAGGCAGTTATTCAACATGAGGCACAATCCAAATGACATTTTGAATCATTTTTTCTACAGTCCAAAAAATCCATTTTCTGATGAAAAACGATTACCCGTGACCTGTCGAACTTGATCCAGATGGTCAGACATGGTAATTTTTGTGATGTTACATTTTTTGACTGTAAAAGACCATTGCATGTGAATTTTCACTTTTGGAACCAAAATAAGTGTATTTAAATTCATTTTAATGCCTGAAATTGGTGGAAACAGAAGCTTCTGAGTAGGAGAAAAAGTCTGTAAAAATGGCAATTTTGAGTACATTGAGGCTTTAAAAAGTAGTTATTCAACATGAGGCATAATCCAAATGACATATTGAATAATTTTTTCTACAGTCCAAAAAATCAATTTTCTGATGAAAAACGATGACCCGTGACCTGTCGAACTTGATCCAGATGGTCAGACATGGTAATTTTTGTGATGTTACATTTTTTGACTGTAAAAGACTATTGCATGTGAATTTTCACTTTTGGAACCAAAATAAGTGTATTTAGATTCATTTTAATGCCTGAAATTGGTCGAAACAGAAGCTTCTGAGTAGGAGAAAAAGTCTGTAAAAATGGCAATTTTGAGTACATTGAGGCTTTAAAAAGTAGTTATTCAACATGAGGCACAATCCAAATGACATATTAAATCATTTTTTCTACAGACCAAAAAATGAATTTTGTGATGAAAAACGATGACCCGTGACCTGTCGAACTTGATCCAGATGGTCAGACATGGTAATTTTTGTGATGTTACATTTTTTGACTGTAAAAGACTATTGCATGTGAATTTTCACTTTTGGAACCAAAATAAGTGTATTTAGATTCATTTTAATGCCTGAAATTGGTCGAAACAGAAGCTTCTGAGTAGGAGAAAAAGTCTGTAAAAATGGCAAATTTGAGTACATTGAGGCTTTAAAAAGCAGTTATTCAACATGTGGCACAATCCAAATGACAATTTGAATCTTTTTTTCTACAGTCCAAAAAATCCATTTTCTGATGAAAAACGATGACCCGTGACCTGTTGAACTTTCACCAAACGGTCAGAAATGGTAATTTTTCAATGTTACATTTTTTGACTGTAAATAACTATTGCATGTGAATTATCACTTTTGGAACTAAAATAAGTGTGTTTAGAGTCATTTTAATGCCTGAAATCGGTCGAATTAGAAGCTTCTGAGTAGGAGAAAAAGTCTGTAAAAATGTCAATTTTGATTACATTGAGGCTTTAAAAGGTAGTTATTGAACATGAGGCACAATCCAAATGATAATTTGAATAAATTTTTCTACAGTCCTAAAAATCAATTTTCTGATGAAAAACGATGACCTGTCGAACTTTCTCCAGACGGTCAGAAATGGTAAGTTTTTTAATGTTACATTTTTTGACTGAAAATGACTATTGCATGTGAATTATCACTTTTGGAACTAAAATACGTGTGTTTAGAGTAATTTTAATGCGTGAAATTGGTTGAAAAAGAAGCTTCCGAGTAGGAGTAAAAGTCTGTAAAAATGGCAATTTTGGTCAAATTTGAGGCTTTAACCCCTTCGATGCGTGTGACGGAGCGGTTCCATCATGCGCGTTTGATCGCGCTGTGCGCATGACGGAACCGCTGCATCACGGCCACACCCACACACGGAACCTTCAGCACTGCACGGTAATCCGCGCCGCACTGATGGGGTTAAAAAGTAGTTATTCAACATGAGGCACAATCGAAATGAGATTTTGAATCAATTTTTCTACAGTCCAAAAAATCCATTTTCTGATGAAAAACGATGACCCGTGACCTGTCGAAGTTTCTCCAGACGGTCAGAAATGGTAATTTTTTAATGTTACATTTTTTGACTGTAAATGACTATTGCATGTGAATTATCAATTTTGGAACTAAAATAAGTGTGTTTAGAGTCATTTTAATGCCTGAAATTGGTCGAAAAAGAAGCTTTTGAGAAGGAGTAAAAGTCTGTAAAAATGGCAATTTTGGTCAAATTTGAGGCTTTAAAAAGTAGTTATTCAACATGAGGCACAATTTAAATGACAATTTGAATCATTTTTTCTACAGTCCAAAAAATCAATTTTCTGATGAAAAACGATGACCCGTGACCTGTCGAACTTTCACCAGACGGTCAGAAATGGTAATTTTTTAATGTTACATTTTTTGACTGGAAATGACTATTGCATGTGAATTATCACTTTTGGAATTAAAATAAGTGTGTTTTGAGTCATTTTAATGCCTGAAATTGGTCGAAATAGAAGCTTCTGAGTAGGAGAATAAGTCTGTAAAAATGGCAATTTTGATTACATTGAGGCTTTAAAAAGTAGTTATTCAACATGAGGCACAATCCAAATGACATTTTGAATCACTTTTTCCACAGTCCAAAAAAATCAATTTTCTGATGAAAAACGATGACCCGTGACCTGTCGAAGTTTCTCCAGACGGTCTGAAATGGTAATTTTTTAATGTTTAATGTTTCGACTATAAATGTCTATTGCATGTGAATTATCACTTTTGGAAATAAAATAAGTGTGTTTAGAGTCATTTTAATGCCTGAAATTAGTCGAAAAAGAAGATTCTGAGTAGGAATAAAAGTCTGTAAAAATGGCAATTTTGGTCAAATTTGAGGCTTTAAAAAGTAGTTATTCAACATGAGGCATAATCCAAATGACATATTGAATCATTTTTTCTACAGTCCAAAAAAAGAATTTTCTGATGAAAAACGATGACCCGTGACCTGTCGAACTTTCACCAGACGGTCAGAAATGGTAATTTTTTAATGGTACATTTTTTGACTGGAAATGACTATTGCATGTGAATTATCACTTTTGGAATTAAAATAAGTGTGTTTTGAGTCATTTTAATGCCTGAAATTGGTCGAAATAGAAGCTTCTGAGTAGGAGAATAAGTCTGTAAAAATGGCAATTTTGATTACATTGAGGCTTTAAAAAGTAGTTATTCAACATGAGGCACAATCCAAATGACATTTTGAATCACTTTTTCCACAGTCCAAAAAAATAAATTTTCTGATGAAAAACGATGACCCGTGACCTGTCGAAGTTTCTCCAGACGGTCTGAAATGGTAATTTTTTAATGTTTAATGTTTCGACTATAAATGTCTATTGCATGTGAATTATCACTTTTGGAAATAAAATAAGTGTGTTTAGAGTCATTTTAATGCCTGAAATTAGTCGAAAAAGAAGATTCTGAGTAGGAATAAAAGTCTGTAAAAATGGCAATTTTGGTCAAATTTGAGGCTTTAAAAAGTAGTTATTCAACATGAGGCACAATCCAAATGACATGTTGAATCCATTTTTCTACAGTCCTAAAAATCAATTTTCTGATGAAAAACGATGACCCGTGACATGTCGAACTTTCACCAGACGGTCAGAAATGGTAATTTTTTAATTTTACATTTTTTGACTGTTAATGACTATTGCATGTGAATGATCACTTTTGGAACTAAAATAAGTGTGTTTAGAGTCATTTTAATGCCTGAAATTGGTGGAAACAGAAGCTTCTGAGTAGGAGAAAAAGTCTGTAAAAATGGCAATTTTGAGTACATTGAGGCTTTAAAAAGTAGTTATTCAACATGAGGCTAAATCCAAATGACATGTTGAATCCATTTTTCTACAGTCCTAAAAATCAATTTTCTGATGAAAAACGATGACCCGTGACCTGTCGAACTTTCACCAGACGGTCAGAAATTGTAATTTTTAATGTTACATTTTTTGACTGTTAATGACTATTGCATGTGAATGATCACTTTTGGAACTAAAATAAGTGTGTTTAGAGTCATTTTAATGCCTGAAATTGGTCGAAATAGAAGCTTCTGAGTAGGAGAAAAAGTCTGTAAAAATGGCAATTTTGAGTACATTGAGGCTTTAAAAAGTAGTTATTCAACATGAGGCACAATCCAAATGACATTTTGAATCATTTATTCTACAGTCCAAAAAATCAATTTTTTGATGAAAAGCGATGATCCGTGACCTGTCGAACTTTCTCCAGATGCTCAGAAATAGTAATTTTTTCATGTTTAATTTCTTGACTATAAATGACTATTGCATGTGAATTATCACTTTTGGAAATAAAATAAGTGTGTTGAGAATCATTTTAATGCCGGAAATTGGTCGAATTGGAAGCTTCTGAGTAGGAGAAAGTCTGTAAAAATGGTAATTTTGAGTACATTGAGGCTTTAAAAAGCAGTTATTCAACATGAGGCACAATCCAAATGACATATTGAATCATTTTTTCTACAGTCCAAAAAATGAATTTTCTGATGAAAAACGATGACCCGTGACCTGTCGAACTTGATCCAGATGGTCAGACATGGTAATTTTTTTAATGTTACATTTTTTGACGGTAAATGACTATTGCATGTGAATTATCACTTTTGGAACCAAAATAAGTGTATTTAGATTCATTTTAATGCCTGAAATTGGTCGAAACAGAAGCTTCTGAGTAGGAGAAAAAGTCTGTAAAAATTGCAGTTTTGAGTACATTGAGGCTTTAAAAAGTAGTTATTCAACATGAGGCACAATCCAAATGACATATTGAATCATTTTTTCTACAGTCCAAAAAATGAATTTTCTGATGAAAAACGATGACCCGTGACCTGTCGAACTTGATCCAGATGGTCAGACATGGTAATTTTTTTGATGTTACATTTTTTGACTGTAAATGACTATTGCATGTGAATTATCACTTTTGGAACCAAAATAAGTGTATTTAGATTAATTTTAATGCCTGAAAATGGTCGAAACAGAAGCTTCTGAGTAGGAGAAAAAGTCTGTAAAAATGGCAATTTTGAGTACATTGAGGCTTTAAAAAGTAGTTATTCAACATGAGGCACAATCCAAATGACATTTTGAATCATTTATTCTACAGTCCAAAAAATCAATTTTTTGATGAAAAGCGATGACACGTGACCTGTCGAACTTTCTCCAGATGCTCAGAAATAGTAATTTTTTCATGTTTAATTTCTTGACTATAAATGACTATTGCATGTGAATTATCACTTTTGGAAATAAAATAAGTGTGTTTAGAATCATTTTAATGCCTGAAATTGGTCGAATTAGAAGCTTCTGAGTAGGAGAAAGTCTGTAAAAATGGCAATTTTGAGTACATTGAGGCTTTAAAAAGCAGTTATTCAACATGAGGCACAATCCAAATGACATTTTGAATCATTTTTTCTACAGTCCAAAAAATCCATTTTCTGATGAAAAACGATGACCCGTGACCTGTCGAACTTGATCCAGATGGTCAGACATGGTCATTTTTGTGATGTTACATTTTTTGACTGTAAAAGACTATTGCATGTGAATTTTCACTTTTGGAACCAAAATAAGTGTATTTAGATTCATTTTAATGCCTGAAATTGGTGGAAACAGAAGCTTCTGAGTAGGAGAAAAAGTCTGTAAAAATGGCAATTTTGTGTACATTGAGGCTTTAAAAAGTAGTTATTCAACATGAGGCATAATCCAAATGACATATTGAATCATTTTTTCTACAGTCCAAAAAATGAATTTTCTGATGAAAAACGATGACCCGTGACCTGTCGAACTTGATCCAGATGGTCAGACATGGTAATTTTTTGTGATGTTACATTTTGTGACTGTAAATGACTATTGCATGTGAATTATCACTTTTGGAACCTAAATAAGTGTATTTAGATTAATTTTAATGCCTGAAAATGGTCGAAACAGAAGCTTCTGAGTAGGAGAAAAAGTCTGTAAAAATGGCAATTTTGAGTACATTGAGGCTTTAAAAAGTAGTTATTCAACATGAGACACAATCCAAATGACATTTTGAATCATTTATTCTACAGTCCAAAAAATCAATTTTTTGATGAAAAGCGATGATCCGTGACCTGTCGAACTTTCTCCAGATGCTCAGAAATAGTAATTTTTTCATGTTTAATTTCTTGACTATAAATGACTATTGCATGTGAATTATCACTTTTGGAACTAAAATAGGTGTGTTTAGAATCATTTTAATGCCTGAAATTGGTCGAATTAGAAGCTTCTGAGTAGGAGAAAGTCTGTAAAAATGGCAATTTTGAGTACATTGAGGCTTTAAAAAGCAGTTATTCAACATGAGGCACAATCCAAATGACATTTTGAATAATTTTTTCTACAGTCCAAAAAATCCATTTTCTGATGAAAAACGATGACCCGTGACCTGTCGAACTTGATCCAGATGGTCAGACATGGTAATTTTTGTGATGTTACATTTTTTGACTGTAAAAGACTATTGCATGTGAATTTTCACTTTTGGAACCAAAATAAGTGTATTTAGATTCATTTTAATGCCTGAAATTGGTCGAAACAGAAGCTTCTGAGTAGGAGAAAAAGTCTGTAAAAATGGCAAATTTGAGTACATTGAGGCTTTAAAAAGCAGTTATTCAACATGTGGCACAATCCAAATGACAATTTGAATCATTTTTTCTACAGTCCAAAAAATCCATTTTCTGATGAAAAACGATGACCCGTGACCTGTTGAACTTTCACCAAACGGTCAGAAATGGTAATTTTTCAATGTTACATTTTTTGACTGTAAATAACTATTGCATGTGAATTATCACTTTTGGAACTAAAATAAGTGTGTTTAGAGTCATTTTAATGCCTGAAATCGGTCGAATTAGAAGCTTCTGAGTAGGAGAAAAAGTCTGTAAAAATGTCAATTTTGATTACATTGAGGCTTTAAAAGGTAGTTATTGAACATGAGGCACAATCCAAATGATAATTTGAATAAATTTTTCTACAGTCCTAAAAATCAATTTTCTGATGAAAAACGATGACCTGTCGAACTTTCTCCAGACGGTCAGAAATGGTAAGTTTTTTAATGTTACATTTTTTGACTGAAAATGACTATTGCATGTGAATTATCACTTTTGGAACTAAAATACGTGTGTTTAGAGTAATTTTAATGCGTGAAATTGGTTGAAAAAGAAGCTTCTGAGTAGGAGTAAAAGTCTGTAAAAATGGCAATTTTGGTCAAATTTGAGGCTTTAACCCCTTCGATGCGTGTGACGGAGCGGTTCCATCATGCGCGTTTGATCGCGCTGTGCGCATGACAGAACCGCTGCGTCACGGCCACGCCCACGCACGGAACCTTCAGCACTGCACGGTAATCCGCGCCGCACTGATGGGGTTAAAAAGTAGTTATTCAACATGAGGCACAATCGAAATGAGATTTTGAATCAATTTTTCTACAGTCCAAAAAATCCATTTTCTGATGAAAAACGATGACCCGTGACCTGTCGAAGTTTCTCCAGACGGTCAGAAATGGTAATTTTTTAATGTTACATTTTTTGACTGTAAATGACTATTGCATGTGAATTATCAATTTTGGAACTAAAATAAGTGTGTTTAGAGTCATTTTAATGCCTGAAATTGGTCGAAAAAGAAGCTTTTGAGAAGGAGTAAAAGTCTGTAAAAATGGCAATTTTGGTCAAATTTGAGGCTTTAAAAAGTAGTTATTCAACATGAGGCACAATTTAAATGACAATTTGAATCATTTTTTCTACAGTCCAAAAAATCAATTTTCTGATGAAAAACGATGACCCGTGACCTGTCGAACTTTCACCAGACGGTCAGAAATGGTAATTTTTTAATGTTACATTTTTTGACTGGAAATGACTATTGCATGTGAATTATCACTTTTGGAATTAAAATAAGTGTGTTTTGAGTCATTTTAATGCCTGAAATTGGTCGAAATAGAAGCTTCTGAGTAGGAGAATAAGTCTGTAAAAATGGCAATTTTGATTACATTGAGGCTTTAAAAAGTAGTTATTCAACATGAGGCACAATCCAAATGACATTTTGAATCACTTTTTCCACAGTCCAAAAAAATCAATTTTCTGATGAAAAACGATGACCCGTGACCTGTCGAAGTTTCTCCAGACGGTCTGAAATGGTAATTTTTTAATGTTTAATGTTTCGACTATAAATGTCTATTGCATGTGAATTATCACTTTTGGAAATAAAATAAGTGTGTTTAGAGTCATTTTAATGCCTGAAATTAGTCGAAAAAGAAGATTCTGAATAGGAATAAAAGTCTGTAAAAATGGCAATTTTGGTCAAATTTGAGGCTTTAAAAAGTAGTTATTCAACATGAGGCACAATCCAAATGACATGTTGAATCCATTTTTCTACAGTCCTAAAAATCAATTTTCTGATGAAAAACGATGACCCGTGACATGTCGAACTTTCACCAGATGGTCAGAAATGGTAATTTTTTAATTTTACATTTTTTGACTGTTAATGACTATTGCATGTGAATGATCACTTTTGGAACTAAAATAAGTGTGTTTAGAGTCATTTTAATGCCTGAAATTGGTGGAAACAGAAGCTTCTGAGTAGGAGAAAAAGTCTGTAAAAATGGCAATTTTGAGTACATTGAGGCTTTAAAAAGTAGTTATTCAACATGAGGCTAAATCCAAATGACATGTTGAATCCATTTTTCTACAGTCCTAAAAATCAATTTTCTGATGAAAAACAATGACCCGTGACCTGTCGAACTTTCACCAGACGGTCAGAAATTGTAATTTTTAATGTCACATTTTTTGACTGTTAATGACTATTGCATGTGAATGATCACTTTTGGAACTAAAATAAGTGTGTTTAGAGTCATTTTAATGCCTGAAATTGGTCCAAATAGAAGCTTCTGAGTAGGAGAAAAAGTCTGTAAAAATGGCAATTTTGAGTACATTGAGGCTTTAAAAAGTAGTTATTCAACATGAGGCACAATCCAAATGACATTTTGAATCATTTATTCTACAGTCCAAAAAATCAATTTTTTGATGAAAAGCGATGATCCGTGACCTGTCGAACTTTCTCCAGATGCTCAGAAATAGTAATTTTTTCATGTTTAATTTCTTGACTATAAATGACTATTGCATGTGAATTATCACTTTTGGAAATAAAATAAGTGTGTTGAGAATCATTTTAATGCCTGAAATTGGTCGAATTGGAAGCTTCTGAGTAGGAGAAAGTCTGTAAAAATGGTAATTTTGAGTACATTGAGGCTTTAAAAAGCAGTTATTCAACATGAGGCACAATCCAAATGACATATTGAATCATTTTTTCTACAGTCCAAAAAATGAATTTTCTGATGAAAAACGATGACCCGTGACCTGTCGAACTTGATCCAGATGGTCAGACATGGTAATTTTTTTAATGTTACATTTTTTGACGGTAAATGACTATTGCATGTGAATTATCACTTTTGGAACCAAAATAAGTGTATTTAGATTCATTTTAATGCCTGAAATTGGTCGAAACAGAAGCTTCTGAGTAGGAGAAAAAGTCTGTAAAAATTGCAGTTTTGAGTACATTGAGGCTTTAAAAAGTAGTTATTCAACATGAGGCACAATCCAAATGACATATTGAATCATTTTTTCTACAGTCCAAAAAATGAATTTTCTGATGAAAAACGATGACCCGTGACCTGTCGAACTTGATCCAGATGGTCAGACATGGTAATTTTTTTGATGTTACATTTTTTGACTGTAAATGACTATTGCATGTGAATTATCACTTTTGGAACCAAAATAGGTGTATTTAGATTCATTTTAATGCCTGAAATTGGTCGAAACAGAAGCTTCTGAGTAGTAGAAAAAGTCTGTAAAAATGGCAATTTTGAGTACATTGAGGCTTTAAAAAGTAGTTATTCAACACGAGGCACAATCCAAATGACATTTTGAATCATTCATTCTACAGTCCAAAAAATAAATTTGCTGATGAAAAGCGATAATCCGTGACCTCTCGAACTTTCTCCAGATGCTCAGAAATAGTAATTTTTTCATGTTTAATTTCTTGACTATAAATGACTATTGCATGTTAATGATCACTTTTGGAACTAAAATAAGTGTGTTTAGAGTCATTTTATTGTCTGAAATTGTTCGAAATAGAAGCTTCTAAGTAGGAGAAAAGGTCTGTAAAAATGGCAATTTTAGTCACATTAAGGCTTTAAAAAGTAGTTATTCAACATGAGGCACAATCCAAATGACAATTTGAATCATTTGTACTACAGTCCAAAAAATCAATTTTCTGATGAAAAACGATGACCCGTGACATGTCGAACTTTCTCCAGACTGTCAGAAATGGTAATTTATTCATGTTACATTTTTTGACTGTAAAGGACTATTGCATGTGAATGACCACTTTTGGAACTAAAATAAGTGTGTTTAGATTCATTTTAATGCCTGAAATTGGTCGAAATAGAAGCTTCTGAGTAGGAGAAAAAGCCTGTAAAAATGGCAATTTTGAGTACATTGAGGCTTTAAAAAGTAGTTATTCAACATGAGGCACAATCCAAATGACATTTTGAATCATTTTTTCTACAGTCCAAAAAATCCATTTTCTGATGAAAAACGATGACCCGTGACCTGTCAAACTTTCTCCAGACGGTCAGACATGGTAATTTTTTTAAGGTTACATTTTTTGACTGTAAATGACTATTGCTTGTGAGTTATCACTTTTAGAACTAAAATAAGTTTGTTTAGATTCATTTTAATGCCTGAAATTGGTCGAAATAGAAGCTTCTGAGTAGGAGAAAAAGCCTGTAAAAATAGCAATTTTGAGTACATTGAGGCTTTAAAAAGTAGTTATTCAAAATGAGGCACAATCCAAATGACATTTTGAATCATTTTTTCTACAGTCCAAAAAATCCATTTTCTGATGAAAAACGATGACCCGTGACCTGTCGAACTTTCACCAGACGGTCAGAAATGGTAATTTTTTAATGGTACATTTTTTGACTGGAAATGACTATTGCATGTGAATTATCACTTTTGGAATTAAAATAAGTGTGTTTTGAGTCATTTTAATGCCTGAAATTGGTCGAAATAGAAGCTTCTGAGTAGGAGAATAAGTCTGTAAAAATGGCAATTTTGATTACATTGAGGCTTTAAAAAGTAGTTATTCAACATGAGGCACAATCCAAATGACATTTTGAATCACTTTTTCCACAGTCCAAAAAAATAAATTTTCTGATGAAAAACGATGACCCGTGACCTGTCGAAGTTTCTCCAGACGGTCTGAAATGGTAATTTTTTAATGTTTAATGTTTCGACTATAAATGTCTATTGCATGTGAATTATCAGTTTTGGAAATAAAATAAGTGTGTTTAGAGTCATTTTAATGCCTGAAATTAGTCGAAAAAGAAGATTCTGAGTAGGAATAAAAGTCTGTAAAAATGGCAATTTTGGTCAAATTTGAGGCTTTAAAAAGTAGTTATTCAACATGAGGCACAATCCAAATGACATTTTGAATCATTTATTCTACAGTCCAAAAAATCAATTTTTTGATGAAAAGCGATGATCCGTGACCTGTCGAACTTTCTCCAGATGCTCAGAAATAGTAATTTTTTCATGTTTAATTTCTTGACTATAAATGACTATTGCATGTGAATTATCACTTTTGGAAATAAAATAAGTGTATTTAGATTCATTTTAATGCCTGAAATTGGTCGACTTAGAAGCTTCTGAGTAGGAGAAAGTCTGTAAAAATGGCAATTTTGAGTACATTGAGGCTTTAAAAAGCAGTTATTCAACATGAGGCACAATCCAAATGACATTTTGAATCATTTTTTCAACAGTCCAAAAAATCCATTTTCTGATGAAAAACGATGACCCGTGACCTGTCGAACTTGATCCAGATGGTAAGACATGGTAATTTTTTTGATGTTACATTTTTTGACTGTAAATGACTATTGCATGTGAATTATCACTTTTGGAACCAAAATAAGTGTATTTAGATTCATTTTAATGCCTGAAATTGGTCGAAACAGAAGCTTCTGAGTAGGAGAAAAAGTCTGTAAAAATGCCAATTTTGAGTACATTGAGGCTTTAAAAAGTAGTTATTCAACACGAGGCACAATCCAAATGACATTTTGAATCATTCATTCTACAGTCCAAAAAATAAATTTTCTGATGAAAAGCGATAATCCGTGACCTCTCGAACTTTCTCCAGATGCTCAGAAATAGTAATTTTTTCATGTTTAATTTCTTGACTATAAATCACTATTGCATGTTAATGATCACTTTTGGAACTAAAATAAGTGTGTTTAGAGTCATTTTAATGTCTGACATTGTTCGAAAAAGAAGCTTCTGAGTAGGAGAAAAGGTCTGTAAAAATGGCAATTTTGGTCACATTAAGGCTTTAAAAAGTAGTTATTCAACATGAGGCACAATCCAAATGACAATTTGAATCATTTTTACTACAGTCCAAAAAATCCATTTTCTGATGAAAAACGATGACCCGTGACATGTAGAAATTTCTCCAGACGGTCTGAAATGGTAATTTTTTAATGTTTAATGTTTCGACTATAAATGTCTATTGCATGTGAATTATCACTTTTGGAAATAAAATAAGTGTGTTTAGAGTCATTTTAATGCCTGAAATTAGTCGAAAAAGAAGATTCTGAGTAGGAATAAAAGTCTGTAAAAAGGCAATTTTGGTCAAATTTGAGGCTTTAAAAAGTAGTTATTCAACATGAGGCATAATCCAAATGACATATTGAATCATTTTTTCTACAGTCCAAAAAAAGAATTTTCTGATGAAAAACGATGACCCGTGACCTGTCGAACTTGATCCAGATGGTCAGACATGGTAATTTTTTTGATGTTACATTTTTTGACTGTAAATGACTATTGCATGTGAATTATCACTTTTGGAACCAAAATAAGTGTATTTAGATTAATTTTAATGCCTGAAAATGGTCGAAACAGAAGCTTCTGAGTAGGAGAAAAAGTCTGTAAAAATGGCAATTTTGAGTACATTGAGGCTTTAAAAAGTAGTTATTCAACATGAGGCACAATCCAAATGACATTTTGAATCATTTATTCTACAGTCCAAAAAATCAATTTTTTGATGAAAAGCGATGACACGTGACCTGTCGAACTTTCTCCAGATGCTCAGAAATAGTAATTTTTTCATGTTTAATTTCTTGACTATAAATGACTATTGCATGTGAATTATCACTTTTGGAAATAAAATAAGTGTGTTTAGAATCATTTTAATGCCTGAAATTGGTCGAATTAGAAGCTTCTGAGTAGGAGAAAGTCTGTAAAAATGGCAATTTTGAGTACATTGAGGCTTTAAAAAGCAGTTATTCAACATGAGGCACAATCCAAATGACATTTTGAATCATTTTTTCTACAGTCCAAAAAATCCATTTTCTGATGAAAAACGTTGACCCGTGACCTGTCGAACTTGATCCAGATGGTCAGACATGGTAATTTTTGTGATGTTACATTTTTTGACTGTAAAAGACTATTGCATGTGAATTTTCACTTTTGGAACCAAAATAAGTGTATTTAGATTCATTTTAATGCCTGAAATTGGTCGAAACAGAAGCTTCTGAGTAGGAGAAAAAGTCTGTAAAAATGGCAATTTTGAGTACATTGAGGCTTTAAAAAGTAGTTATTCAACATGAGGCACAATCCAAATGACATATTGAATCATTTTTTCTACAGACCAAAAAATGAATTTTGTGATGAAAAACGATGACCCGTGACCTGTCGAACTTGATCCAGATGGTCAGACATGGTAATTTTTGTGATGTTACATTTTTTGACTGTAAAAGACTATTGCATGTGAATTTTCACTTTTGGAACCAAAATAAGTGTATTTAGATTCATTTTAATGCCTGAAATTGGTCGAAATAGAAGCTTCTGAGTAGGAGAAAAAGTCTGTAAAAATGGCAATTTTGAGTACATTGAGGCTTTAAAAAGTAGTTATTCAACATGAGGCACAATCCAAATGACATTTTGAATCATTTATTCTACAGTCCAAAAAATCAATTTTTTGATGAAAAGCGATGATACGTGACCTGTCGAACTTTCTCCAGATGCTCAGAAATAGTAATTTTTTCATGTTTAATTTCTTGACTATAAATGACTATTGCATGTGAATTATCACTTTTGGAAATAAAATAAGTGTGTTTAGAATCATTTTAATGCCTGAAATTGGTCGAATTAGAAGCTTCTGAGTAGGAGAAAGTCTGTAAAAATGGCAATTTTGAGTACATTGAGGCTTTAAAAGGCAGTTATTCAACATGAGGCACAATCCAAATGACATTTTGAATCATTTTTTCTACAGTCCAAAAAATCCATTTTCTGATGAAAAACGATTACCCGTGACCTGTCGAACTTGATCCAGATGGTCAGACATGGTAATTTTTGTGATGTTACATTTTTTGACTGTAAAAGACCATTGCATGTGAATTTTCACTTTTGGAACCAAAATAAGTGTATTTAGATTCATTTTAATGCCTGAAATTGGTGGAAACAGAAGCTTCTGAGTAGGAGAAAAAGTCTGTAAAAATGGCAATTTTGAGTACATTGAGGCTTTAAAAAGTAGTTATTCAACATGAGGCATAATCCAAATGACATATTGAATCATTTTTTCTACAGTCCAAAAAATGAATTTTCTGATGAAAAACGATGACCCGTGACCTGTCGAACTTGATCCAGATGGTCAGACATGGTAATTTTTTTGATGTTACATTTTTTGACTGTAAATGACTATTGCATGTGAATTATCACTTTTGGAACCAAAATAAGTGTATTTAGATTAATTTTAATGCCTGAAAATGGTCGAAACAGAAGCTTCTGAGTAGGAGAAAAAGTCTGTAAAAATGGCAATTTTGAGTACATTGAGGCTTTAAAAAGTAGTTATTCAACATGAGGCACAATCCAAATGACATTTTGAATCATTTATTCTACAGTCCAAAAAATCAATTTTTTGATGAAAAGCGATGACACGTGACCTGTCGAACTTTCTCCAGATACTCAGAAATAGTAATTTTTTCATGTTTAATTTCTTGACTATAAATGACTATTGCATGTGAATGATCACTTTTGGAACTAAAATAAGTGTGTTTAGAGTCATTTTAATGCCTGAAATTGGTCGAAATAGAAGCTTCTGAGTAGGAGAAAAAGTCTGTAAAAATGGCAATTTTGAGTACATTGAGGCTTTAAAAAGTAGTTATTCAACATGAGGCACAATCCAAATGACATTTTGAATCATTTATTCTACAGTCCAAAAAATCAATTTTTTGATGAAAAGCGATGATCCGTGACCTGTCGAACTTTCTCCAGATGCTCAGAAATAGTAATTTTTTCATGTTTAATTTCTTGACTATAAATGACTATTGCATGTGAATTATCACTTTTGGAAATAAAATAAGTGTGTTGAGAATCATTTTAATGCCTGAAATTGGTCGAATTGGAAGCTTCTGAGTAGGAGAAAGTCTGTAAAAATGGTAATTTTGAGTACATTGAGGCTTTAAAAAGCAGTTATTCAACATGAGGCACAATCCAAATGACATATTGAATCAATTTTTCTACAGTCCAAAAAATGAATTTTCTGATGAAAAACGATGACCCGTGACCTGTCGAACTTGATCCAGATGGTCAGACATGGTAATTTTTTTAATGTTACATTTTTTGACGGTAAATGACTATTGCATGTGAATTATCACTTTTGGAACCAAAATAAGTGTATTTAGATTCATTTTAATGCCTGAAATTGGTCGAAACAGAAGCTTCTGAGTAGGAGAAAAAGTCTGTAAAAATTGCAGTTTTGAGTACATTGAGGCTTTAAAAAGTAGTTATTCAACATGAGGCACAATCCAAATGACATATTGAATCATTTTTTCTACAGTCCAAAAAATGAATTTTCTGATGAAAAACGATGACCCGTGACCTGTCGAACTTGATCCAGATGGTCAGACATGGTAATTTTTTTGATGTTACATTTTTTGACTGTAAATGACTATTGCATGTGAATTATCACTTTTGGAACCAAAATAGGTGTATTTAGATTCATTTTAATGCCTGAAATTGGTCGAAACAGAAGCTTCTGAGTAGTAGAAAAAGTCTGTAAAAATGGCAATTTTGAGTACATTGAGGCTTTAAAAAGTAGTTATTCAACACGAGGCACAATCCAAATGACATTTTGAATCATTCATTCTACAGTCCAAAAAATAAATTTGCTGATGAAAAGCGATAATCCGTGACCTCTCGAACTTTCTCCAGATGCTCAGAAATAGTAATTTTTTCATGTTTAATTTCTTGACTATAAATGACTATTGCATGTTAATGATCACTTTTGGAACTAAAATAAGTGTGTTTAGAGTCATTTTATTGTCTGAAATTGTTCGAAATAGAAGCTTCTGAGTAGGAGAAAAGGTCTGTAAAAATGGCAATTTTAGTCACATTAAAGCTTTAAAAAGTAGTTATTCAACATGAGGCACAATCCAAATGACAATTTGAATCATTTGTACTACAGTCCAAAAAATCAATTTTCTGATGAAAAACGATGACCCGTGACATGTCGAACTTTCTCCAGACTGTCAGAAATGGTAATTTATTCATGTTACATTTTTTGACTGTAAAGGACTATTGCATGTGAATGACCACTTTTGGAACTAAAATAAGTGTGTTTAGATTCATTTTAATGCCTGAAATTGGTCGAAATAGAAGCTTCTGAGTAGGAGAAAAAGCCTGTAAAAATGGCAATTTTGAGTACATTGAGGCTTTAAAAAGTAGTTATTCAACATGAGGCACAATCCAAATGACATTTTGAATCATTTTTTCTACAGTCCAAAAAATCCATTTTCTGATGAAAAACGATGACCCGTGACCTGTCAAACTTTCTCCAGACGGTCAGACATGGTAATTTTTTTAAGGTTACATTTTTTGACTGTAAATGACTATTGCTTGTGAGTTATCACTTTTAGAACTAAAATAAGTTTGTTTAGATTCATTTTAATGCCTGAAATTGGTCGAAATAGAAGCTTCTGAGTAGGAGAAAAAGCCTGTAAAAATAGCAATTTTGAGTACATTGAGGCTTTAAAAAGTAGTTATTCAAAATGAGGCACAATCCAAATGACATTTTGAATCATTTTTTCTACAGTCCAAAAAATCCATTTTCTGATGAAAAACGATGACCCGTGACCTGTCGAACTTTCACCAGACGGTCAGAAATGGTAATTTTTTAATGGTACATTTTTTGACTGGAAATGACTATTGCATGTGAATTATCACTTTTGGAATTAAAATAAGTGTGTTTTGAGTCATTTTAATGCCTGAAATTGGTCGAAATAGAAGCTTCTGAGTAGGAGAATAAGTCTGTAAAAATGGCAATTTTGATTACATTGAGGCTTTAAAAAGTAGTTATTCAACATGAGGCACAATCCAAATGACATTTTGAATCACTTTTTCCACAGTCCAAAAAAATAAATTTTCTGATGAAAAACGATGACCCGTGACCTGTCGAAGTTTCTCCAGACGGTCTGAAATGGTAATTTTTTAATGTTTAATGTTTCGACTATAAATGTCTATTGCATGTGAATTATCAGTTTTGGAAATAAAATAAGTGTGTTTAGAGTCATTTTAATGCCTGAAATTAGTCGAAAAAGAAGATTCTGAGTAGGAATAAAAGTCTGTAAAAATGGCAATTTTGGTCAAATTTGAGGCTTTAAAAAGTAGTTCTTCAACATGAGGCTAAATCCAAATGACATGTTGAATCCATTTTTCTACAGTCCTAAAAATCAATTTTCTGATGAAAAACGATGACCCGTGACCTGTCGAACTTTCACCAGACGGTCAGAAATTGTAATTTTTAATGTGACATTTTTTGACTGTTAATGACTATTGCATGTGAATGATCACTTTTGGAACTAAAATAAGTGTGTTTAGAGTCATTTTAATGCCTGAAATTGGTCGAAATAGAAGCTTCTGAGTAGGAGAAAAAGTCTGTAAAAATGGCAATTTTGAGTACATTGAGGCTTTAAAAAGTAGTTATTCAACATGAGGCACAATCCAAATGACATTTTGAATCATTTATTCTACAGTCCAAAAAATCAATTTTTTGATGAAAAGCGATGATCCGTGACCTGTCGAACTTTCTCCAGATGCTCAGAAATAGTAATTTTTTCATGTTTAATTTCTTGACTATAAATGACTATTGCATGTGAATTATCACTTTTGGAAATAAAATAAGTGTATTTAGATTCATTTTAATGCCTGAAATTGGTCGACTTAGAAGCTTCTGAGTAGGAGAAAGTCTGTAAAAATGGCAATTTTGAGTACATTGAGGCTTTAAAAAGCAGTTATTCAACATGAGGCACAATCCAAATGACATTTTGAATCATTTTTTCAACAGTCCAAAAAATCCATTTTCTGATGAAAAACGATGACCCGTGACCTGTCGAACTTGATCCAGATGGTAAGACATGGTAATTTTTTTGATGTTACATTTTTTGACTGTAAATGACTATTGCATGTGAATTATCACTTTTGGAACCAAAATAAGTGTATTTAGATTCATTTTAATGCCTGAAATTGGTCGAAACAGAAGCTTCTGAGTAGGAGAAAAAGTCGGTAAAAATGGCAATTTTGAGTACATTGAGGCTTTAAAAAGTAGTTATTCAACACGAGGCACAATCCAAATGACATTTTGAATCATTCATTCTACAGTCCAAAAAATAAATTTTCTGATGAAAAGCGATAATCCGTGACCTCTCGAACTTTCTCCAGATGCTCAGAAATAGTAATTTTTTCATGTTTAATTTCTTGACTATAAATCACTATTGCATGTTAATGATCACTTTTGGAACTAAAATAAGTGTGTTTAGAGTCATTTTAATGTCTGACATTGTTCGAAAAAGAAGCTTCTGAGTAGGAGAAAAGGTCTGTAAAAATGGCAATTTTGGTCACATTAAGGCTTTAAAAAGTAGTTATTCAACATGAGGCACAATCCAAATGACAATTTGAATCATTTTTACTACAGTCCAAAAAATCCATTTTCTGATGAAAAACGATGACCCGTGACATGTCGAACTTTCTCCAGACGGTCTGAAATGGTAATTTTTTAATGTTTAATGTTTCGACTATAAATGTCTATTGCATGTGAATTATCACTTTTGGAAATAAAATAAGTGTGTTTAGAGTCATTTTAATGCCTGAAATTAGTCGAAAAAGAAGATTCTGAGTAGGAATAAAAGTCTGTAAAAAGGCAATTTTGGTCAAATTTGAGGCTTTAAAAAGTAGTTATTCAACATGAGGCATAATCCAAATGACATATTGAATCATTTTTTCTACAGTCCAAAAAAAGAATTTTCTGATGAAAAACGATGACCCGTGACCTGTCGAACTTGATCCAGATGGTCAGACATGGTAATTTTTTTGATGTTACATTTTTTGACTGTAAATGACTATTGCATGTGAATTATCACTTTTGGAACCAAAATAAGTGTATTTAGATTAATTTTAATGCCTGAAAATGGTCGAAACAGAAGCTTCTGAGTAGGAGAAAAAGTCTGTAAAAATGGCAATTTTGAGTACATTGAGGCTTTAAAAAGTAGTTATTCAACATGAGGCACAATCCAAATGACATTTTGAATCATTTATTCTACAGTCCAAAAAATCAATTTTTTGATGAAAAGCGATGACACGTGACCTGTCGAACTTTCTCCAGATGCTCAGAAATAGTAATTTTTTCATGTTTAATTTCTTGACTATAAATGACTATTGCATGTGAATTATCACTTTTGGAAATAAAATAAGTGTGTTTAGAATCATTTTAATGCCTGAAATTGGTCGAATTTGAAGCTTCTGAGTAGGAGAAAGTCTGTAAAAATGGCAATTTTGAGTACATTGAGGCTTTAAAAAGCAGTTATTCAACATGAGGCACAATCCAAATGACATTTTGAATCATTTTTTCTACAGTCCAAAAAATCCATTTTCTGATGAAAAACGTTGACCCGTGACCTGTCGAACTTGATCCAGATGGTCAGACATGGTAATTTTTGTGATGTTACATTTTTTGACTGTAAAAGACTATTGCATGTGAATTTTCACTTTTGGAACCAAAATAAGTGTATTTAGATTCATTTTAATGCCTGAAATTGGTCGAAACAGAAGCTTCTGAGTAGGAGAAAAAGTCTGTAAAAATGGCAATTTTGAGTACATTGAGGCTTTAAAAAGTAGTTATTCAACATGAGGCACAATCCAAATGACATATTGAATCATTTTTTCTACAGACCAAAAAATGAATTTTGTGATGAAAAACGATGACCCGTGACCTGTCGAACTTGATCCAGATGGTCAGACATGGTAATTTTTGTGATGTTACATTTTTTGACTGTAAAAGACTATTGCATGTGAATTTTCACTTTTGGAACCAAAATAAGTGTATTTAGATTCATTTTAATGCCTGAAATTGGTCGAAATAGAAGCTTCTGAGTAGGAGAAAAAGTCTGTAAAAATGGCAATTTTGAGTACATTGAGGCTTTAAAAAGTAGTTATTCAACATGAGGCACAATCCAAATGACATTTTGAATCATTTATTCTACAGTCCAAAAAATCAATTTTTTGATGAAAAGCGATGATACGTGACCTGTCGAACTTTCTCCAGATGCTCAGAAATAGTAATTTTTTCATGTTTAATTTCTTGACTATAAATGACTATTGCATGTGAATTATCACTTTTGGAAATAAAATAAGTGTGTTTAGAATCATTTTAATGCCTGAAATTGGTCGAATTAGAAGCTTCTGAGTAGGAGAAAGTCTGTAAAAATGGCAATTTTGAGTACATTGAGGCTTTAAAAAGCAGTTATTCAACATGAGGCACAATCCAAATGACATTTTGAATCATTTTTTCTACAGTCCAAAAAATCCATTTTCTGATGAAAAACGATGACCCATGACCTGTCGAACTTTCTCCAGAGGGTCAGACATGGTAAGTTTTGTAATGTTACATTTTTTGACTGTAAATGACTATTGCATGTGAATTTTCACTTTTGGAACCAAAATAAGTGTATTTAGATTCATTTTAATGCCTGAAATTGGTGGAAACAGAAGCTTCTGAGTAGGAGAAAAAGTCTGTAAAAATGGCAATTTTGAGTACATTGAGGCTTTAAAAAGTAGTTATTTAACATGAGGCATAATCCAAATGACATATTGAATCATTTTTTCTACAGTCCAAAAAATGAATTTTCTGATGAAAAACGATGACCCGTGACCTGTCGAACTTGATCCAGATGGTCAGACATGGTAATTTTTTTGATGTTACATTTTTTGACTGTAAATGACTATTGCATGTGAATTATCACTTTTGGAAATAAAATAAGTGTGTTTAGAATCATTTTAATGCCTGAAATTGGTCGAATTAGAAGCTTCTGAGTAGGAGAAAAAGTCTGTAAAAATGTCAATTTTGATTACATTGAGGCTTTAAAAGGTAGTTATTGAACATGAGGCACAATCCAAATGATATTTTGAATCAATTTTTCTACAGTCCTAGAAATCAATTTTCTGATGAAAAACGATGACCTGTCGAACTTTCTCCAGACGGTCAGAAATGGTAATTTTTTGATGTTTAAGTTTTTTGACTGTAAATTGACTATTGCATGTGAATTATCACTTTTGGAACTAAAATAAGTGTGTTTAGAGTCATTTTAATGCCTGAAATTGGTGGAATTAGAAGCTTCTGAGTAGGAGAAAAAGTCTGTAAAAATGGCAATTTTGATAACATTGAGACTTTAAAAGGTAGTTATTCAACATGAGGCACAATCCAAATGATATTTTGAATCAATTTTTCTACAGTCCTAAAAATCAATTTTCTGATGAAAAACGATGACCTTTTGAACTTTCTCCAGATGGTCAGAAATGGTAATTTTTTAATGTTACATTTTTTGACTGAAAATTACTATTGCATGTGAATTATCACTTTTGGAACTAAAATAAGTAAGTTTAGAGTCATTTTAATGCCTGAAATTGGTGGAATTAGAAGCTTCTGAGTAGTAGAAAAAGTCAGTAAAAATGGCAATTTTGATTACATTGAGGCTTTAAAAAATAGTTATTCAACATGAGGCACAATCCAACTGACATTTTGAATCACTTTTTCCACAGTCCAAAAAATCCATTTTCTGATGAAAAACAATGACCCATGACCTGTGGAACTTTCTCCAGACAGTCAGAAATGGTAATTTTTTAATGTTACATTTTTTGACTGTAAATGACTATTGCATGTGAATTATCACTTTTGGAACTAAAATAAGTGTGTTTAGAGTCATTTTAATGCCTGAAATTGGTTGAAAAAGAAGCTTCTGAGTAGGAGTAAAAGTCTGTAAAAATGGCAATTTTGGTCAAATTTGAGGCTTTAACCCCTTCGATGCGTGTGGCGGAGCGGTTCCATCATGCGCGTCGATCGCGCTGTGCGCATGACGGAACCGCTGCGTCACGGCCACGCCCACGCACGGAACCTTCAGCACAGCACGGTAATCCGCGCCGCACTGATGGGGTTAAAAAGTAGTTATTCAACATGAGGCACAATCGAAATGAGATTTTGAATCAATTTTTCTACAGTCCAAAAAATCCATTTTCTGATGAAAAACGATGACCCATGACATGTCGAAGTTTCTCCAGACGGTCAGAAATTGTAATTTTTTAATGTTACATTTTTTGACTGTAAATGACTATTGCATGTGAATTATCACTTTTGGAACTAAAATAAGTGTGTTTAGAGTCATTTTAATGCCTGAAATTGGTGGAATTAGAAGCTTCTGAGTAGGAGAAAAAGTCTGTAAAAATGGCAATTTTGATAACATTGAGACTTTAAGAGGTAGTTATTCAACATGAGGCACAATCCAAATGATATTTTGAATCAATTTTTCTACAGTCCTAAAAATCAATTTTCTGATGAAAAACGATGACCTTTTGAACTTTCTCCCGATGGTCAGAAATAGTAATATTTTCATGTTTAATTTCTTGACTATATATGACTATTGCATGTGAATTATCACTTTTGGAACTAAAATAAGTGTGTTTAGAATCATTTTAATGCCTGAAATTGGTCGAATTAGAAGCTTCTGAGTAAGAGAAAATCTGTAAAAATGGCAATTTTGATTACATTGAGGCTTTAAAAAGTAGTTATTCAACATGAGGCACAATCCAAATGACATTGTGAATCACTTTTTCCACAGTCCAAAAAAATCAATTTTCTGATGAAAAACGATGACCCGTGACCTGTCGAACTTTCACCAGACGGTCAGAAATGGTAATTTTTGAATGTTACATTTTTTGACTGTTAATGACTATTGCATGTGAATTATCACTTTTGGAACTAAAATAAGTGTGTTTAGAGCCATTTTAATGCCTGAAATTGGTGGAATTAGAAGCTTCCGAGTAGGAGAAAGTCTGTAAAAATGGCCATTTTGGTCACATTGAGGCTTTAAAAAGTAGATATTCAACATGAGGCACAATCCAAATGACATGTTGCATCAATTTTTCTACAGTCCTAAAAATATATTTTCTGATGAAAAACGATGACCTGTCGAAGTTTCTCCAGACGGTCAGAAATGTTAATTTTTTAATGTTTAATGTTTTGACTATAAATGACTATTGCATGTGAATTATCACTTTTGGACCTAAAATAAGTGTGTTTAGAGTCATTTTAATGCCTGAAATTGGTCGAATTAGAAACTTCTGAGTAGTAGAAAAAGTCTGTAAAAATGGCAATTTTGATTACATTGAGGCTTTAAAAAGTAGTTATTCAGCATGAGGCACAATCCAAATGACATGTTGAATCACTTTTTCTACAGTCCTAAAAATCAATTTTCTGATGAAAAACGATGACCCGTGACCTGTCGAAGTTTCTCCAGACGGTCAGAAATGGTAATTTTTTGATGTTACATTTTTTGACTGTACATGACTATTGCATGTGAATGATCACTTTTGGAACTAAAATAAGTATGTTTAGAGTCATTTTAATGCCTGAAATTGGTCGAATTAGAAGCTTCTGAGTAGGAGAAAAAGTCTGTAAAAGTGGCAATTTTGATTACATTGAGGCTTTAAAAAGTAGTTATTCAACATGAGTCTCAATCCAAATGACATTTTGAATCAATTTTCTACACTCCAAAAAAGCAATTTTCTGATGAAAAACGATGACCTGTGACCTGTCAAACTTTCTCCAGATGGTCAGAAATGGACATTTTTTAATGTTTTGTCTTTTGACTGTAAATGACTATTACATATGAATTAGAAATCTTGGAACTAAAATAAGTGTGTTTAGAGTCATATTAATGCCTGAAATTGGTCATATTAGAAGCTTCTGAGTAGGAGAAAAAGTCTGTGAAAAAGCCAATTTTGGTCACATTGAGGCTTCAAAAAGTAGTTAGTCAACATGAGGCACAATCCAAATGACATTTTGAATCAGTTTTTCTACAGTCCAAAAAATCAATTTTCCGATGAAAAACGATGATCCGTGACCTGTCGAACATTCTCCTGATAGTCAGAAATGGTAATCTTTTAATGTTTAATTTTTTGACTGTAAATGACTATTGCATGTGAATTAGATCTGTTGAACCCAAAATACGTGCGTTTAGAGTCATTTTAATGCCTGAAATTGGTTGAAATGGAAGCTTCTGAGTAGGAGAAAAAGTCTGTGAAAATGGCAATTTTGGTATATTGAGGCTTTAAAAAGTAGTTATTCAACATGAGTCTCAATCCAAATGACATTTTGAATCAATTTTTCTACACTCCAAAAAATCAATTTTCTGATGAAAAACGATAATCCGTGACCTGTCGAACTTTCTCCAGATGGTCAGACATGGTAATTTTTTTAATGTTACATTTTTTGACTGTAAATGACTATTGCATGCGAGTTATCACTTTTGGAACTAAAATAAGTGTGTTTAGAGTCATATTAATGCCTGAAATTGGTCATAATAGAAGCTTCTGAGTAGGAGAAAAAGTCTGTGAAAATGGCAATTTTGGTCACATTGAGGCTTTAAAAAGTAGTTATTTAACATGAGGCACAATCCAAATAACAGTTTGAACCATTTTTTCTACAGTCCAAAAAGTAAATTTTCTGTCCGTCAATAAGCTTTATTTCGATACAAAGATATCTTAAAAGCTGAACAATCACAGATAAACAGTTACAATACTCCTCAATACATTTTTAGGTATAAAATACATTAAGACAAATGATTTAAAAAAAACATTTAAAAAACAGGATTGTTAGAAAAAAGTTTTAAAAAAAGTTTTTTTTTTTTTAAATTGTATATACATTGTATCTATGGAAAGGGACGTGCGTGGGCTAAAAAAACAAGCACCAGTTTGGTACTTAGGTTGTTTGGGAATTAATACTCAGGTTTCTCGCTCTAATGATCCATGCCCATCTGAGGAATTTAGCTATTGCACAGGCATAAAAGTCCCTAGGGTCAGTTCTTAGAATGCGTAGTGCTTCATGGTGACTACGGGTACCTAGTTCCCTGCCAAGTGGTTTCAGCCAACGCCCCCTTGGCACTTTGTAAGCTGGGCAGACAAACATAAAGTGTGAAATTGTCTCCTTAGGAGCCTCACAGCTTGGGCAAGAGGGGAGTGTTTGATTAGGTGGCTTCCACTGTGCGGTGAATTCTTGCAAGGGGAGGATGCCCACCCTGAACTTGAAGTACAAAGCTCTATCATATGGTTTTTGTATTGAGTCCAGGTATGGTTTGAAGTGCATTATATGCTTATGCTGCATAAATTCCTCTGTTAGCCTTCTGGCTCTGGGGTTAAGGAGTTCATTCATGGTAACTCACTGCCAATACGCTTTCTTAATTTCATCCTTTGGTGGGGAGGTTCTATTGATCCAAGCATCTTTAAGGTCGAGGTCATATAGGAGCTTCTTTACTCCTTTTAACCAGTCGATCTTATGCCACCCATCCATGTCCATTACCTCCCTAAGGCATGCAGCGTAATTGGCTAATTCAGGTGTCTGCCACAAGCGGGCCCACAGCAAAAGAGGACGTAATCTAGCTATGTCTCTGAGCGAGTGGCAGCCAACATCATATAAGAGGGGTTTGGTGGGTGTACTCAAAGGGAGCATCAATAGATCCTTCAGGAATTTGTTCTCTGATCTGCAGATTTGGTATGTGTTAGATAGACCCCACAGTTCGGCGCCGTAAAGTGCCGAACTTACAGCTCTGGCCTTATAGATTGTTAGTGCGGGGGCAACTGGTTTGCTTAATGAAGAACGATGTTCTTTAAGAATTGCCCCACCACCCTTTTATGGTTCAAGAGCATTTTCTGCACATGTGATCTCCAAAGCATAGAATCAGAAATGCGGATTCCCAAATAATCAAATGTGGCAACCCTCTCCAGCGGTACACTATTAAGTAGGGGAGGATTCCTGAACGTTTTAGGTGGGTTTAAAATTAGGAACTTAGTTTTTTGGGTATTTATGGTCAGCCCTCTGTTGTTACAAAACTGGTTGAAGCTATTAAGAAGAGTCTGTAGGCCCTTTGGGGTTTTTGAGATGAGGAGGGTGTCATCCGCGAACAGGAGAGTAGGGATTTTCCCCCCTGTCAGGGCTGGGGCATCAGATGGAATTTGCTGTAAATGCTCAACCACCCCATTGACATACAAAGAGAATAGGGTGGGGGCTAACACACAGCCCTGGCGGACTCCCCTGTTCACCGGTATCCGTGCTGTTGTTTGCCCTTGTGAGCCCCATCTTATTTGGGCATAATTAGCCTCATGCAAGCAGATTAGCATATTAAGGATATACCTAGGCACCCCCTGCTCTGACAGAACTTGCCACAGGCACTCGCGAGGGACCAGGTCAAAGGCAGTCTTTAGATCAGTAAATGCAAGGTAAAGACTGCCTTTGCCTAGCTTAACCACTTTCCAATATAGGAGTAATAACCTGAACGCCTGTTCGATAGTTCCTGTCCCTGCTCTAAAACCAGCTTGATAGTCAGAAAGGATCCTATTTTCATCAACCCATACGAGGATCCTCTCAAGCAATACCCGGCCAACTATTTTCTGGGTTGAGTCAATCAGGCTTATCGGGCGATAGTTGGCAGGGTCATCCCTGCTCCCTTTTTTAAAAATGGGCACGACTTCTGCTCCCTTCCAGGAATCTGGAATGGGACAACCATGATCAATAGCATTGATTAACAGTGCAATAAGTTTTGCCCATTTCGCCGGATCGGCTCGGAAAAGGTCCCCTGGCAGGCCATCAGGTCCTGCTGCCTTGGCCGGGACTATTCGCAGAATGGCAGCTTCAACCTCCTGTTCCTAAAAAGGTTCTGTATTTGTGTCCTGGCCCGTGGCCCAAGGATCAATAGTTGGGCCTTCAAGTGTAGTATCCTGTAAATCGGAATATAGGTTCAGTAAATGGTCATACCATCTCTTGCTCGTGATGCTGTTCGTTATTGACCCACTATCGGGACGAACCTTTTTCCTGACCAGGTTCCAAAAAAGGCTAGCATCCTTCACTAAACTTGCTACTTTTAATGCTTGCCAATGCTGTTCCTCCCACTCTCTCTTTGCTTTTAGTACTGTCAGGTTATAATCCTTTCTAGCAGCCTGGATCCTTGCTGGGGACTTTCTTTTAACAGCCATAATTAAGGCTGATTTTTTCCGTTTGCAGGTCCTCGTGTACCAGGGGTTGGAAATATTCGAGCTCAGGGTACATGGATTGTTACCCTTAGTTGTGCAAAAGAGGAACCCCAAAGTAATGACCAATCCCTCATAGATTGAAAATACCTTCTGGGTACCATCTGGATCTGTGGGGATTTCTTGTAACTCACTCAGTGCCTCTGTCAAAGTCTCCCTAATTACTGATAATTTCCCCTCGTCCATTGCTACCTTTTGCCATTTGAGGCGCCTCCCGTTATTCGAGAGGGTAACCTTCCTTGATATCATGTGGGCCTCTCTGCTCATATTGTCTGGATTGGGGAACCATAAAGGTTTTAGCGATAGGGACAAGAAATTATGGTCACTATCGATAGTAGGTATAACCTCCATGTCTATTACATATCTCCAGAGATTTAGATTTAACAAAATGTAATCAATACGCGAAGAGAAGCCCACCCTATTGTATGTGTTGGCTCCCAAGGGATCGGAGGGTGCTCTTCCATTGGTAGCCCTAAGGCCATACTCCAATGATATAGAATACAGCTGGATGGCTAGCTGAGTCCACCTTTTTATCGGAGGTAGGTTCAGCAGAGGGATTCCCTGCTTTACATCATCCTCCTCTGAACCCAACAAATACTCGGCGGCGAGGGGCTCAAATGTACAGTTGAAATCTCCCGCGAACCAGGATGCAGGATTCGGGGGGGGCAATGAGAGAGACCTGCTTCCAGACAGCTAATTATTGGAGACCGGGCTCCACCCCTTGTGCCACGTACATAGATATTAAAAATCTCCAGGGGCCTCCCTCCTTTAGTATCCCTGAGAGTCAATCTTAGAAGAACTGGGCAATTGCACTTGATTATTTGTATCGTGCAATCCAGTGTGATACTAACCCAGATAAGGAGGCAACCAGATGGACGCCTCCTACCCGATGCTGATATAACTGCGGGAATGAAATAGGAAGCAAAGCCAACTTTATGGTGGGGGATCATACTCCAAGTTTCTTGGAAGATGCAAATAGTGTAATTATCAATAAGTTTGTTCCAGTCAGGAATAGCTAAGTTCTTAGCCAGACCAGCTATGTTCCAAGAAATAATTTTTGAGATTTGGTATACTGTCTCTGGGACACCCTTGTTCGCCAATGTTTGCATCTATGTACAGGGTATATTGCTTACTAACAGGTAAATGAGGTGGGTCAATAACAAGTGGTAACACCTGATTGAGTAAGCTAGGCCGTACAATAGGAACATTGGAGTGTTTAGCCAAAGTAGCACACTCCTGGATTGTGTTGAACCCGAAAGGGCTTTGTACAACTGGAGTTAGTCAGTCATTTTCGTCTAACTGCGTGTCTCTAGATGGTTTATATTTGGGAGCTGTGGCCCTTGTGCTTGTGTTAGTGATAAATGGGGTAGATCTAAATTGGATGTTAGATAGACCAGGGGCAGAGGTCCTAAATTCTAGAGCTAATAAGTCCTCAGCCAACTGTGGAGAAGTCAAGATGATTTTTATTGTGTCTAGTGGGAGGTCATTTGAAGAGTGCCATTTAGCACTAACAATGTCTTCTCTTATCAACGACCGGCACCCTCTAACGTGGCGGATCCAGTGAGGGACCTTGTTCTTAAGAGAATCTTCGGGTTCATAGCCCGAACATTTTGCAACGTTGACCATGAAGACTGACTGGCTCTTGCATATAGTGGCAGGTCCGGAGAAGTGTGGACCGAATACAATTGGAGTTGGCAATAAGGGTCTAGGTGTTGGAGTTGCGTGATGAATATCACTAGTATTCTGCGTGGCTCTAGTTTTAGCTAGCACTCTGGCTTTAGCCGGCAAAAATATCGCATTTTGCCCTAGTAGTGAGCAAAGTGAAACAGTGGAAGTGGATGCAGCATACACAGGAATAGGTTTGTCTACAATAATATTTTTGTCTTGTATCGGTACAGGTAAAAGGGGAGCATCTAGAGGTGTGCGAGCCCTATGTTGTAAAGATAATACCCCAACGGTAGCTGTTAAATCTTGAATTTAGGATTTGAGGTCCCTCACCTAGGCTGCAAGTGAATTTATAGTTACAATCAACATCCTCCTGCTTGCATTATGATCTATTTCGCTATCCACTTGGGAAGGATAAGGTGCTTCTGGGGGAACCTGGATGCCCAAATCATCGGGTGGAACAATTTCCTCGGCCAGAACACTATAGCGATTAGTACAAACTATAGCAGGAAGCGCTAAATGGCTCGCTACTGACTGTGTCAAGGGAAGAGGGGGTACTTGATCGGGCAAGATGGTAGTCGACCCTACATTAGATTGGCTAGGTGTTATATTAATGCATCCAGTGGCCAGGTTTGTACTCAGAGTTTTACTAAACATCTTAGGTATATAGACTAGTGGTAGTCATTTGCTAGCTTCTGGGCTTTGGGTAGAATCTACTGCTAGCATACCCTCACACTCGTCCACTAGTAACTCAATTCGATCCATAACATGTTCGCTAACCATTTGCTTACTTTTCTTGGCTTTCTTGGGTTTTCTAGCCCCCTGACCTGCATTTGCAACATTCAATCCACCCCCACCTCCGGTCCTCTCCATGAGTTTCCTCTTGCCCATTATGTGCTGCGAAGGAAGTGTTTATAAACAACAGTACCTTAACGAGCAGTCCAGTAGCAGCGCGATCAGTTCAATGGTGGGCAACAGACAACAGAGGGGTGGCCCCGGCCACTTCCGGGCAGTGACGGGCAAGGACGGGCCTGCCCATGGCCCGGGCTTCACCCGCGCGCGTCCCGCGCCGCATGTGCTCCCACGCGTTTTTAGCGCGATTCAGGGGTCTGCTCCTCCCACCAAGGAACAGAGGCTTCTAGGACTTGATGTCCCCGTGGATGCTGGCAAAGTGCTGGCTGTTAGACCTCTGGCGTGTCCTGCGCCACGTTTGCTCCCACGCGTTTTTAGTGCGATTCAGGGGTCTGCTCCTCCCACCAAGGAACACAGGCTTCTGGGACTTGATGTCCCCGTGGATGCTGGCAAGGTGCTGGCTGTTAGACCTTTGGCGTGTCCCAAAAAAAAAAAGAAAAACGATGAATTTTTTTATGTTACATTTTTTTACTGTAAATGACTATTGCATGTGAATTATCACTTTTGTAACTAAAATAAGTGTGTTTAGAGTCATTTTAATGCCTGAAATTGGTTGAAATAGAAGCTTCTGAGTAGGAGAACAAGTCTGTGAAAATTGCAATTTTGGTCACTGTTAGACCTGGCATCATTGGCATGAGTCTCTCCTCCATTTTTTTCTGTTTGCCTCCTCTGTTTACGATGTTTTTGCTGGTTTATTGCTTTGGGCACTGTGCCACTGCTGATCAGTGCCACAGTGCAAGTGCTCCCTATGTTAAATTGTTACATTGATTGGTGTTACCATGATTGGCTTGGTTGACTTACTGTTCAGACCCTAGTCTAGTGCACGGCGTGTGCCAAGGGCATGTAAGTTGACTGCTGCTGGTGGGCTTGCAGCACTGGTTGTGCCACCCACAGAAGCAGCTTGTAAAATGTGTCTCAGGCCTGCCACCGCAGCGCCTGCGTGCAGTCCCTGACTGCCATGTCGACTTGGCAAGGAAACCTACTTGCCAGTCTCTAAACCTTCCCTTTGCCACATTTCAGACACCTCTATGGTAGGCCCTAGGGCAGGGTGCATTGCTGGTGAAAGGTAGGTCATGCCCTGATGTGTGTGGCATGACCTAATAGTGAATTACAGCCATTTTCGTTTTTCACTATTGAAGGGCTACCTGCCTCCAATAGGCCAGACTGGGCCGACTGATTATTAACTCCATTATAATCTATCTGACTCAGGGAGCATGGTAGCAAGTCAAGTTTAGTATCCCTGAACTCAGAATTTAATAACACACCCTTTAGGATGGATGGTTTTTAAATTCTATGTTTGAAAATAGCCCTTTTAGAAAGTGGCTATTTTCTTGTCCAACTATCCACCGGTCTCTGCTGGTTTGGTGTGTGTGTCAGGGGCTGGGTGGCTCCAGAGGTCTGAATGAGTCAGTGTGGGGGGAATGAGGCATTTACACATAGAGTGAGGGAAGAGTAGCCTGCCCTGCCTGACACAATACTGGCTCCACCTCCTGCTGGGCGACTGATAGCCCTGCTCCTGCCAGTGACAATACTGGCTCCGCCTCCTGCTGGGCGGCTGAGGACTCTGCCCTGCTCAGTGAATAGGCCAGGTGCCTCTGCCTGGCAACACCCACAACGAACCTGAGATGGGGGGAATTTCCCTGCTTGGACAAAGGGAACAAAGGAGAAAAGGGGTATAAGAGAAGGACCCCTGAACCAAGAACTCAGATCACTTCTGACAAGGAAACCTGTACCAAGGACAAGAAGCCTGCTGATCTAAGGACTTGCCTCCCCTTTCTGCCAGAGTGCTGTTTTGCTGTGGAGGAACCTGAAAGCTGCTTCTTTATTTTTGCCAAGGAACAAGGAGAGAGGAACTTGGTGTGTACTCTCTGAACACTTGCTAGGAAATCTCCAAGGGCTGGAAGAGTGCCAGTCTCCTGTTGAAGTCACAGGGCCAAAGGACTTCACCATCTGCTGAATTGCTGAATTGCTGGAAAGTATTGTTTCCAGGACACAAGGGAAAATCTGCAGTCTCGACGCCGCCGACGCCGCCGAATCCAGCTCGACATCGTGAGTAACGGCTCCAGTGTCCCGAGCCTTCGACGCCGGCCGCCGGGCCCGATCGACGCCAGCAGCAACGCCAGTGAGCAGTGGGTATCGGCCCCGGCTCCCAGTGACCCCGTCTCGACGCCGGTATCGACGCCAGTGAGGAGTGAGTATCGGCTCCACCTCCAAGCGACCCCGTCCCGACGCCGCTGCTGATCGCATTGACTCGACGCCCTTCTCGACGCCGTGAGCGCTGCTCCGGCCCGACATCCCTCGACGCCGCTGCAGATCGACCCGACTCCGAGGCACGATCGACGCCGACCTCGACGCCGACATCTAGACGCCGTGGATCATCGTTTTCTTCATTTCTCAAGGTACTGTACTTGTGGGGTCTGTTGCAACTCCAGGCTCGACGTAGCGCTCCTCGCGGTCGACGCCGAACCTTGGAAATCCTGCAGACTCGACTTCGTGTGACTCCTGTGGGGGTTACATTGTTACCAAAGAACTGTGTTTCAGAAGAATACTTAATTTTGTTGCTAAAGAACAATTTGCCAAGAAGAAACCTTACTTGAACTATCATTTTTCCTTCCAAAGAGTATTTATTAAGACTGTGGTATATTTTTGTCGTTATTTGGTCTTGTGCTAAACCTTATATAAAAATACTATTTTTTATAATAACTTCTGTGTCGTGTCCATCTGTAGTGTATTCACCTTATTACTGTATGTGGTCATGAATTCTTAACACACTGCCTCTGAGATAAGCCTGTCTGCTCTGCCAAGCTACCAAGGGGGTAGCAGGGGTTATCTGAGTGTGTAATCCCCTTGCCCTGACTAGAGTTGGTAGGTCCCTATTTGTCAGAAGTGTATACCTCTGCCAACTAGAGACCACCGGTTCTAACATTGGTGGTCAGCGGTGAGGATTGAACTTTGCATTTATGACTCATGTGCAGTGATTAGTGTACGCTACATAATGAAAGCAGACCATAACGCAGCCACAATCTGTTTTTGGTAGGATATTCTATTTTTGTTCTGCGCTTTCCTGGAGCTTATTTTTTTTAAACACTGCCAGTTTTGACCATGGAGAATGCCAGAGCTGCTACACCTGTGGAGATTGTTGTGGGGGAATTTGATAAGGAGAAGATAGATTCCTATGTGCTAAAGGATCTAAAAGGATTTTGCAAGCAGTTTAAAGTTCCTACCACAGGTCTCACAAGGAAAGACGACTTCCTCAAAGCGCTGAAGGCCTGGTTAGAGGCCAGAAATCCCTCTGATCCGGTGGTGGTACCGGAAGAGGAAGAAGAGGAGGAAGAGTCCGCAGATGGGCCAGTGTCATCTCCAGGCAGTAGTGCGTCCTCTAGGAGCCTTTCCCCTGAAGAATTAGAAGACAGGGAGAGGGAGAGGGGGTACAAGTTAGAAATGGCAAAACTTAAATTAGGAGGGCAGTTGGAATTAGAAAAAGCAAAGAGCCTGAGAGAAGCTGAGATGGAGAGCAAAAGATTAGATTTTGAGAGAGAGAAGTTAGCATTTGAACGTGAGAAGATGTTGAGGGAGATGGAACTTAAAGAAAAGAGTTTAGAGTTGAATCCCTCTGGTGGCAGCGCTCCATCTGTGCCTGCAGAAAGTACGTTTTATTTTCCTAAAGATGTGATCAAAGATTACAGTAAGAATGAAGATATTAGCCAATGGTTTAAAGCGTATGAGTTAGCATTGTTGGCCCACCGGGTCCCTGAGAAAGATTGGGGAACGGGGTTGTGGAGCCGCTTTACAAATGAAGGGAGAGATACCTTGTTGAGCATGCCTGAAGAGGAAAGGGCGTCTTATACTCATATGAAAAATGCTTTAATGCTGAGATATGGCTTAACCCCAGAAAAGTACAGACAAACCTTTAGAGAATGTAAGAAGTTGCCTGGTACTACGTGGGTTGAATCTGTGTCTTTTTTTTGCAGAGCCATGGATGGTTGGGTAAAGGGTAGCAAGGTTGATAGTTATGATGCTCTTTATGATTTGTTTGCTTGGGAGCACTTGTCTAATAACTGTTTTCCAGAGCTACGCCAGCACCTTGTTGATAGCAAGATACCTAACCCTAGAAAACTTGCTGAGGAGGCGGACCGCTGGGTCAGTACCAGGGTCCACAAGGGTCCAGTGGGAGACTCAGCCAAAGGTGGGCAGGGTCCCCAGCAGAAGAGTGGGGGGGACAGGGGTAAACAGAGGGAGTTCCAGAAAGGGCCCCTGAGTAATCCTCAAGGGAACCAAGGGAAGGGTTCCCAGCCTCCCCCTGTAAAGAAGCCAGAGGCCCCGACAGGTAAACCTGTTCACAGGGGCCCCATGCCCTGCTATGTTTGTAAGCAGGTGGGACACCATTATTATGATCCCCAGTGTCCCATGAAGGATTCCAATGCACCGCCGCGTGCACCCCCCGTCAGGTAGCGAGTGTAGCCCTGGGAGGGAATGAGATGGGTGCCCACGGTGGGTGGGATCCCGCAGAAATGTCCCTGGTCTCTTTAGGAGAGGTGGAAATGGTCCCTCCAACCCCTCTGCCTAGTAACACTAAGAAATATAGGCAGTGGGTGACCATTAATGGCCATAGGGTGGAAGCTCTCAGAGACACCGGAGCGAGTGTGACAGCTGTCAAGTGTCACTTAGTGTCCTCATGCATTCTACCCCGTTGTAGCTGCTGACAACTCACAGAGTCAGTGTGAGGTAGCTCAAGTTCCTTTTGAGTGGGGGGGGTCTCAGGTACTCTTCAGGTTGCTGTGAGGCCTGCCATGCCTGTTGATTGTCTCCTGGGCAATGATTTGGAGGACTCCCCTTGGGCTAAGGTGGAGAGAAAATCGCATCTGGAAATGTTGGGTCTGCCTGAGTGGGTGTGTGCGACCACCCGGTCCATGTCAGTCAGTAAGGGTGTTGATGGGGCCCTGGAGCCTGAAAGTATGGCCCAGGTCCCAACCGTGAAGAGAAGAGGCAGGGGGCGCGGGAAACCGTCCCCTATCGTTCCCATGGTCCAGGAGGGAGCAGACCCTGAGGGGGATGCCCTGGAACCGACAGGAGAACAAGTGGCCGAACTGGGAGACCTGCCCGAGCTGACTCATTGGCAGCAGGATGGTGGTCCCTCCAGGGAGGAATTTTGTGCTGAGCAGAAAGTGTGCCCTTCTCTTGTGGGTATGAGGCAGCAGGCCTCAGCCCAAACGACAGGTCATCAGTCAGGATCACATTGGATTTACTGGGAGAACGACCTCCTGTATAGCGAGCCTAAGGCTGCTGAGCCTGGGTCAGCCCGTGTGCTGGTGGTACCCCAGCGCTTCAGAGCCTTCCTACTGGGGTTGGCTCATGACGTTCCGTTAGCTGGACATCTGGGGCAGGACAAGACCTATGACAGGCTTGTCACCCATTTTTATTGGCCCCAGATGAGAAGAGATTCAGATATCCATTGTAGGACCTGTCAAACTTGCCAGGCAAGTGGGAAAAGTGGGCGGAAGCAGAAGGCTCCCCTCCAACCTTTTCCCGTCATCAGTACCCCCTTTGAGCGAGTGGGAATTGACATTGTGGGGCCACTGGACCCCAAGACAGCCATGGGCAACAGGTTTATCCTGGTCTTGGTGGACCATGCCACCCGGTACCCGGAAGCCATCCCTCTCCGCACAGTGACGGCCCCCGTGGTGGGATGGGCACTGATGGGTGTTTTCTCCTGCATGGGGTTCCCCAGAGAGGTGGTGTCAGACCGGGGCACCAACTTCATTTCGAATTATATGAAGTCTCTGTGGAAGGAGTGTGGGGTAACCTACAAGTTTACCACTCCTTACCACCCTCAAGGTAATGGGCTGGTTGAGAGATTCAACCGGACCCTCAAAGGCATGATCATGGGTCTTGAAGAACCAATGAGGCGTACATGGGACGTCCTCTTGCCATGCCTGCTGTTTGCTTACCGTGAGGTGCCACAGAAGTCTCTAGGGTTCAGCCCCTTTGAGCTTTTGTATGGTCACCCAGTAAGAGGACCTTTGAGTCTGGTAAAAAAAGGCTGGGAGCAATCTCCCAGGAAACCTCCCCAGGATGTATATAGTTACATGCTGGCCTTTAGGAACCAGACTCGGCGCTTCAGAGATCTTGCTCAGGCAAATCTGGAGGCCAGCCAGGAAGAGATGAAGCGGTGGTACGATCAGAATGCCACTCTGGTTGAGCTTCAACCTGGTCAGAAAGTTTGGGTCATGGCCCCTGTGGAACCTTGTGCGCTCAAGGACAGGTGGACTGGACCATTTGAGGTTGTGGAGAAAAAGAGCGATGTCACCTACTTGGTGGACTTGAAGTCTCCCAGGAACCCCTTAAGGGTCCTGCATGTCAACCGGTTAAAGCCCCACTTAGAAAGGTCCGAAGTGGGCATGCTCTTTGCCACCGATGCTGGGATGGAGGAGGAGAGTGAGCCTCTTCCTGACCTCCTGTGTGCAAAAGAAAAAGATGGTTCAGTGGATGGTGTTGTCCTCTCTGACACACTGACCCCTGAGCAGCAGCAAGATTGTCGCCATCTGTTGGTACAATTCCCTGATCTGTTCTCCTTAATCCCTGGTGTCACTCAGTGGTGTGTCCATGATGTGGACACTGGGGACAGCACTCCTGTGAGGCACAAGGCCTACAGGGTGACTGAAAAGGTCAGAGCATATATCAAGGAGGAGGTCTCCAAGATGTTTGCTTTAGGGGTGGTTGAGTCCTCTAGCAGTCCTTGGGCCAGCCCAGTGGTCTTGGTCCCAAAGGCTGCAGCGCCTGGTGCTTCACCAGAACTTCGGTTCTGTGTGGATTACCGAGGACTCAATTCGGTCACCAAGACTGACGCGCACCCCATCCCCAAAGCTGATGAGCTCATCGATCGGTTGGGGGCTGCCCGGTACCTTAGTACGTTTGATCTAACGTCTGGGTACTGGCAGATCGCCTTGACTGATGGGGCAAAAGAGAGGTCTGCATTCTCCACACCAGATGGGCACTACCAGTTCCGGGTGATGCCCTTTGGGATGAAGAATGCCCCAGCCACATTCCAGAGGTTGGTTAACCAGGTATTGGCCGGGCTGGAAGATTTCAGCGCCGCCTACCTGGACGATATAGCAGTGTTCAGCGTCAGCTGGGAGGAACACTTGCGCCACCTCCAGGAAGTGTTGTTGGCCCTGCGCAGAGCAGGCCTCACAATCAAGGCCAGTAAGTGCCAGATTGGGCAGGGTTCAGTGGTGTACTTGGGGCACCAAGTAGGGAGCGGCAAGGTGGCCCCCCTGCAACCCAAGATAGATACCATCCTGGCTTGGGAACCGCCCAAAACCCAGACTCAGGTGAGAGCCTTCTTGGGTCTCACGGGTTACTACAGGAGGTTTGTCAAGGGGTATGTTAACATTGTGCACCCCTTGACCTCGCTGACTTCCAGGAAGCAGCCGAGACTTGTGATCTGGACTGACGCCTGTCAAAACGCCTTTGACACCCTGAAAACTGCAATGTGTACAGCACCGGTCCTCCAGGCACCCGACTTTTCAAAAGAATTCATTGTCCAGACAGACGCTTCAGAGCATGGTGTGGGGGCTGTTCTAGCACAGATGAATGAGGAGGGCCGAGACTTACCTGTAGCCTTCATCAGCCGGAGGTTACTTCCCAGGGAACAAAGGTGGAGTGCGATAGAGCGTGAGGCATTTGCTGTGGTCTGGGCGCTGAAGAAGCTAAGACCCTACCTGTTTGGGACTCACTTCCGGGTTCAGACAGACCACAGGCCCCTCAGATGGTTAATGCAGATGAGGGGTGAGAACCCAAAGCTGTTGAGGTGGTCCATGTTCCTACAGGGGATGGACTTTACGGTGGAACACCGCCCTGGTACAGATCACGCCAATGCTGATGGTCTGTCCAGATTTTTCCGCCTTAGTGATGAGGACTCCCTGGGTGAAGGGTAGTTCTCCCCACATTTCAGCTGGAGGGGACACGTGTTAGACCTGGCATCATTGGCATGAGTCTCTCCTCCATTTTTTTCTGTTTGCCTCCTCTGTTTACGATGTTTTTGCTGGTTTATTGCTTTGGGCACTGTGCCACTGCTGATCAGTGCCACAGTGCAAGTGCTCCCTATGTTAAATTGTTACATTGATTGGTGTTACCATGATTGGCTTGGTTGACTTACTGTTCAGACCCTAGTCTAGTGCACGGCGTGTGCCAAGGGCATGTAAGTTGACTGCTGCTGGTGGGCTTGCAGCACTGGTTGTGCCACCCACAGAAGCAGCTTGTAAAATGTGTCTCAGGCCTGCCACCGCAGCGCCTGCGTGCAGTCCCTGACTGCCATGTCGACTTGGCAAGGAAACCTACTTGCCAGTCTCTAAACCTTCCCTTTGCCACATTTCAGACACCTCTATGGTAGGCCCTAGGGCAGGGTGCATTGCTGGTAAAAGGTAGGTCATGCCCTGATGTGTGTGGCATGACCTAATAGTGAATTACAGCCATTTTCGTTTTTCACTATTGAAGGGCTACCTGCCTCCAATAGGCCAGACTGGGCAGACTGATTATTAACTCCATTATAATCTATCTGACTCAGGGAGCATGGTAGCAAGTCGAGTTTAGTATCCCTGAACTCAGAATTTAATAACACACCCTTTAGGATGGATGGTTTTTAAATTCTATGTTTGAAAATAGCCCTTTTAGAAAGTGGCTATTTTCTTGTCCAACTATCCACCGGTCTCTGCTGGTTTGGTGTGTGTGTCAGGGGCTGGGTGGCTCCAGAGGTCTGAATGAGTCAGTGTGGGGGGAATGAGGCATTTACACATAGAGTGAGGGAAGAGTAGCCTGCCCTGCCTGACACAATACTGGCTCCACCTCCTGCTGGGCGACTGATAGCCCTGCTCCTGCCAGTGACAATACTGGCTCCGCCTCCTGCTGGGCGGCTGAGGACTCTGCCCTGCTCAGTGAATAGGCCAGGTGCCTCTGCCTGGCAACACCCACAACGAACCTGAGATGGGGGGAATTTCCCTGCTTGGACAAAGGGAACAAAGGAGAAAAGGGGTATAAGAGAAGGACCCCTGAACCAAGAACTCAGATCACTTCTGACAAGGAAACCTGTACCAAGGACAAGAAGCCTGCTGATCTAAGGACTTGCCTCCCCTTTCTGCCAGAGTGCTGTTTTGCTGTGGAGGAACCTGAAAGCTGCTTCTTTATTTTTGCCAAGGAACAAGGAGAGAGGAACTTGGTGTGTACTCTCTGAACACTTGCTAGGAAATCTCCAAGGGCTGGAAGAGTACCAGTCTCCTGTTGAAGTCACAGGGCCAAAGGACTTCACCATCTGCTGAATCGCTGGAAAGTATTGTTTCCAGGACACAAGGGAAAATCTGCAGCTCGACATCGTGAGTAATGGCTCCAGTGTCCCGAGCCTTCGACGCCGGCCGCCGGGCCTGATCGACGCCAGCAGCAACGCCAGTGAGCAGTGGGTATCGGCCCCGGCTCCCAATGACCCCGTCTCGACACCGGTATCGACGCCAGTGAGGAGTGAGTATCGGCTCCACCTCCAAGCGACCCCGTCCCGACGCCGCTGCTGATCGCATCGACTCGACGCCCTTCTCGACGCCGTGAGCGCTGCTCCGGCCCGACATCCCTCGACGCCGCTGCAGATCGACCCGACTCCGAGGCACGATCAACGCCGACCTCGACGCTGACATCTCGACGCCGTGGATCATCGTTTTCTTCATTTCTCAAGGTACTGTACTTGTGGGGTCTGTTGCAACTCCAGGCTCGACGTAGCGCTCCTCGCGGTCGACGCCGAACCTTGGGAATCCTGCAGACCAGACGTCGTGTGACTCCTGTGGGGGTTACATTGTTACCAAAGACCTGTGTTTCAGAAGAATACTTAATTTTGTTGCTAAAGAACAATTTGCCAAGAAGAAACCTTACTTGAACTATCATTTTTCCTTCCAAAGAGTATTTATTAAGACTGTGGTATATTTTTGTCGTTATTTGGTCTTGTGCTAAACCTTATATAAAAATACTATTTTTTATAATAACTTCTGTGTCGTGTCCATCTGTAGTGTACCTTATTACTGTATGTGGTCATGAATGCTTAACACACTGCCTCTGAGATAAGCCTGTCTGCTCTGCCAAGCTACCAAGGGGGTAGCAGGGGTTATCTGAGTGTGTAATCCCCTTGCTCTGACTAGAGTTGGTAGGTCCCTATTTGTCAGAAGTGTATACCTCAGCCAACTAGAGACCACCGGTTCTAACAGTCACATTGAGGCTTTAAAAAGTAGTTATTCAACATGAGTCACAATCCAAATGACTTTTTTAATCAATTTTTCTACAGTCCAAAAAATCAATTTTCTGATGAAAAACGATGGCGACCTGTCGAACTTTCTCAAGATAGTCAGAAATGGTAATTTTTTAATGTTTAATTTTTTGACTGTAAATGACTATTGCATGTGAATTATCACTTTTCGAACTGAAATAAGTGTGTTTAGCGTCGTTTTAATGCCAGAAATTGGTCGAAATAGAAGCTTCTGAGTTGGAGGAAAAGTCTGTAAAAATGGCAATTTTGATCACATTGAGGCTTTAACAAGTAGTTATTCAACATGAGGCACAATCCAAATGACTTTTTGAATTAATTTTTCTACAGCCCAATAAATCAATTTTCTGCCAAAAAACGATGACCCCGTGACCTGTCGAACTTTCTCCAAATGTTCAGAAATTTTAATTGTTTAACCCCTTGGCTGCGGCAGGAATTCCGCCGCAGCGCTGGGGGGGATTTGGGGGCAGCGCGGTGGCGCTGTGCTCATGACGGAGCCACTCCGTCATGAGTCACGGTTGAGCTGTGCTCATGACGGAGTGGTTCCGTCACGACTCCGCCCACTGCGCTAATCGCCCGCACAGGCAGGGAATTATCGCCGCGTGGGCGGAGCGGCGGCCAACGGCCGCAGCATGACGGAACCACTCCGTCATGAGCACACGGCACCCGTGGCTCATGTCGGAGTGGTTCCGTCATGAGCGGGGAAGGGGTTAATGTTTAATTTTGTGTCTGTAAATGACTGTTGTATGTGAATTATCACTTTTGGAACTAAAATAAGTGTGCTTAAAGTAATTTTAATGCCTGAAATTGGTTGAAATAGAAGCTTCTAAGTAGGAGAAAAAGTGTGAAAAATGGAAATTTGGGTCACATTGAGGCTTTAAAAAGTAGTTATTCAACATGAGGCACAATCCAAATGACATTTTGAATCAATTTTTCTACAGTCCGAAAAATCAATTTTCTGATGAAAAACGATGACCCGCGACCTGTCGAACTTTCTCCAGATGGTCAGAATTTGAAATTTTTTAATGTTTTGTCTTTTGACTGTAAATGACTATTACATATGAATTAGAACTCTTGGAACTAAGGTAAGTGTTTTTAGAGTCATATTAATGCCTGAAATTGGTTGAAATAGAAGCTACTGTGTAGCAGAAAAAATCTGTAAAAATGGCAATTTTGATCACATTGAGGCTTTAAAAAGTAGTTATTCAACATGAGGCACAATCCAAATGACATTTTGAAACAATTTTTCTACAGTCCAAAAAATATATTTTCTAATGAAAAACGATGACCCGTGACCTGTCGAACTTTCTCCAGATGGTCAGAAATGGAAATTTTTTAATGTTTAATTTTTTGACTGTAAATGACTATTGCATGTGAATGATCACTTTTGTTACTAAAATAAGTGTGTTTAGAGTCATTTTCCTGTTCAAAATTGGTTGAAATATAAGCTTCTGAGTAGGAGAAAAATGCTGTACAATTGGCAATTTGGGTCACTGTGGGGCTTTCAGAAGTGGTTATTCAACATGAGGCACAATCCAAATGAATATTTTGAATCATTTTTTTCTAGTGTCCATAAAATCAATTTTCTGATGAAAAACGATGACCTGTCGAACTTTCTCCAGATGGTCAGAAATGGAAATTTTTTAATGTTTTTTCTTTTGACTGTAAATGACTATTGTATGTGAATTAGAACTCTTGGAACTAAAATAAGTTTGTTTAGAGTCATATTAATGCCTGAAATTTGTCGAAATAGAAGCTTCTGAGTTGGAGAAAAAGTCAGTAAAAATGGCAATTTTGGTCACATTGAGGCTTTAACAAGTAGTTATTCAAAATGAGGCACAATCCTAATGACATTTTGAATCAATTTTTCTACAGTCCACAAAATACATTTTCTGATGATAAACGATGATCCGTGACCTGTCGAACTTTCTCCAGTTTGTCAGAAATGGTAATTTTTTTATTTTTTGTCTTTGACTGTAAATGACTATTGCATGTGAATTACAACTCTTGGAACTAAAATAAGTGTGTTTAGAGTTGTTTTAATGCCTGAAATTAGTCGAAATAGAAGCTTCTGAGTAAGAGAAAAAGTCTGTAAAAATGGCAATTTTGGTCACTGTGAGGCTTTAAAAAGTGGTTATTCAAAATGAGGCACAATCCAATTGAAATTTTGAATAATATTTTATACAGGCCAAAAAATCAATTTTCTGATGAAAAACGATGGCCCCAGACTTGTCGAACTTTCTCCATATGGTCAGAAATGGTCAGTTTTTTAATGTTTAATATTTTGACTGTAAATGACTATTGCATGTTAATTATCACCTTTGAACTAAAATAAGCATGTTTAGACACATTTTCCTGTCTGAAATTGGTGAAAATAGAAGCTTCTGAGTAGGAGAACAATTCTGTACAATTGGCAATTTTGGTCACTGTGGGGCTTTCAAAAGTGGTTATTCAACATGAGGCACAATCCAAATGAAGATTTTGAAATATTTATTCTACAGTCCATAAAATCAATTTTCTGATGAAAAACGATGACCCTGGACCTGTCGAACTTTTTCCATATTGTCAGAAATGGTCATTTTTGAATGTTTAATCCTTTGACTGTAAATAACAATTGCATTTGAATTATCACTTTTGGAACTAAAATAAGTGTGTTGAGAGTCATTTTAATGCCTGAAATTGGTCGAAATAGAAACTTCTGAGTCAGAGAAAAAGTCTGTAAAAATGGCCATTTTGGTCACATTGAGGCTTTAAAAAGTAGTTATTCAACATGAGGCACAATCCAATTGACATTTTGAATCCTTTTTTCTACAGACAAAAAATCAATTTTGTGATGACCGCGGGCCTGTCAAATTCTCCAGATGGTCAGAAAGGGTCATTTTTAATTTTTACTCTTTTGACTCTAAATGACTACTGCATATGAATTATCACTTTTGGAACTAAAATAAGTGTGTTTAGAGACCTTTTCCAGTCCGAAATTGGTCGAAATAGAAGCTTCTGAGTAGGAGGAAAAGTCTGCAAAAATGGCAATTTTGGTCACTGTGAGATTTTTAAAAGTGGTTATTAAACATGAGGCACAATCCAATTGACATTTTGAATCATTTTTTCTATAGTCCCAAAAAATTATTTTCTGAGGAATTACGATGACCCCAGAGCTGTCGAACTTGCTTCAGATGGTCAGAAATTATCATTTTTGAATGTTTAATCCTTTGACTGTAAATAACAATTGCATGTGAATTATCACTTTTGGGACTAAAATAAGTGTTTTTAGAGCCATTTTCCTGCCTGAAAATGGTTGAAATAGAAGCTTCTGAGTAAGAGGAAATGTCTGTAAAAATGGCAATTTTGGTCACTGTGTGGCTTTCAAAAGTGGTTATTCAACATGAGGCACAATTTAAATGAATATTTTGAATAATTTTTTCTACTGTCTATAAAAATCAATTTTCTGATGAAAAACGAGGACCCCGGACGTGTCGAACTTTCTCTAGATTGTCAGAAATGGTAATTTTTTAATGTTAAATCTTTTGACTGTAAATGACTAATGCATGTGAATAATCACTTTTGGAACTAAAATAAGTTTGTTTAGAGCCATTTTCCTGCCCTAAATTGGTCAAAATAAAAGCTTCTGAGTAGGAGGAAAAGTCTGTAAAAATGGCAATTTTGGTCACTGTGAGGCTTTTAAAAGTGATTATTCAACAAAAATAAACAACAAGGGTGACAATTAGGGCTTGATAAAGGTCCACCGTACTAGCCCTGGGTAAAGCCAAGAGACTAGAGAGGTACGGTGTTCCTGGGTGGCAAATTTACCACTCGGTGTGTAATCAGAGTTGTGGGGAGGTGGGGAATACCTTCTTTCGGAACTAGGGCCCTCACACACCCAGCGAGCTAGGTGTCATGCTTCATCATATGGGTCTGCTCCTCATCAAGCCAGCGCTGCAATGCTCGACGGGCACCCATAAAGGGACTCTATATCAGAGATCTTTTGTTCCTTGCCATATAGGTGCTGTCGGTGTGAGGGACCTAGTAAGATGTAGATGTGGTGTGTGGCTTAAAACAGGTAAGGGAATCCTCTATAAATAATTTTATTCTGAAGAGGTCACAACCTGATTAAAAAGTTAAAGATAAAGGAGGGCGACTATTTTGTTTTAATTTGACAAAAATTAAGCTCTACCCCTTAGTGGTCAACACGTTTCTCACCTGTGAATGTCCCTAATGGATCAGTTGGCGATTCCTCAGGACCTAGTGACTAAATGAAAACTATTTTCAGTGCATGGTGTGGTTCTGCATACCACTTCTTCTCTCGGAAGGAAATTGCCCCGGAGAAAAGCAGCCAACCTAGACTACAAACAAAAAGGATCAAAAATAACCAAATGGGGACGATGGTACATGAGCCTATTGATTTCAGTGGATGTGTCATGCAGTACATATAATAAAAACATAATGCTATCATGCATATCCATATCTACGTGTGCCTTAATTTATATTTACAATTAAAAAACCTCTGTGAAACCAGGTAGGGTAGTTAAACATCATGGTGAGTGAAAACCGGCTCACCTCTTATGAATTCAATTGCTGCTTCATCAGACTACAGCGGAGTATACGGACACTCAATGTGGTGTCGCTGTTCGGGAAAGAGAAGAATAAACAAAACAAAAATAAAAGTATGCTAGGAGTCGTCTTATAGGTACATCGTACGGTTGCTGCGGCTCTGGCTCAATAGCTTCATAGTAGAAAGTGGGCATGGTTCAGATTTAAAGCGAGCCCATAGTCATGAAACTGGCACCAAGGACAAGGTTGTTCCACAGAATCATAGGTGCCCCAGACCCGCCTGGGTAGCTGCTAGTGCCTTCACTATGCGTTCAGACAGTATGGAGTTCTTGCGGCATGTCAAAGGTGCCCACAGTGCGTAAGTCTTGTCTAGGTGCAGAGCTCTACAGAACAAGGGAGTCCGTGTACCCTTCCTCAAGACCAGCGGTCACTTGTCAATAATTCGCGGCGCCTCTTACCTCTCATATGAGCTTGTGTCAGGGCAGAGCCTCAACGCTGTAAGCCATACTCACCTGCTCCCGTTAAGAGCAGTCCGGCTCACCTACCCGCTCCGCCGCATCAGGAAGGGAAAAGACATGATGCCGGATCCTGTCTTAAGTACCCTCTCATGGTGCTGTTTTTTTCCTCAGTCAATGATCTAATCGCTGCCTGTTCTTGATTAGAAAGATTATGGAACGGAGCCCTGGTGTTCCGGTTCTTAAGATCTTTAAGGACAGCTTTCTCAAAAGTCACGGCCTCGACTGGTACCATGCCAGCGGTAGGTGTGAAGGTAGAGGGATTGCGAAGGCCTGAATCCAGTCTAGCTGGTTCCTCAGTACAGTCGAAGTAGGCTTTAAGACGTATTTTTCTAAACAGATTCTGGATTTCACATTGTTCCCGAAAACTGTCCTCTTTGGGATTGGGGACATAGCCAAGGCCTTTCTCCAGTACTGTTTGTTCCGTAAGTATCAGTTGTCTATGTGACAAATTAACCACTAGACTCTCCTGCCCTGTGTTTTGCTCCTGGTTTCCATAATGTTGGGTTCTTGGTCCTGCCACTGGACTTGGTTGAGTCCTCCTCTTTGGCGCCCTCTTCCTCTGCCCCAGCCTCTGCCTAAAAAATGTGGATTGCTGGCAAAAAGTATTGCGGTTGCCCCTGGGGATACATCGGGAAAGGCCAAAAGAGAGGCTGTGGCCCTTGGAAATTCTGTATTGGGTAGTGGGGGTTTGAGGATAGTTTTTCCTCCTCTGATTTGAACTCTTCCAACTCCCATTACTGGAGTCACTGCTAGCCGAGTTCTCTTTTGTCAGATTCGCTATTTTCATCAGTAGAGTAGCTAGTTTTGCTGTTGGTAAAGTCTGCTTTCAGATAGGGGTAGACCTTTTCTTTATTAAATCTGCTTATATCCTTCTGAAGGTTGCTAACCTTCTGCTTCATCAGAAATTCCTTGTGTTCAGCAATCTCATGGTTGAGTTCTGTCAACTTGGTTTTGAATACAGTGCCGTGGATGGTAGTTTTTATGGCCCCTTCAGCAACCTGTATTCTAATAAGGAGGGCATCAGCTATTTTCTTTGCTGAATTAATAATGAGGATAAGCAAGTCCCTGGTGCCTTTCCATGCTACCAGGGACCATTCCTTTTTAAAGACAGCGTCATCCAGGAGAAGTGTAGGAAAGTTCTTGACATTAGGCTGTTCGGTGTAATATTGGCCCTCAAATACTCCATCATCATTGCACCGTGGAGCGTTATTTTCACCCAGTCTCTTTTCATATTGGTAAGGGAGGTCCAGTCCTCAGATGGTGAACCAGAGGCTACTGAACCTTCACCTCCCAGGATAGATGGTGTATTCCTAAGAATCTCTGCAGGTATTGCATCATCAAAGCTGAGTCCAGGATTATCCTCCATGATGACTGGTATGTCAGAGGATTAGATAGAGGCAAGATAGTAGGGGAGGGAACTAAACAATAAGTCCCAGACAACTGGACAAATGAAGGATATTATCCTACTGGTAACCTGGCAAAGTCCCACGGTGGATCCCGTGCAATAATTAGGGCTTGATAAAGGTCCACCGTACTAGCACTGGGTAAAGCTAGGAGACTAGAGAGGTACGGTGTTTCTGGATGGCAAATTGACCACTCGGTGTGTACTCAGAGTTGTGGGGAATACCTCCTTTTGGAACTAGGGCCCTCATACACCCAGCAAGCTAGGTGTTATGCTTCATCATATGGGTCTGCTCCTTGTCGAGCCGGCACTGCAATGCTCGACGGGCACCCATAACAGGGCTCTTTATCGGAGATCTTCTGTTCCTTGCCGTATAGGTGCTGTCGGTGTGAGGGGCCTAGTAAGATGTAGATGTGGTGTGTGGTTTAAAACAGGTAAGGGAATCCTCTATAAATCATTTTATTCTGAAGCGGTCACAACCTGATTAAAAGGTAAAAGATAAAGGAGCGTGACTATTTTGTTTTAATTTGACAAAACTTTCTACCCCTTAGTGGTCAACATGTTTCTCGCCTGTCAATGTCCCTAATGGATCAGTTGGCGATTCCTCAGGACCTAGTGACTAAATGAAAACTATCTACAGTGTATGGTGTGGTTCTACATACCACTTCTCTCGGTAGGAAATTGCCCAGGAGAAAAGCAGCCAACCTAGAGTACAAACAAAAAGGATCAAAAACAACCAAATGGGGACGATGGTACATGAGCCTATTGATTTCAGTGAATGTGTCATGCCGTACACAGCCTATTCAAATCTTTGCAAATAATAAAAACATAATGCTATCATGCATATCCATATCTACGTGTGCCTTCATTTATATTTACAATTAAAAAACCTCTGTGAAGAGAGGTTTTTTAATTGTAATTATAAAAAACCTCTGTGAAGCTTGAGATTGCGGGCAAGATGGCGGCCGCTTGATTACCGAGTGAAGGTCGCTCCCGGCTTCTGTTTGGTTCAAAAGCAGATATGCATATCTGAGCAGAAATACCAGTTGGTTTGGAATTATATTGTTGTTGACAACCGTCGGTAACCTGATTACCTAGAAGGAAATTATTTACAAGCTCCGTAATAGCTCCTAAAACTAAGAGAGAGGAAAAAAGAAATCTATGCTCACCGTCTTCGGCGTTCGTGAACTCTGGCGGCGGGTGGTCGCCGCCTATCCTGAGCCGTGCACACCTGAGGGCCTGGCGGGTGTGGCTGGCAGCGGAGGAGGAGAGGAACGTAGTCAGCGAGGCTCCCGCGATCGCCAGGATGCCTGTTCGCAAAGGTGGGAGTTCCGCAGTAGCGGGCGCGAAATCGTCTGGAGAGTCATCCGCGATCAGCGTTGTTGCCGGGGGCAGGAGAAATCTTGCAGCTGAGAAGGTGGAGAGTGCGGACAAGGCGGACAAGGTGGAGAAGCAGGCTAGATTGGCTAGAAAAACTTTGGCGGTGAGTGCTGGTAAAGCCGCCCTGGTTAGAGGAAAGCAAGGAGATAAGGCAGATAAAGCTGTTGAGAAGCTGCCGCCTAGCAATCCTTCTAAGGCGAAGGTTTTTAGCCTGCCAGGAACGATACCCTCTGTTATGGATAACTCTGATCAGGGGAAAACATTAACAGTCCCGGGAATGTTTGGTGGAAGAAGTATGGTAGCCAAAAATCAGATACAGGCTCCATCAGTAACTGTAATTACCCCTGCGGGTTCATTAAAGGCGTGTAACGAGGGTCCCCTGGCTATGATGGCTGCAACTTTGAGGGGGTGGCTAAGATTGCTGGAGATTTGGTTGACTCTGTACTTTTATCGGAATCTTCAAATGCTGCATTGCTTCAAATAAATGATGATGAAGCTATCGATGGAGAGAAACCAGTGGGCTCGAATGACTCTGTAGCAACCTCCTACACTTTTCAAACCCCCATTGGAGGAAAGTTAGAAAAGAATAAAGGCCCTCTGCTTGAACTTATGGATGGGGACAGCTTTTTCTCTGTAGCGGAGGAGTCAGATATGGAGTCCGTGGCAGGCTCTATTATGATAACTCTACTTCAAGCGGTGAGCTAGGTAGCCCCCCCAAGAACAGCGGGTACATCTAAGAAGGCTTCTCTTCGCCGCAATAACCCTAAGTCTGTCTCCAATCATGGCTTAGAGGGTGAGGACAGTGATGGTTCTGAAGCCAGTAATAAACTTCAATTGGACTACACTCAGGCTGCTATTAGTCTAGCAGGTTTAGGGGACCCCGGTGCTCATAAAAAAAAAGAAGATCAGGAAGAATCTAACTCTCCTCCGTCCAATTCTGTGATTTATGCTTTATTAAAGTCAATACAAGGGGAGACGCGACAAGAGCATAAGAGGGCCAAACTCGCTACGATGAAGATTCAGGGCGCAATTACAAAAGCATGTTCCGAGGTTATTGCCAGGACAGCAGCGTTGGAGGAAAGAATTGTCGATCTTGAGACGGGTCTACAGAAGACCGATGTGAAAACTACAGCAAATGATGATAGACTGGCCGACATAATGTGGAAACTGGAAGATTCTGAAAATAGACTTCGAAGAAATAATCTTAGATTATTAGGAATAGAAAAAAATGTGGAGGGGCAGGATATCAGAGGTTTTGTCCTAAAATTGTTTAAAGCTGCTTTTCCAGAACTTTCTCATTGGTCCTGGGATACGGACATACAGAGAGTCCACTGGTTTCCTCTTATGTTGAAAAAGAGTCCAGATCTGGGAGCTAAACCAAGAGCAATCTTGATTTTTTTTGGTAACTTTCTTTTGAGACAGGCCATTTTTGAGAAAGCTCGTCCTGATTCTAAAAGACCTGTAGAAGGGCATACTTTTTTCGTACGTCCAGATATTTGCCACACAACCGTGGAAAGAAGGTGGCGGCTTCGTTCACTGATTACCCCCTTCCAAAAGAAGGGGTGTGAGGTGTTCTTAATGAATCCCGCACGCTTAAAGGTTATTTGTTGTGGCAGAGTACGGTGTTTTCATCAGAGGTTCAGGCTGAAGAATATTTAAAAGGACTGGGGGAACTAGTATACCAGGCGGGCTGTCTTTTTTTTTCTCATCCTTTTTTTTTTCTTTTTATTCTGCATGCTCGATAGAGAATTTAGAGACAGGGAGTGACCTTCAGTCACTCGGGTAGTGGGAGCCATCATATGGGTCTACTGACCTATATTGCCTGCATTTGGGGGGGGGAGGGAGGGTTGGGGTACAGAGGGGGTGGGAGCTGTCAGGGGAGATTTGTTATGGGAGGAGTTGGAAGTTTATCTTATGATAACCTAATTGAATTTGAATATATGCAAAGGGTCGAAAAATGGCTACTGGAATTATCTTTTCTTTTGTATGGCTAATATAAGAATTTCATCAATAAATATATGTGGGCTTAATAACCCGTCTAAACGACGCTGGATCAGGGAAGATCTGCGTTTCCTGCGGGCAGATGTTCTCTGCCTGCAGGAAACGCATATTGAAGCCAGCCGGCATAAATTTCTGGAGTTTGAGGGATTCCAGCTTCTCTCTTGGACTAAATTTGAGGCTAAGACTAGGGGTGTCGCAATCTTAGCAAGACGAGGAAAGGTTAATATTATGCGTTCTTCTGCTAACAGTTTGGGCCGCTGGGTAATGGTATATGGTAATTTTCAGGGCAAAAATTTTACACTTTGTTCTATTTATGGTCCAGTACTGGACGATCCCGAATTAGTTAATTGGCTTAGTTTTGAGATGGTAGGATGGCCATCCCCGCTCATTATCTGCGGAGATTTGAACATTAATATAGAATGTGGAACTTTAAATAAAACACGGAGTATATATACTGGGAGAAAGCCAAGGGTATACCGTGCTTTACAGCATTTATTAGATTTGCATAGTCTAATTGATGTATGGGCTTTTTTAATCCGGATGATCCTGGCTTTACATATTTTTCTGCACCGCATAGAATTTGCTCAAGGTTGGATTATTTTTTTGCTTCACCCGTTTTGCTTCAGGGCTCTGGAATTACTAGATTTCCGCGAGTAATGTCGGATCATAATCCGCTTCTGCTTGAAATAAATACACTAGTTTGTATGACTAAAACCAACATTTGGACGTTTAATCGTGGCCTGTTTAAGGACATGGAATATGTTGATTATATGTCTTTATGGATTCCTAGGTTTTTGGAAGAAAATATTGACAGTACAGGTATTCAGAATGTGTGGGATACGCTAAAGGCAGGGGTAAGGGGTGAAACAACGCGGTTTGGCTGGGAATCTCAAAGGAAGGAAAGGGCTAAATTGCAGCGGTTATATACAGAATTGGTAGAAGCAGAGCAGAACCTGGTTGTTCAGATACGGATGGGCGGGGATAGCGACTCTGCTCAAACCTGGATTATTTTAGCTAAAGCAGCCATAACTGAACTCTCTCAGGCTAAGGCAGCCAACAAATTTTTAATTTGGAAATCAAAAATGTTTGAAAATAGTGAGCGAGCAGGGCATATGCTAGCCGCAAGAATTAAGGAGAGGGAGACAGCTACGCGTATTAAAAATATTCAAGACCCAGATATCGGTCTGGTATCCGGGGATAGGGCCATTGTGCTTGCCTTCCAGAAGTTTTATCAACATCTGTACAGTGAAGACATCAGGGATAATGATATGCTTCAGGTGGAAATACAAGAGTATTTGAGGGGGATAGGTGTGGATACACTACCTTCGGAAGAACGTGATCTATTAGATGCTGAAATTAGCATGGAAGAGCTTTTGCAAGCTATAGATTCTCTCCCGGGGGGCAAAGCAGTTGGTCCAGATTATTTACCAGGAGAATTTTATAAAATATTTCGGCTTCAACTCACCCCTGTTATGTTGGCATTATTTAGGATAGTACAGAAGGGGGAACCCTCTCCCGAGTCCTGGCAGAAGGCCCGAATGATTACATTTTTAAAGAAAGACAAAAATCCAACAGACATGGGATCATATCGCCCAATCACGCTTATTAACAGCGATATCAAAATTTATGCCAAGGTGCTTGCGAGGAGGTTTTCTGGGGTGATTAAGAAGCTGGTTTCTGTTTATCAACATGGCTTTGTCCCAGGACAGGAAACAATTAATCACATTCGTCGTACAATTGCACTGTTTGATTTTACTAGGGTTTCAGGGGACCCTATGGCCTTAATTCTGCTTGACGCGGAAAAGGCCTTTGATAGGGTCTCCTGGCCTTTTTTATGGGTGGTTTTGAGGCATTATGGTTTTGGAGAAGGATTCATTACAGCAATAAAGATTATGTATAGACAACCAACAGCGCAAATCTCAATCATGGGGATCCAGTCGGGAACTATTAATATTTCAAGAGGCACACGACAGGGCTGTCCCTGTTCCCCTTTATCATTTGCCATTTATATAGATCCCTTAATTAAAAAATTTCTTTTGAACAATCTGATTAATCCAGTGAGATCTAAGGGTGGTGAAACTAAAATATTGGGTTATGCAAATGATCTTGCCATTTTAACAGATTTACCTGAATGTGCATTGCTAGAAATTCAAAACCTGACATCTCAATTTGGTAGATTGAATGAGGCAAAAACCCAAATTATCTGTAATGACAAGATTTCATTGTTAGATCCTAGCGTTACTGATAAGGCAAAATATCTAGGAATACTAATAAGTTCAAGTCCTGAAGAAATTGTGGAGATTAATCTTAAACCGATGTTATGTAAAATTGAAAAAGATGTCCGTAGGATGAATAATCTTCAGCTAACACTTATGGGGAGATGTAATGTTGTAAAAATGCTTTTTTTACCAAAGATATTGTATCTCTTCAGAGCTATCCCTATACTGTTTGATCCATTATGGTTTAAAAAAATAGAACGTATTGTTTCATGGTTTGTCTGGGCAGGGAAAAGACCCAGACGAGCCTTTAAATATATGACGCTACCAAGAGAGAGGGGGGCTGGTCTGTGCCTAATTTCCAGATATATTATTGGGCAATAACTCTGAGGCACATTTCCGTGTTGCTGGATTGTCTAGATTTCGAGGATTCGGAGAAATCAATATATATATTTATTTTAAAGAATTCACCAAAACTACCCGTCCAGTAGTAACAAGCATCCACAGCACCCCAATCAGGACTCGAAGCAGGTTGGATTTTTCTTATAATTTATTCCATCTCCAAGGTAGGGGATACAAACGGTCTACGCGTTTCGGCGATATGCCTTCAACTGGACCATAGGGTTTTCTATGTCTAGATTGTCTTATTTAAAGTGATAGGTGCAATATTAAGTCCATTTTCTCTTTTTACATTTTTGTGTGAGTTTTTTTAACAAATAAAACTTTCTTTAACATTCACTGTTATTTTAAGACGTATCCCTCTCCCACAACACGAAAGGTTTCATTATAATTGGATAAAAATAATGATCATGACTGTGAAGTACTTAAAACAATTCATGAAAAAACAGGCTGCATATATATTTTCTGCTATATAAAGTGCTTGAGTGTTTGTGCAAAAGTTAAACAAATTCTCAAAAGTTGAGAAGGGACCGACTAATTAGCAATTTCATAGAGAGATTTTTTAATTTTTTGGTTTTTTTTTGTGATATTACCTAAACTCTTCTCTATAGTGTAAATATAATTTCATTAATTTAAATTTTCTGAATTTGTGCAGAATAGCAAAAGCTTCATTTTGGTAAATTAAGGGATACATTCGACATATCTCAACAATTTCCATGTAAAGTATAATTTATCGAAATCATTCATGCTTTTCAGTATTTTCTATGTCTTTCTTGTTATAATCCACTATATTTACCAAAAGTTCTGTGCAAATAATGCAATATCAGTGTTTATATAATTAACGTACTCTCCCAATTAAAAAAAGGGGGGGCAACACAAAGGAGAAGGCAAAAATGAATATGTTCAATGTAAAGTACAAAATTTCAAGATCCCAAATTATGATATAATCTCTCTTACAGGGTCCCTTGACCATTTCTACTCTCAAGATCATCTTAGCACTAATAGACAAACAAATAACTTCAGCAGTCCCAAAGGAAACCTTCTTTCTCTCTTTTTTCTCTCTTCATTCGATAATGTTTACAATGATCTTCCAGATTTATAACTTCATTCAAAGTCGGATTTTAAATTGGGTGTAATAACTCTTATCCTGATGTTTTTATTGCAAATGTATATACAGTTCAGCATCCAAGTTGTGGCCAAAGGGGGTCTCTGTGCCAATTTTCAAGATATATCTTGATTCCATTTTTCTCAAATCAAGAGTTCTATCTCCCCCTCTGTTCTTCCAAGTAGCAATCTTGATTCCAAAATATTTCAGTTCTCGGTCATTGCTCCCATGATGTTCAGAGAAGTGTTTTGCAATTGGGTAGCTGAAGTCTTTATTTTTGATTGCTCTTAGGTGTTGCAATATTCTTAATTTTAACTTGTTGATGGTGCTTCCAACATATTGTTTCTTACATGAACACTCCAGGATATAAATTACATGGTGTGACTCACAGGTGATGTGATCTTGAATTTGCTCTAGTTCACCATTTTGTAATTTAAAGTTTTGTTTGTTCTGGCCATATTCAGAGGCCTTACATTTCTGACATTTCCAGAATCCCGGAGTGTTTAGCCAATTTTTCTGTTTTTTTGATTTTTTTTCTTCATAATGGCTCTGTGTAAGAATATCCCCCAAACTTGCAGTTCTTCTATAAGTTATGCTTGGGTAAGTTGGAAGTTTTTCCTTGAGAGTTTCATCCAACATTAAGATTTTCCAATTCTTCTTGATCATTCTCTTAATTTCAACGTTTTCATTATTGAAATCCACAATTAGTCTGATTGTGTCCTGCTCTTCCAGATGTTCAATTTCGTCTTCCACATTAACTCTTAGTATAGATTCCCTTGATTTTCCACTGATCTTGGATCTAGCTGTTCTGATCACTTCAATGGGATAACCTCTTTCTAGGAAACGTGCACTCATTTCATTTAGTTGTTGGTTCATGTCTTCAATTTTGGAACAGTTCCTTTTTACCCTTAACATTTGTCCATAGGGTATGCTCCATTTCAGGTGTTGAGGATGTCCACTGTTAGCATGAAGGATGCTGTTACAGGCAGTAGGTTTTCAATGTATTTTACGGCAAATTTTTTGATTTCTGATGAAAATTTCCACATCCAAGAATATAATTTTTTCTTTGCTGACAGTGGAAGTGAAAGTTAGATTGAATTTGTTCTTTCCTAAGGAGGCAATGAATGTTTCTAGATCTTGTTGTTCCCCATTCCAAATTATGAACAGATCGTCTATGAACCGACACCATTTGATGATATTCATGTTGTTGTTTTTTGATAGGACGTCTTGTTCCCACACGCCCATCAGGATGTTAGCATATGTTGGGGCAAAAGATGTCCCCATTGCCGTTCCTTGTCGTTGAAGAAAGAGGTCATTGTTAAAAAGAAAGATGTTATGTGTCAAGCAGTACGTTAACATTTCAATAAGCATATTCGAATGTTCTAAATAGCTCAATGATCTTGTATTGAGGAATTCCCTAACTGCATCTATACCATCTTGATGTAGGGTTGAAGTATATAACGAGCAGACATCAACAGTTGCCATTATCATATTTTCGTTCCATTGTACATCCTGGATTGTCCTCAGGAAGTCTGTTGTGTCCTTTATATAAGAAGGGAGCGAAGTTACATATTTAATGAGGAATGTGTCAATAAACCTTGATGTATTTTCCAGGAGTGACCCTATTGAGCTCACAATTGGTCTCCCTGGTGGTTTACTAGTGGATTTATGTACCTTTGGTAAAAAATATATTGTTGGTACAATAGGATGGTTTGTTTTTAGGTACATGTATTCATTGAAATCGATCAAGTCGTTTTCATTCCATATTTTCAATTTTTGATGGAAGTCTTGTGTCCATTGTTCCATTGGATTTTCTTTCAAACATTCATAATGTTCTTGATTAGAGAGTTGCCTCCTGGCTTCCTCAAGATAGTTCTCAGTATCTTGTACAACTATATTACCTCCTTTGTCTGAGGCTTTAATTATTATTTCAGGATCCTCTCTTAGTTCTTTCAGAGCCTGATATTCACCTCTTGTTAAATTCCAATTTCTATTTTGATGTTTTTTCAGTTTGTTATTTTTTACTCTCTCTTTAATTTGAGAATCAGTTGTTTTAGAGGTTATGAGTTTGTTGATGTCTTCAATCATAAGCTCTTGGAAAACATCCACTTTATTCCCTGGTGTTAGTTGGGGACAGGACGTTGATTGTTTTTCCAGACCACTCCTACCTCCTTCTCCAGTAGATATTCCCATTTTTTGGCATAATTCAAGGTCAGTTATTTTCTCTCTGGTATCGTCCAGTCCCTCTTCTAGGGCATCTAGAAGAGGGATGTATTTATTTATTTATTTATTTATTTAGGCATTTGTTAAGCGCACTATCACCATTGCAGGCATCCTGGCGCTGACTGGATCAGAGAGAGGCGTAAAAATGAGACACAGGAGCGGGAGTTATCAGACAGTTGTTTTGGGGAATAACCAGGTTTTGATCCTTCTCCTGAATGGGAGAAGTTCAGAGATGTGCCTAATATCAGCTGGGAGCGTATTCCAAAGCTTGGCAGCTGTTACCTCAAAGGATCTGCCTCCGGATCTGACTCTCTTGAATCTGGGAACGACTGCCAGCTTGGCCTCAGAGGAGCGAAGCTGCCTGGCTGGAGTGTACCAAGCAAATTTCGATTGTAGGGAGGCAGGGCCAATTCCATGGAGCCCCCTAAATGCTATACAAAGGGCTTTGAATTGTACTCTCTGCCTCACCGGCAACCAGTGGAGTTTGCTCAGAGAGGATGACCCGTGTGCTCTTCTAGGATGCCCCAAGGCCAGCTTAGCAGCTGCTGATTTGACCCTTTGAAGCCTGTCCGGCAAGAATCCAGGGGATCCCAGCAGAAGGGCATTGCAATAGTCCAATCTGCTGAGGATGGTGCATCTTACCACTTGGGCGCGAGAATGTGGGGGAAGGAGAGGAAGGACCTTCCTTAGGGAATGGAGGATGGCAAAACAGCAAACAGTAATCTTATGGATATGCGTCTCCAAACTGAGCCTATGGTCCAGCAAGACCTCTAGGTTATGGACTGATTCCACCGGCCGGACTGTAGTCCCAGTTTCAGGGGGCCAGAAATTATCAGGGAAAGGCCCGGGAATCTTAGTTCCAGCGCTAAAGAGCACCTCCGATTTCCCTGGATTGAACTGAAGGGAGTTGTCCTTAAGCCAGCGAGAGGTGTCACGCAAGCAGTTGTGAAAGACCTCAACCAATGTAGAATCCTCTCCCTCCAGGGAGAGGATCATTTGCGTGTCGTCGGCGTAGTTGACAATTTTCATATTAAAGCTTTTAATTAGCGTAATCAAAGGTCTGAGGTAAAGGTTAAAAAGGATTGGGCTAATTGCTGAGCCCTGGGGGACCCCATGTGAAATCAAAGTAAAAGCTGACTGAAAAGGAGGGATGAACACCACCTGCTGCCTATCCTGCAGAAATGAGTGGAACCACTGCACTGCCGACCCTCTGACTCCCGCCTCAAGCAACCGCTTCAGCAAAATCTTATGGTTCACAGTGTCAAAGGCGGAAGACATGTCAAGCAGGATCAAAAACGTTGCCTGCCTTCTGTCTGCACGCCTTAGAAGCTCGTCCATAGCGGTGATTAGGGCGGTCTCGGTTCCGTGGGCGGGCCGGAAACCGAATTGATCAACATCTAATAGTTGATGACGTTCCAGATGGTTGGAGAGGGTGTTGCTAACCCATCTTTCGACAATCTTGGCTGGGAATGGTAACAGGGAGATGGGACGGTAGTTTTTTGAGCAGTCCGGGTCGAGAGAGGGCTTTTTTAGCAAAGGAGAAACTAGCGCCCGCTTCCATTGAGCTGGAACAGTCCCAGTCGCAAGAGATTGATTGCAGATAAGATGGAGGGATGGAAAGAGTTCCTTCTCAAATTCCTTCCATATTTTATGTGAAACAGGGTCTAAGGGAGACCCCGAGGAAATCTCTCTGGCTAGTTTACCGAATGCTTTGTACGTAAGAGGTGGAAACTCGAGTAAAAGATCATTCGAAGGCAAGGTAGGCCCTGCGAGTTGGTCCACTGAGGATCCCAGTCTCAGGTCGGGGGGAGGGATAGAGTCTGGCGAGACTTCCAGATCCCTAATGATGAGATCAATGTTTTCCTTGAAGAAAACAGCAAGGTTCTCGCAGAGTTCTTGAGATGGAATGATGGAGTTTTTGGCGCATTCCGGGTTGGTGACGCTATTCAGTATATTAAAAATGTTTCTGGAGCTGTTGGTGGAGTTACAGATCATGGAGAAGTAGTAATCTGCTTTTGATTTTTTAATCAGGTTCTTATATTCACGAACTTTATTTTTCCACAGCTCCTTAAGGGTTTCTGAATAGTCACGTCTCCACCTTCTCTCGGCTTGTTTGCAACATTGCTTCAGATCTTTTAAGGTATAGTTGAACCAAGGAGCAGAGTCATTGCCCTTACAACTGCGAGTTTTTAGAGGGGCAAGAACGTCGAGGATAGTTGTGATACCTGTGCAAAGTGAGGAGTAGTTTTCAACTACCTGTTTTTCCTCATCAAAGAGTTGCTCCAACTGGAACACATCCCCTATGGAGTGCAGACGAGTAAGAGCTTTCCAGTCTCTGCAGTTAATTTTACTGGTCAACCCAGGAGCCTTGTGATGGCCATCGTTCAAGTGTATAAAAAATTTGATAAGTGAATGGTCTGTCCAATCCATACGAAGGGTTTCCCCCATCACTACTAACTGGGGACCAGCGAACAATAGATCTAAGAGGTGTCCGCCTTTATGGGTTGCTCCAGTGACCAACTGGGAGAGGAAAAGTTTTCGCAAGAATGAAGTAAGTTACGGAGACCAGAGTCGAGAGCGCCATTGCGCCAGAGGTTAAAATCCCCAAGAATGATCAGTTTGTGATGGGAGAGTGCGATATTAGTCAGGGTGACCAAGAGCGCTTGTTGTTGCTGAAGGCTAAACGCACCAGGTGGGCGATAACATACTATCCCGGTGACAGTATTTCCGGAGTGGGCCTGAATTGATAATCCCAACTTCGGTTGGGTCTAGAACAAGAATGTTAATTTTACAGGATGCAGTAAAAATGACACCTACCCCCCCTCCTCTCCCACTAGCCCTAGGAGTGTGAAGAAATGTATACCCAGGAGGACAAGTAAAGCCGGGATCAACCAGGCAGTCAGGACGAATCCAAGTTTCCGTCATGAAAAGGACATCTAGTTCATGAGTTTCAATAAGTAGCTGGATCTCTATACTATGCCTAGGCAGGGACCTTACATTCAGAAGCCCACATTTTAACAGATTATTGCCCAGAAAATCAGCTCGCGGGAGGGCCGCAAGTAACAATTTGAAAGTGCCTTTGTCTGCATGTAGCTTACCCAGTTGTAAGAACGCCTCTCTAGAGTAGGGAGGGCCAGCTGGTGGCATGCTGGAGTCTGTTGGATCGAGACATGCAGCGTAGCTGGCGCAGGGCGCTACCTTGGCGCGGACGGGCACAGACAGGCGCGCCTTTGGCGCGCCCGCTGCGCTCGTCCGCTGCACGTCCGGAAAAGGCACATGATTTATGGAGAGGGAGATAGGGGAGGGGGGGGCGTGGCCTCAAAAAAGAGGCATGGCCTCAGCGAACGACCGGTGATGGCGGCAAGAGTAACCCTGTGCAGCTTCCGTGGCAGCACTGAATCTGCTGCGCGGCCTGGTCAGGTGCAATCAAGTTACCTGAGAGGTGCTGGAGGGGGGCGAGAGGGGTGAGTTATAAAAATACAGTAAATTGTGACACTCAAAGTTTTAAAACACAAGTCGCGCTCCCGGCTTCCGCCTCAGGAGATCAGTCAATCTGAGCGGCGTTTGTAATCAACGCCTTTTATAAGGGCTCGAAGTGGGCATGGCCTCAAAAAAGGGGCGTGGCCTCAGCGAACGCCGGTGATGGCGGCAAGAGTAACCCTGTGCAGCTTCCGCGGCAGCACTGAATCTGCTGGGCGGCCTAGTCAGGAGCAATCAAGTTTCCTGAGAGGTGCTGGAGGGGAAGAGGGGTGAGTTATAAAAATACAGTAAATTGTGACACTCAAAGTTTTAAAACACAAGTCGCGCTCCCGGCTTCCGCCTCAGGAGATCAGTCAATCTGTTTATGTTATGTTTATAGAGAAGAAGTTTCAGGGGTATTATTTAGGCATATAGATTTTGCATATTTCAAACGTGTGAGGTTTAAGGGTCTTTTAGCTGCTTTCAAAATTTGGACATCTACCCGGAAACTATTTAATATAGGCAGAATACATATAGATACGCCAGTTAATAGAAATACTCTTTTGCCTCAAATTTTTGCAGACGGGTAGTTTAGAGAGTGGAGCGCCCAAGGAGTTATCAAGTTAGGGGATTTAGTCTCGGATAATGGGGTAGGGACATTTTGATTATTTAAAACAGAAATTTAATCTCAATAATCAACATTTTTTAAAGTTTTTACAGATTCAGGATTTTCTCTCTCGGAAAACTGTTAGTTGGAGTCCTGTCCCATTAGTTGATGCTATTAAAGAAAAATGAAAGAAGGAAAGATGATCTATATAAACATTTTAGCCGATGGCATACTGGATTGCATGCTGGGCAGGAGGTTTGCGAAGAGTCATTACGGCTCAGTCATACTGCCACCTTATCCGCAAACCTTCTGGTCCAATGCTTCAAAACCTGGCATAATTTGTATGTAACCCCACAGCGTATACAACAATGGGGTGGAATCTCGGGAGTTAATTGTCCTAGATGTGGGGAGATTGCGGTCGATATTATTCATATGTTTTCTTCTTGTCCTAATTTAATCCCTTTGTTAAGCAAAGTTAAACAATGGTTAGAGATACTGTTCCATCGTACGTTTCAATTTTCATCTCAGGCAGTTATATTGGGGGTAGTGGATGCTAATATGACGCTTCCAGAGCAGAAGTTATTTTTTGTAGCCATGGCTACGCATAGATTATGTATAGCAACAGTTTGGCTATATCCTATCCCTCCGACAGAACATGAGTGGTTTAGCAAATTCATAAATGTCGGGTGCTTTTGGTTTTTAGAAAGAGAGGTCCAAGGGCCCACAGAAATGGGGAATTAATTTGGGCACCAGTAATTAATTGGTTGGATTGGGCAAATCAATGATATCTGAAATAGTGAAGCATGATAGTAATGTATATATATGTGTATATATTGCATATATTGTGTTATGTAGCTATACATTTTTTGAGATAATTGGTTTATTGTTTAACGGATTTTTCATGTCTATCACCTGTCCACAGCAACCCCGGGGGGGCTGGGTGGTTTTTTTTTGGGGGGGTGGGTTCGGGGCTGATAACTGTAAAAATAAGAGTCATGATACAGATGATGTATGTCGTGGTTAGTTTTCTGTATTTCTTTTTCTTGTGATGCTCTATTTTGATGGACGATTTTGGTGTCATGATACTCTTTAATAAAAAATAAAAAAAACCTCTGTGAAACCAGGTAGGGTAGTTAAACATCATGGTGAGTGAAAACCGTGAATACAGCGGAGTATACGGACACTCAATGTGGTGTTGCTGTTAGTTAAAGAGAAGAATAAACAAAACAAACACAAAAGCATGCTAGGAATCGGCTTATAGGTACATCGTTCGGTTGCTGCGGCTCAGGCTTAAGAGCTTCATAGTAGAAAGTGGGCATGGTTCAGATTTAAAGCGAGCCCATAGTTGTGAAACTGGCACCAAGGACAAGGTTGTTCCACAGAATCATAGGTGCCCCAGACCCGCCTGGGTAGCTGCTATTGCCTTCACCATGCATTCAGACAGTATGGAATTCTTGCGGCATGTCAAAGGCGCCCACAGCGCGTAAGTCATGTCTAGGTGCAGAGCTCTACAGAACAAGGGAGCCTGTGTACCTTTCCCCAAGACCAGCGGTCACTTGTCAATAATTCCCGGCACCTCTTACCTCTCATATGAGCTTGTGTCAGGGCAGAGTCTCGACGCTGTAAGCCATACTCACCTGCTTCCATTAAGAGCAGTCCGGCTCACCTACCCGCTCTGCCACATCAGGAAGGGAAAAGACATGATTCCGGATCCTGTCTTAAGTACCCTCTCATGGTGCCGCTAAACGAGGTACATTAGCCACACCTGGCGTGTAGCGAGATGTTGTAAGTGTGACGTCATCATCAGCGTATCTAAGGTGGCCATCTTAGAATGTGTTGTGATTCTACAGCTCTGGATTCTACATTAATGTGATCACCCATCAAGGGCTTCAGATTAGGCAACGAGTGATGCAGTAGTATCAACAGTGTAAATATGGATATACTTGGGGCAAGGTGCATGTGTCCCTGCGCTTAATTCACGTATGTGTTATTTCTCCCATATAAGTATCCCTGTGGGTTTATTTTCCCTCTGAATATATCTGTGATGCCTCCTACAAAACTAATGAGGGGATGCGCCACGTTAGTTTGTTATCATAAGGTGTTCGTCAATCCTATGGATAGTAGTTATAGGTGACTGCCAATCGGATGATTCACATGTCGGCCATCTTAGAGTGTAGTATTATACTCTTTTTGCTCATTCGAATATTTCATCCCATGATAGCTTATTCTCCATATCTGACTCGCCTGATTACGAAGTCATGATATCGACGTCATGTACTAAATGTGTAGTGAGGGGTGAGAGAATTATGTAGAATCCCGAGCTGCTGTACTCATTCGTTTATATTGTAAACAATGGTTATGTATGGCAGACTAATTAATGGTGCTCCATGGTATGGCGTCATTCAGGACGTCATTTGCTAGGTCAAGACGGAACACCCACCTTTGTTCAATCCTGAATAAGGCATTCTGTGTTATTTGTTGGTGGGATTCTAGCATGACCCAGCGAAGACACTCTGGGGGGTGTCTGAGCTCAGAGAAGTGAGTGTATAGTTTGGTGGTAGTCTTATGGCAACGGATATTGCTCTCATGCTCTTTGATTCTGACCTTAATGGGCCTCATGGTCATGCCAACATATCTCTTTTCACAACCTTTGCTATTTATAGAAAATATCTGATCATAACTGTGCAGCTCTCTGGAAATATGTAAATCTGTAAAGCGCTCTGATACTCACAAGGGTCAAATTCCCGCTACAAAAAACGAACTAAATAAATAAAAGACACATTATCAGAAATTAAACAGGCTGCTACCAGCTCCCCATCTTCCTTGTTGCAGTCTATGCTGAATGAGGATATTTCAAGCATGATCCACCCTTACTTCAACCTTGAGCCCTAAGTAGAGACCAGTCAATAGAAGTGGTTTTCAGAAAAGACCACATAACACAAACTTATAAAGCAACTGTGTCAGAATGCCTGGGCTAAAAAACATGAGAGCACTGAGAGAGCAGCTTTTATGACGAACAAAAGTACCCATGGAAGCTTAAGGTGCTGTCTATAAACAACACTCCTTCTGAGACTACCCATGAAGCTTTTATACACGCAGTGAGAGGGCCTGGCAAGACCTTGGATTCCACAACCTGCCGCCACCTTATTTATAATGCTAATAGCAAGGTGAGTCTCTTGGCCCACTGTGGATTAAGAGGGTTTATTTCAAAAGAGGAAGTAAACTTTAGTCCTTTTTTTTTACTCCTTTTTCTTTGTTCATTATTCCTTATTTCTTGTTCCTTATTCCTTGTTCCTTATTGGTTTCATGCATTTTAGTTCCCGAAGGCTTACACATCACAGAGAGTGTGCAGGAAACGTTAAATATCATACATACTTTGGACGCTCTACCTTATACCCTCCCTTTGGACAAACATATTCTATCCATCTTAGCTACCAGAGAGGCACTGAACCAGATGGTTCGGTGCCAGCATGTTCCTCTTCTCAAAGGAGTGTACAGACGCTGCAAGTTTAGTGAAAAGGCCTTAGTTTTCTAAGCCACTCATGGTGAGAAGGGAGATTTGCCGTTAAAACTGAATATCCACGTACAGCCGGAATGTGAGAGACAGTGCTGCTGTTAGAGAGGCAGCCTTTCTTCACAAGGAGCCCACCCATTATCCACACCAGCACCGGCTCTCCAGAATTCGTGCCCAGAGCTCAGTGCAGGCATGAGTGACACTTTCTTGAGTTCACTTAGCACATGGTGAACCTATCCAGCGTTCAACTTAGTACTTAGTCAATCAATCAATAGTTTTTATTTGATTCAGACCTCTACTGAAGTCAACAAATACAAAATACATAGATATAAAACAAGTATATTTGTACACTTTAAAACGGCTTTAGAAAACGTTTTAAAAACTTGAACAGGTTATGACAGACAAATTCATTTGGGGGAGACTTGCACAACTTGATTAAATCTTGGGTAAAAATGCCATTATATCTAAAACAAATAGGCTTTATAAACCAACGCCGTCCCTCTTCCAGGATCGAATTTGGACAGATTGACAATAAGTGAGAAATATCTTGTGTTCCTCTATTACATAAGTCACATATACCTGAGCGATTTTCCAGGGTATTCCATCTAAAAGTATACGTTTTAATGGAAGAATTCTTAATCGCAAGAGAAGGAAACTGCACCTTACTCTATGCTCTAACTCAAAGTGAAGATAATGCTCAGGGGACTTATATTCTATACTTTTCTGGAATTCATTATAATGCTTTAATTGACTACTTAAGTGAGTACTTGGGTACTTGAGTACTTGGATATGTGAGTAAATGAGTAATTGAGTACTTGGTGACTCTGCCACGAGCCATATCCAGAGCTGGCTGCTAGGGAGGAGTTTAGGGCCATGGCTCTGAGAGTGATATCCAACCTTCATTTGTCATTACACCAGTCCCATATGCATCCCATCCCTCTTCTAGGGCACTGTTGGTCAGTTGCCATCAAGCTCATTTTCTCTGTGAGTCTGTCATGTGCTGGATCCCATCACATGTGCCGGTGGGTACTAATAGTGTCTGTGGGCGAAGTGAGAGGCGGGAGTTGAAAGGGACCAGTGTGTCCCCGGTCCTGTGATTGTCGGTCTGAAGGCAGTGCTGCTGCTTGGATGCATCATTCACTGACCTCAAGATGGCACCCAGAATACTCAGAAGCTGAGTAGAAATCTGACATGTCTGGCACCAATCTGTTGGGTAATTTCTTTCTGGTGCATTGACACCTGTAACAGAACCAAAAGACTATAGCAAACCAACTATGAGTATCATAAAGCAAGGAAGGTTATATTTAGGTCGTAGAACCATCACCCACCAATGGTGGCGTGCTTCCTCATAGGGTTCCCTCCTGCACCCAAGACAAAGTTTTGAGCCCAAGTGGGCTTAACCATGTATACAGCATAAGTTAAGAAGTAAAGGCATTTTTTTTCGCAGGTTATGTGTGTTGTAATTTGCTAATACTGTTCTTTGTTCGTTGACAATGTTTTAGGTGATTTATTTTTCGGTGAATTTGCAACAATGAAATTGGGACACAAGCTTTGGCAGCTGATTAAAAGGCCACATTTCCATATTGAGCCTAAGCCGTTTAATATATACAATGTTATAAAACAAATCCTCTTTTTTGCAGGTAGTTGATCATAGCTAACTTTTTCTCTCATGGTTGTTTACAACCACATGAAGGTTAAACAATCTGTGTAAAAGCTAATTGACCATAAATTTGACAAATGTATATAAATGTTGTCAGTAAATGGTACGTAATTTAAATAAATAAATAAATGTACTTGTAGGTGGAGCTTATGTTTCTTACATTGAAGCAACAGACAAGAAAATTATGATCAACACTAAATGGAAACTAAAATCAAGTAGAAATTTGCACAATGACATTATTGAGAAGAATAAAAAACAACGAGATTTGGACATGTATATTTAACTTGCAGACACTATATGCTTCAGAAGTATTATTTATATATGTTATTTGAAGACTAAGTAATCATTGGAGACGATGAAAGAGGAAGGATGTAAGAGACAAATAATTTGTGTAATGGGTAGGTGCTTTCTCCTCCCTTGTTCTAGTTATGAATGTTACTCAAATTACGGCCCTGGGGCCGCATGCGGGCCGCCTGACCTTTACATGCACCCAGGTGAACAGCAGTACTGGGCTACTGTTTACAGTGCATTAACATTCCTAAAGATGATAAATAAATGGCAAGCATTTATTCACAGGCAAACGGAAGTGAAAGAAACAAAGCACAGAAGGTGTTCTGCACAACTTTGGGAACACTTTCATTTTTAAAGACATTTTGCAACAAACATATATAAACATGATAAAGTCCCTTCAAAACTCCAAATCAGTGCATTGAGAAGTTCTTTTTAAAAGTGAGTTTTCAAACATGAATTTAGAAAAAAGCATGCCTCCCCCACCCTGACAACAATTCCAATAGTGAACTAAGAGCCAAATCAGTTATGTGCACCCTCTGGCTGGCCTGCTGTTATACATGGACAACATTATAGTTTATAGAGAAGATTTTGTACAGCGCACGTCTTGAAGCTGTGTATTTTGAGGTCCTCTTATATCTGATAATGAAGAAAAAGGAGGCTACGTGAAATAAAACAATTGCTTAGGATCACATAATTTAGTCAAGTGGGGAAGCTGGGATTGATGCCAGGTGTTCTGGTTTCACACTGTGCAATTGAGCCACTAAATGTACATGTGTCACTTCACCTAATCCCACCTTACATCGCCCACCGGCACCGACTGGCACCCTGTGGCATCAATGCGGCTCTCGGTCACACAACAGACAAAATGTTTTGGCCCCTGGGACAACCTTTGTGAGTACCCATGATTTAAGTAATCTTTATGCAGTGATCTTGTGTGGGCGAAAAGTGTGACACAGAGTATATTTTTACTATAAGAGTCAAGAACCCCAGATTGTTAGAAAATACAGGTTAGTTCATTTTACACTGATTTCTGCAGACCCTACCATAATTTGCTCGAGGCAGAGGAGGTTCTACCCTGGATTGCTGTGGCAGACAAGAGACCCCAATTCCTGCTTCTTACTTCTAAGGCCTGGTTCCCCAGCGGATCCTTTTCCTCCAGGGACTCCCGCTGGCCCAGGGGGTCCGACAGGCCCTTGGGCTCCAGGGCACCCATGCAGGATGGCAAGGCGATCCGAGACAGTGAGACCCACCAGCTGGACCCCTGTAATGAGAGGAGAGGTGGACAGAATAGATGAAGAGTGACAAAGGGAAGAGTGAGATATATAGATAGATAGATAATTTTTGTTGCACAATTAATTAAAATCATTACAATCGAGCCATATAAAAACAATATAAAGTGCATATATTCCAATATTATAAAAGGTTCTATAACAATCACCCTGTTGTGCTGAAGTTTTAAAAGTTTAGACACCACTTAAGCAACTATAAACATGAGGATTTAAAACAATTGGCACAGCATTATGAATTATAGTTCTATATGATTGTCGGAATCCAAAACTGCTTTTACTGCAGACAGATATTTTATGAAGCATACCGCCAGCTGCACTGATTCACTTTTCATGCACTCGAACAGTGCAGCTTGATATGTCCGTATATTTAAAATACGCCAAAGAGGGCGAAGCCAGTATATTCTCAAGGTGCGTAGCTTCGCGCAGGTGCACAGTATGTGGCTTAGAGATTCCTCTACTCCCCCACATGCTCAGCACTGAGTGGCTACAGTCTCTTCATACCCTCGCCCATACATGTATGCCAACAATGGAATCAATCCGAGCTGCAATTTCATTAGTTAACGCTTAATTATTGGTTTTAAGGGGGGGGGAACAGGTAATATGGCAAGGTCCCACTGTTGTAGAGTTTTGATGCCCAGCTTCCATGACTTCAGTTTTTCAGAGTTTGTGTATCACTATCGGCCAACAGTATCTTCGCCTGTTTTGTTAAGAGTCTCACAGCTGCCGATGTGGGTAGAGGGGCTGACCATATTTCCTTTGCTTCCAATACCTCAACGCAATGAGCTAGAAATTCACACCATGGAGACCCTCGGCTGTTTATTATTGTCCAGATGTTTTTCTTTCGTCGTTATCCCACGCTGGTTTGGCCTTTAGACAATAGGCTATGATCCTAGCTTTTAGGATCCACTTTTGAGATGAAAGGTTGAATTCCCTATGTATGTGCGCATGTGAGGTAGTTGGTAAAAAGAAAACTCTACGGAAACAGGCTGACTGAGCTCTGTCCAGCCATGTTGTCATTTTATCTTTGAAGGCTATTGCACCATGGGCTACTGACGGTAGAAATGTTGCCCCCATTACTCGGATTAACACCTTCCGTGCTCATGACGAGCTCACCTCGTCATGAGTCACAGTGGAGCTGTGCTCATGACGAGCTGAGCTTGTCATAACGGTCGTGGCCCGCCCACGCGTGATAAATTCCCCGCCTGTGAGGGAGAATTAATCAGTGGGCGGGGTCGTGACGACCTCAACTCGTCATGAGCACAGCTCCACTGTAAGTCATGATGAGCTGAGCTCGTCACGAGCACAGCAGTGCCACAGCCCCCCCGCACCGTGGGGGAATTACCCCAACAGGGAGGGGGTTAAGGGGGTAATATTTGGTGAACTTATAGTTTTTCTTGCTCTACAAAAAACACCCTCCAAAGGTTGAGCCGCTCCTTGCATTGCAGTGATCTGAGCAGACAGCCGTCCTTTCTGGTCGGTCCACACTCCTAGGTACTTGTATGTGGTGACTGTCTCGATAGGTTTACCTTCAATGTACCATGCACCTTTCCTTTTTATTTGTTGGGAAATTATCATTGCCTTTGTTTTTGCCGTGTTTATTTTTAGATTGTTCTCTCTGCAATATAAAGACAATGCAGTTAGCAGCCGCTGTAATCCGATCGGAGTTTGATCTGGCATCATTGTGTCATCCGTATATTGGAGCGAGTTTCGTTTTGGCTAATTTGGGAGGGAAAGCTCGAGCTTCAGGCAAACAGTCTGGTAAGTCAGCCAGGTACAGATTAAAAAGCATTGGGGCCAATAAGCATCCTTGCTTCAAACCTTTATTGGTTTGTATTTTTATGGTGTTAGACCAGGCTGTAGTGACTCTAATATTTACACAAGTTAACGAGTATAGAGGGACCAATGCTTTTAGGAGAGTATTATCATTGCCTCCGTTTTTTTATTTCATTCACAATCTCGGGCGGGACACACAGTCGAAGGCAGTTTGGAAATGGATGTATTCAAGATACAGAGCCCTACCTTTTTTTGCCAGTGTTGTCTCAATCAGGTTGGACATACAGATCAAGTTGTCTTCGATTTACGATCCCTTTTGGAACCCTTTCTGCTTGTGAGGGATCAATTTACACGCTTCAGCCCAAGCTGTCACTAGCGTAGCATTTCCCATCTTCATCTAGGAGCGCAATCATTCGATAATACTCAGGAATTAGTCTTGAGCCTTTTTTGTGTATTGGGACGAGAAGGGATCCCCTCCTTGACTCAGGAATACTTCTTCCCAATCTATACTCCCAAAATAAAGGCACCATGATTGTTGCCCATTTATGTGCCATCCCTTTATAGGCCATGGGGGATACCATTGGGTCCAGCCGCCCCTCCAGAAAGCATTTTTTTATAATAAGGTGCATAACTTCGTTGGGTGTTATTTCTTTTTGGTCAAGGGGGAGATTTTGTGACTCCGTGATCCTATGTACGTTGTTCATGTTCCTCATAAAAGGAATTGCACCATTATTACTGTATGTCTCCAAATAGAGGAGTTCTATGTGGTTTTCCAATGCTGTAGGCAAGATATTTGTGATTGGGAAGGGAAGAATGAGGAGAAGACAAAAGGGGAAAGTAGGCAAGGGGGAGCATGGAAAAAGATGGGTGGGAAGAGTGAGGTAAAGGTGAGGTGGATAAACTTTAATGAGTCAGAAAGAGGTGGGGTAAGAGAGCTACAGGAAGGAAAGGGATACAAAGAGGAAAATAGGGAGGTGAAACAGATGCAGTGGACATTTAAAGAAAGATGGTTTGGGGTCAGAGAGTGGAACTGGTAGCACAGGAGAAAATATATTGTAGAGGAGGGGTTCAGGGGGCACAGCTGCAAGGATAGAAAAGTAGATGTTGGATGCAGTAAGAGATGGTACAAAGTGGAATAGGTACTTGAAACAGTCAAGGCACAGAGAGATGGGGTGTGTGGGTTCAGAAAGATGTATAGAGAAGGAACATCGGTAGACAGCCTCTGAAGGAAAGAGACCTTCATCTAAACCAAACACCTTTTGAGATCAGAAGACTCTGCCCAAGCGTGCTCAAAAGTCATAGGAACTTCTTCATTTGATGCTACCAAAGCCAACTGTAATCATTGCAGGCCTGATGTCAATCGTTGGCCGTACTGATAAATTCCTTTAGCCCAGTTGGCTATTGAGAGGGCAGGCTAGGACTACCTCTTATTGTCAGACAATCACCACCAATCTACCTAAGCCAGGCCACTCTACATCAGAGGACATGTATAAGCAACACCCAAAGCATGTAGAGACCTGCTGCATATGGCTGGTATCCTAGAGGACATTGATATTACTCATAATTGCAGTTTCCCAATCCTGTCCCTCAGCTCTACAGGCTTTACTGTAGGCTTTACTGTAGGCTCTACAGGATGGAGGACTGTAATTCAGGCTATTAAGCTCGATCTCTGTCCTCTCTTTCTCAGATTGACAAGGTTTGCAGTGTGACTGGCCTAATTGTTGTATGCAGCACAAGCAAAGGGTTGGAAACATTTTGTGATTATCATAGACTAAACATGGGACCTGCGGAGCAAACTATAACAGCCAGCTGAACTAACATGAGCGTCTCCATCTCTCCTTTTTTCATGTTTATGCTCCACCTCTAGTTAGTACAAAGTCAGCTGAATCCCCAAAACCTTTCTGTGTGTACCCAATGCAGGCAGTAGTCCAGGTTAATCTCAGAGGGAGTGGGCAGAGAGACAATGGAAGTGTGAAGAGGAAGACGTGACTCGGAGTAAAGCACATTATCAGAAATTAAACAGGCAGCTACCACCTCCCCATCTTCCTTGTTGCAGTCTATGCTCAATGAGGATAATTCAAGCATGATCGACCCTTACTTCAAACTTGTGCCCTAAGTAGAGACCAGTTAATAAAAGTGGTTTTCCGAACAGCACATATAACACAAGCTTACAAAACAATGCAGAATGCTGGGGCTAACAAGCATAGACCGAGAGACCCCCCTCAGTAGCTTATACTTATGGATAAAAGTAGCAATGGAAGCTTAAGTTGCCATCTATTAACAACACTCTTACCAACACTACCCATGAAGCAGTCATACCTGCATTGGGAGGGCATGGCTAGGCCTTGTGTTCAACTGTGTCAGAATGCTGGGATAAAAAAGCATAGACGCGAGACACCCTTACAGCAGCTTCTTTCCTCTTTCCTCCTTCACACTATTAAGTGCTGCAACCCAAGACATGAAAAGAGCACCGCTCTAGTCACTCACACACAACACCAAAACTCTTCCCACATAAGCCCACAGCAAGTACAACTTCCAATCAAGCACTCCTATGTGGTATAACGGTCTACCCCTCTGATAATGTACACTGGTACCGCACGATGGGGAATGAAGCAGACCTGCCACCTCCAGTAATGCCACAGTGTGTCACACAAAATCAGGTCCTTTAAAACGTCACCAGTGAGGAGCAGATATCACACAATGTGTTGTAACTTGCCCCTTAATAGTGATGCTCTTAATTGAGTGTTGGATGCATCATAGGAACATTAAGGGATGAGCTGGCAACCCTGAGTCAGTTGGATTGTAGCTGGCTCAGTGGAGGCTGTACCCCTGAGGTGGATGCAATAAAGATAGCGCTCTCATACATGTAGCCTCTGTCTTGTTTTGAAACAATAGGCATTGGAAGCCCCTGTAGAGAGCGTTGCCAACTCATATTGTGTGGAGGCTGAGCACAGCTGCTGTCCTTTAAGGTTTGCAACTTCCATGGGACATCAGAAGCAGCCTTTGAAGCCTGGGTTTGATTATTTGAGAGGGATAGAGTAGCTCTAGGGCAGTGATCGACACAAAGCCCCACCCATCTCTCAATGTCCACACCCCCTCTAAAGCAATTTCATGCTCAAGGTACCACCCCCTCCCCAGGCCCTGCATCCTCTCAGTTCAATTCTCTCACACTAAATTTTTAGGGAGGTTAGTAGGTCTGATGATGTTTTTTATAAATGCAATCACAGAACAATACAGCAAGATCGCTGGCACAGACTCAAATGGACTGTGTAGAGAAACAATAGCAACATATTGAGATGAACACAGACACAAACTGACACAGATGGGCATTATAGAGGATTAGGATAGACATTTGTCCATAGCCAGGGCAATCTTCAGGCTGTATGGACGTTTAAATACAGCACATTCTCTGATTAGACACTACAGGTAGCTACCTCGGGCGGCAGCGAGTGGAGGGCCAGCCTGGGCAGGAGTTATCATACAGTGTTACAGATGAGAAACTGGGTGAACAAAAGTTGTTTATTTATTAGCTACTGAAGTGTGGAAACAAATGTTCAAAGTAAAAGAGGGCAGGGTACAAACTGAACCGTGTCACAAAATGCCAGTGAATATAATAATGCACCACTGGCGGCTCTAGAGGAGCTGCACCTGCAACATGTGCTGCACTTGTTTAAAGCGGTATGCTTCACAGTGGTTTGTAAACTTGCTAACTATATTCAGTGGTGGTCAGTGACCCTCAAAAGTGGATGGTCATCCAGCCAGTTGCAAAACCAGTGGCAGGCACTGTGATAAATCACACTGCCTTTAGGCTCACATTCCAAAGCTCTCAATCATGGCTCGTTAACAGATTTTATAACAGGCCGTGACTGAGAACGCTGCAATTAAGGCTGAAGGCAAAGTCAGTTTCTCACAGTGCCTGTCAGTGGATGAAAAAGGTAAAAATAAAATTAAAAACAAACTTACCATTTTCGTCTTGATTGCAGTCAGCGCAAATCCTCCTCGAGCCTCAGCCAGCTCCCCTCTTCAAATCCTCATGCTGCTTTCATGCTGCAGATGAGCAGCATGAGAGAAGCACCAGGATTGGCTGGAGTGGGCTCCCTCGACGGTCCAGCAGGAACAGGGGGCCCGTGCCTGGTCTCCATCCAGCTGTCTAGGATAGCAAGGTGGAGAGGTTTACACTGTGCATGTCAGATTGGCTGTTGCAAGAAAGCCGACCAAAGAGACATGCGCAGTGTAAATGGGAGTGAGCACCACTCCCCTACTGCCAGTCAGCAGCAGCCCGCCCCCAAACACTGCTCAGGCTGGTAGCAGTGAAAAATAAAATTATAATTCATTTTATTGCCATTTTATTTTTCACTATTGCTCCACTGGCAGCAGGGTGCGATGCTCCTTTGCCCTAATGGGGAGGGGGGACCTGCAGCTGACTATATCGCACCAACTTCTAGGTGGAGGATGTGCTTGCAAAGAGGGGGGACATGTCATTAATTTTCCTTTCTCTTTGTCTCCAGACACTCGCACTGCTGCTTTAGGCATCTTTTTGGAAAATAAGAGACTTGTTTTCCAGGAAGTGTTAATGTTAACCCATTAACAGTCTGATGCTGACATTTGCATCTGATTAGCTGCCTCTGCCTTCTCACCCACTTGTTTGTTAACCCGTATTTGTCTACAAGAAAGAAGGCAAAAAGCTAACAACTACATTTTATCTTGCTTTTTACAACTCTACACTTTCTCATCATAACATAGGAAACCATTAACTATGGGTGTGGCTTGTTTTTTAACACCAGCATGTTGCTTTTAACATTTGTATCAATGGCTTGAAATCCTAGTATACATGGAGGTACCATGGGTACATTAAGGGGTACCCATGGTACGTCCCTGCATGGAAATGGAGGGAGGTACCATGGGTACCCCCCACGAACACCCCCGGGGGGCCGCAACGGGCCCCCAAAGCAAATCCCTGCCAGCATTTCCATGGCGGCGATGCCACCATGGAAAGGCCTTTACATCCCAGCATCCTAATATGGCTGACAGTGCCTGTTAGGCACCGCCACCATATTAGTGGCCCAAGTCCGCCCGGCCGGCAATCAGAATGATTACCCACCGCCAATGTAATCTGGTGGTGGGTAAATCAGGTTACGATGGCACCCGCCATTGTGATCAGCCCCAAAGTGTTGTTGGCTAAAATGTCCGAATTGGCTGGATCTTATGTATTTCATGAAGCCACTAGTCAGCTATGTTTTAAAATTTTACAAAGTCATCTACTCCATTTCAAAAACTGCTTGTTTCATGCATAAGACCTGTCACTCTTACATGTATCATGGAATAAACAAGCATTGGCAATGTGTATTGTGATTATCTGTAGTGGATAGTTCTACGCCTAGCTACACAACACGATAAAGTGTAACAAGGACACCAGCAGTGCAGTTTTCCCTAACAAATAAGTTAAGAACTGGTGGCAGTAGCAGAAGGAATATCACACGAATCTCTCACCCATACATGATAGGTGCAACACACCACTCTTCATGAAACGGGCACACCTTTGGCAGAAACAGAGCTAGCTTCCCAGTTTCAGAGGACAGGTGCAGCTAGAGTAGCATCAGCACAAGCTTCTCCCATCACAAGACAGGTGCAAATCGGGCAACAGCCATTCAAGCTTTACTTCCTCACAGAAGAGGGACAGTATAGTAGCAGCAGCAAAACAAGCTTTCACTCTCACAGAAGGCAATACGTGAAAGCCTACATTTCCCACCCAACAAATCCATCAGGGAGGAGTTGTACAATCTTTCATCTCTCACAGAACTTGAACAGTTAAGGCATGAGTGACAGGTTGGTTACATAGAGAGTTCTGAAGAGGATGCTTAAGCCACTCAGATGAATGGATAAATGGATGAGTTACCGAATATGAAAGTTCGGACAACATTCTCACTTAAGTGACATTCCAAGTCTGCATCTGAAAAATCCTGCTGCTGCCATTTGGAGATCTGGTGTTTGAGTAGATTCTGAGGGGCATATTCTCAAGAACGTGTGATAACCATCACAAAAGTAACTTAACGCAACCTTCAACAGCACAATCTATCGCGGCAAATTTTGGCCGTGTTAACCAAGTATTCACAACACGGCGGTATCATGCGATAGTCCCCAGATAACGCATCAACTGACCACGTTAAAATCAACTCCACGCCGTAAAAATGCAAAACACGAACGCCAAAAAAGCTGCGATGAGGCCAATCGCGATACAAAAATCAGCGAAAACCAGCTACAGGCCTACAATTCACACGCATCAGGCGGGAATAATCACCATAAAAGATAAAAGTAGAAAAAAAACAGACAAACAAATGCCAAACAACAGCGAAGCACAATAGACGTTGCCGGAGCAAGTACAGAGGAGAACCAGAACCCCACAAGCCCCCTGGAGGACCGGCCTGGGACTTCAGGGTCAGGGAAGGGCAAGGACAAGAAGAGTAGGAAGAAGCGGTTCAGTCCAAGGAAAACAGGATCCTGATAACGGAGGTGGAAGAACACCATCAACAACTGTTCATCACCTCCACTGTGTCATTGGCAACTAAAAATAGACTATAGCAGTCCATCGTGGACAAGGTGAATGCAGTCGGAGTGCTGAAGAGGACAATGGATGAGGTCAAGCGGCGTTGGAATGATGTCAAGCGCAAAACCGAGCTGAAACTCGCCAACAACCGGAAGGCAGCAATGCAGACTGGAGGTGGGAGCCCAGCGCCACAGGAGGAGCTGGACGACATGGAGGAAATGGTGTCCACAGTCATCAGTGGGGAGACGGTGGCAGGAGTTGGGGGCCCAGACACTGCTCAACAGGGCCAGACACAACAGCAACAGGGTGCGTAACGACCAGGGCCTGGGGGGTGGGGAGATGGGCATAATGGCACACATGCAAAAGTAAGTAGAGCACATCTACAGACAAACCATGCCCCAGACCACCAACTCCCACCAAGAGACCAATGTACCCAAATTTGCAACATGTCGGCACTGTACAAGCACAGAAGTCAAAGGCACACCGCATGAAAGGGAGAAGGGGCAGCAAAATCAGAGCTGCAGGGGCTACTCCATTAAAATGCAGCACACACACATCACATGCAGAGCACATCAACATTGACAACGATGTGGTACAATCCGCAAAACACCTACAACAGAACACAGGACACAACTGGTGGCGCTTGGATGCAGACACTGGTCATTTACATTTGGCATTGCACAGAAATGTGAGTTGACAATGTACAAGTACAAACACACTCACGTGGGTTGTCGAAATGTCCACTGTCTCCCATCAAATAGACAGCTCCTCTCAAACAGCCACAATGTACCCACTCATGCTGTCTGTCTGAAAACATGTACAATGTGACAACATACATGTGGAGCAGCCGGCCCTCTCTTCTCTGATGACGAAAAGGACCACCTCAACTTCAACTCTGACGCCCTCCAACTGCTCGTGGACAGCCTATGCAGCCCACTTCCAGGAGCTGGGCAGCCCAGCTGCTACGGGGAGAACCTACCCCCTGCACAGACCACACAGCAGGCAGCACCCACGCCATGGCTGCCTCCCAGGACCCCCATGAAGAACACATGGCCTTCCAACGCTGTGTCTTGGGGTGCCAGGAGAATCTGGCTGAACAGGTGCGGGTGGGCTTCAACCGATGTCAGACAAACTAGATGCCATACATGGGTGTCTCACGGTCCCTAACAGACACCCACAGTCCACTCCATGCTCTCCAACAGACCATGGCCAACATCTCTGGAGCCCTGACTCAGAGAATAGAACAACTGTCCAGTCAGAGTGGCTCTAGCAATGTCACACTGCAGTTGGGAAACATGCGGAAGTTAATGGAGACCATGGAGCGGGCGAATGAAGAACGAGCGGCTGCCATGGCTGCATACCAGTGAGAGGTAGCTGTGTTCCACAATGACCTCAGGACCATCCTCATGGCATTGCGGCCACAAGGCCTGGCGCAGATGCATGCTGCTGCTACCACTCCATCCACATCTCCACCCCCTGAAGTGTCAGTGCAACACAGTGCTGGAAACAGAACACCACCACCCACACGTAAGGCACATGAAACAGCAGAGAACAAAGATGCGGATGATTCTGCCCTCGTGGTAAGAAGGACACAGCAGCATGCATCTCAACCATAGGTCCGGCTTTAGATTGGTACTGCCCTATGCATCATCACCTTCCACTGTCCCCCGATGCACTCTGCGACACTCACCTTGGACCTCGACATGGACTGCCATATGCTGTTTGATCGCCAATGGCACAGCAATCAGACTTCGGACTGAACTCTTCCTCTTCCTTTGGACTTGACATTCCCTGAAGGACCCTGGCTGGCCCTCCACAGGCCAACATCGTTTTGTGGGGTTTGCATGGCCCTGTACTGCTCCAGATGCAACACTCCACTGAATGTGCATTAAACATTCATATTCACACAGATGTGTCATGTCTATAGTCTTTCAAGTGTGGAAGTATGGATGAATGTAGTCTCACTGGACTCCTCTTACGTCCATGTGGCTTCTGTCATAGAACAGGGATCACAGGCAACACATTTACGAATGTGGTCCGGGTGGTGCTGACACAACAACAGGGACACATGCATTTGTTACTTCCTTGTCCAACCCAGTACGGAACCACGCCCAGGGGTCATTCACAAACCCTTAAGCTGGCCTGGCATACGCCAGTCCAGCCCACTCCGCTTACGCTCACAGGGGGGAACGGCAACGTTACATGTCCCATGTCTTTCCTGTAGTGATCTGCTGCTCACAGGTCTAGTTGTCAGCATGCCACAGCCACTCCATCATGGCTGGTTTACATCCATCCAGCACACGCGTCACAGGACATGTGACCCTGCCAATAAAAAGGGCCGGCCGCACATGCTCGACGCCATTTCCACTCTCTATCTGGGTGCATCTGTGTGGTGTTAATGTAGGGATGAGGGCCTCGGGCCCTGCAACATCACATTCCCCAGGACCGGAGGTGGCATGATGGCGTCCGCAACACGATACCCAACCATACAGGGTCCATGACTGTGGGGCACAGACTTGGTGGCACCGGATACATTGCTGCCGGCACTGGTGCACCGCCTCGGGACGGTGACTTTGGATGCGCTGAGGTAGTTGCACCTTAAGTGCTGAGCAGGTGTGCAGCCTGTAATGATGCCCTGTCCCGGCGGTCCAGACTGCTCAGGATCTGTGTGCCCTGCTGGACCGCAGTGTAGGCCAGAGCCAGTGGACAGCATGGGCCTACCGCCACGTGCCGTCGCATCCTGGATCACAGAGTTAGTGGCACCTCAAGGGCTGAGCAGGTGTGCAGCCTGCGATGATGCCGGGGGCACTGGTATGTCCTTTGCCATGGCGAAATCAAGACCCAGAATCAAATGTGAGACCTGGTGACCTGCGGAGCGGGGCTGCATGATGTGGAGGGTGCCATATCCGTGGGCCCCGGGCATGTGGCTTGCAGCTGCACGTGTTGAGCCCTCATTGCTACATGCCAAGGGTGGAAGGTGATCAGTGAGGCCTGGGTGCGCAGGGGTGGGCATGCACCGGTGGACAGTGGGAGAGGCTGGAGTGCATCTGCCTGGGTGTGCAGGGGTGGGCATGCACCGCTGGGCGGCAGGAGGGGCTGGGGTGCATCTGCCTGGGTGAGCAGTGGCGGGCATACATTGCTGGGTGGCGAGAGGGGCTGGGGTGCATCTGCCTGGGTGCGCAGGGGCGGACAGGCGATGATGTCTTGTGCAATTGTATGTACTTTGCTATTCATGTATCTGGACTCTGTTTCAGATGACAGATCTGTTTCAGATGTGTGAGCTGATGAACTGCACTACATACCGGCATGTGGTTGGAGAGCAGTGTGGCCTGGGTGCGCATTGTCGGCACTCTCGCTACCTGTCCATCTCTTCTCTCATCTGTGTCTAGCTCCCCCTCTTTGTCCATCTTTCTCTCGCTCCCCCTCTTTGTCCGTCTTTCTTTCACTCCTCCTCTCTGTCCGTCTTTCTCTCGCTCCCCCTCTCTGTCCATCTTTCTCTCGCTCCCCCTCTCTGTCCGTCTTTCTCTCTTTCACCCTCTCTGTCCGTCTTTCTCTCGCTCACCCTCTCTGTCCGTCTTTCTCTCGCTTCCTCTCTTTCTCTCTCTCTCTCCTTCGCTCTCTCTCTCTGTCCTTGATGTGCGCAAGACACACCTTCTCATCATGAATTTTTTCTTGGCAGGCTGTGACCTACGGATTGTCCCGAGGGGAGCCGCCATGTGTCTTAATTTCTGTTCTGTGTTTCTTTGAATACATTTTCATTTGTTACATTAAAGGTGAATGTGTGATGCTCATATTTGTGACGACACATGCATGTCACCAAATGTGATTGTGTGACATTCGGCGGATTTTTTAGGTACATGATTCCGTGTAGTTGATGTGGCATGTCGGGAGAGGGGGTCCTTGGGGTGGTGGCGGTGGGTGTTGTGGCCCTGTTGGGGCTCCGAGCTGCATGATCAGTGGCTCCATGGCATCTGATGCCCTTCAGGTGTGGCTCTGGGCTGGGCTCCATTATGTGGTGCAGGCTGTGGTCCGACTTAGGACCAGGTCAGAGCAGGTGTTAGTTTCGTGCAGCTAACGCGCCTTATCACTTGTTTTGTGTTTTTATCACCGATGTGGCTGGTCGTTGAGAATGTTGTCAAGTGGTGTTTTCACTGCTTTTTGCACGGGAACGCCAACTCTGCATCTCATTAGCGATAGTTGCAGGGGTCATCTCTTGCGATGTTTTTTGCGGCTGCTATCGCAGGTAATCTGGTGTTATGGGATGTTAACACCAGCTTGTGAATGGGGCGATAAATTGCTGTTAACTCGGCGATAGCTCCTTGAGAATATGCCCCTATGTACTAAGAAGTAGGCGTCATCTGGTAGGTCATTGTTTCACCGTTTTGTTAATAATTTGGCTCTACGCAGGAAGACAGGTTCCAACCACTTAGAAAAGGTTTTGAATGCATGGGCCGCTGGCGCTGTACACTCCAAGGCTCGGTGCTGCACATGTTTAAAATATCGAGGTTCACCCGTGATTGCACGTCAATCTTCCAGAGGTTAGCGGGGTCGGGTTGTCCCCTTTCATTCCCGAGTAAGGGTCTTGATGGCTCAATGTCAGCACTGTAGGCCTGTATCGAACTTACCCTAGCAATTAAAGAAGTTCTCCAAGGGGTCCAGTTCACAGTGTACACTGCACTAACAAACCCCAACCCTCTCCACCCCCACCAGCGCGCTCACTCACCCACATTTATTCCTCTCATTTGATACGAAACTTATGAGCGCTGAAGGTCTCAAGGGAGCCTTTTCAAACAAATTGGGAATGGGAAAGAATTTTCGTTTTTTATCTCTACTGAAGACGGATAATATCCAGAAACACATGTGTCTAGAGATTCACAGCACTAACCTGCACCAACTTTGGTGAACCACTACAGCTAAAATTCAAGTAAGAAATCACTGTGAACTGCATTTACCACAATGCTAAGGGGCGAACTGTGCTGGGAGGTGTGGCAGTGTGCTCCCATCCCCCATTTGTTTGAAAAGGCTCCCTTGAGCCACTGAGCTGACGAGCTCATGGCGATGCACCTGTGCGCCAGAGAGAGGTACTGAGACCTAAGAGACTATGACAGCCTTTCCAGCAACCCCTGAAAGAATTTTAGTTTTTTATCTCTACTGAAGACAGATAATATCCAGAAACACATGTGTCTAGAGATTCACAGCACTAACCTGCACCAACTTTGGTGAACCACTACAGCTAAAATTCAAGTAAGAAATCACTGTGAACTGCATTTACCACAATGCTAAGGGGCGAACTGTGCTGGGAGGTGTGGAAGTGCGCTCCCATCCCCCATTTGTTTGAAAAGGCTCCCTTGAGCCACTGAGCTGACGAGCTCATGCCGATGCACCTGTGCGCCAGAGAGAGGTACTGAGACCTAAGAGACTATGGCAGCCTTTCCAGCAACCCCAGAAAGAATTTTCGTTTTTTATCTCTACTGAAGACTGATAATATCCAGAAACACATGTGTCTAGAGATTCACAGCACTAACCTGCACCAACTTTGGTGAACCACTACAGCTAAAATTCAAGTAAGAAATCACTGTGAACTGCATTTACCACAATGCTAAGGGGCGAACTGTGCTGGTAGGTGTGGCAGTGTGCTCCCATCCCCATCTCTTCTTGGTAGGCAGGATTCTGATGAATTCCCAGGTTTATAAATGTTGTAAATCTGGGCTTGAGCCCGAGGAAGATGGCGGCATTCCTGTGACTTGCTTGAGGTGATGTGGCTTTCTGAGGGATTTTCTGGCTTCACCGAAGGTCTGCACAACTGCATAATTTATGATCGGAATGTAAGAGCCTCTAAATGGAAGTATTTTCGTCTTCTTTCTGGCAAGCTTTGACCTTTTATTAACCTTTCTGCTCACAGCTGAAGTATCTGTGACAGCTGCTTAACTGCCGGGCATGCTGGCTGGGAGAGCCCGGTTTCCATTCAGTTTGCATTTTCACTGGCAGCATAGATTTATGGAAGTTAACAAATTGAACTAACATGAGAAGAACTCTAAAGTTAAACTCTGCAGTGATTTATTGCCTCACTTTGCCTTGCAATGCCCCTTCTGTGAAACATATGGCTTCCTGACTAACTGAATGAGAACTGTGGCTTCAAAGCAGTCTGCACACTGAGGAGATTATTTCCATCGCACCCTGAATTTCTTCAGAAAGGAGCAATGTTTTATTCATTTACTGACCCCGGTTCACTGATTATGGATGTTTCACACTAGAAGTAATGTAGAAAAGTGAATTTGGACATTACTCCCTTGCGCTTGTATTAACAGGCTTTAGATGGGCATTTCAGCAACCTTGTTCCTGTGTTACTAATATGTGTATGTGCAAATATCTGCATTTCTTAGCTGCGTTTCTCTCAGAACCTACAATGTTATATGAGTGTACCACGAGATTCTTTATTTAAAGTGGCTTTATTGGATATGGTATTAAGCTAAGCATGTGGTATGGCTTGCTTGGGCATAGACACAGTCTTGTAATGTATTGTGGTGACTTACATTTCATACATATATTCTATTCCATTTAAGCATACAGATATCACTTTTATATTTCACTTCATGCTTATTGGTAAATGTATATTTTGATATTCTGTCATGCGCCAAATGCACGCAAATTCTGTTACAGTGTGCCTTGCCCGCTATTTTTAGGGGGAATTGCGCACGTAAGTTATACCTTGCAGTTTTACATAACCTTTTCTGTATAGGTTTTAACTCTCCCCATTGCATGGGTAGGTTAAAAAAAGTATCTTCATTGCAAATATCTTCACATCGTAGGTTTATTGTCCATTCAAAGCCACGTATGAACTTCATTAAAATAGAGGACTCCCAAACATGGACGCCCAAAACAGCTTCTTCTTCGAATACGACTAATGGCTCCTCTTCTCTTACTAAAATAACAACTAAACGCCTTAAACAAAATCCACCCTCTCCACCGAAGCCTTCTTCGTCTGTCTCCATGGATCTCCTTCTGGAGTAAATTCGAGCTCTGCGGCCATTTGTTGAAGAGACAAATTCTAAAATACAAATCTTAACCGATGGATGGGAAAAATTGGAAGAAAGAGTCACCAAGGTTGAACCTAATGTTGAAACTCTCAGTGCATGTTACAACAAAGTAGACATCTTTCATTCCCAGATTACATCCTTGCAAAAACAGGTTGAAAGCATTGAAAATAACAGACGCAACAAATTTTGCATTTATGGATTATCGGAAGGCACAGAGGGATCGGATCCCATCTCCTTCTTTCAAAAATTTCTACCCACAGTACAAAATCTACCGGAGGGCACTACTCTCAATATACAACGTGCTCATAGACTGGGCCCACTACATTCAACACCCTCAAGCACGAAAAGACCAAGAGGAGTTATATTGTATTTCCTTGAGTATACGGACCTCCTCAAAGTGCTTTTCGCAGTTAGGCTCCTGAAGCGTATTTCATTTTCAGGTCATCATCTGTTCTTCTCGCAAGACTATGCCAAATCCACAGCAGATAGACGCAAAGAATTCCTCAATATGCGTCCAGCGTTGCGTTCAATTGGAGCTCGTTTCGGATTGCTTCATCCTTACTTGTTTAAAGTCAACTCTCAACAATAACACCACGACTTCTGAGGACCCAACAAAGCTGAAGAGTTTCCTCAATGCACAATGCCCAGAAAAGATGGAAATTTCCAGCACTCGCTTTAAATAGTTTTTCTTCTGGAATATATTTTGAATAGGGATTAAATCCTCAGTGTGCTGTTTTAACTATAGAAGTTTAGTATACCTTCTGCCATGGTATAATGGTTTGTTTGATCTCATTAATCTCTAAATAGCTATTCTTCTGTTATATATTGTAATAGGATTCAGCTTTTCAGTATGTTGTTTTACTTACAGAATTCTAGAATAGATTTTGTCATGGTATAATTGTTCTCATGATCTTCTCCCATTTCACATTATAACCTCATAATGTCTGATGTCATAATGTGTTGTGACATGTTCCACCCTGTTTGTATTAACCATTTGTTGTTTCTTTTTACATGTGCTTGACCTTTTAGTTTTGAATGTTCTTTACATCCCAAAGTCTTCCCCGCCTTACCTCATGGAGTCTGGGTACATAATCGTTCCATGTGGTCTCCCCCCCCCCATCCTTCCGTTGTTTTGACTTCTTTGTGGATATGATCCTTTTTCTTATATTCTTCTTTACAGCTCTCACCCTTCTCCTTTTTTCCCTCTTCTTTCTTCTTATCATACATGTTTCTATCATTTGCCTCTTTTTCCAATCTTGCTTCTTCCTTTTCTTTATCTTTCCCACCTTTTCAGCTTCTCTCAATTGGTTTTAACTTTTAATATCTTCGTACCTAATATAAGGTTTACTTCAATGTTGTTTATAGTTTTTATTGTTGAATTTTTCACAGGTACTATTGTTCACAATTTACGAGATTTTATTGGTTCACTTATGTTTTTATTACTTTCATCTCACAAATGTTTTTGAAAATTGTCACATGGAACGTCAGAGGCTTGAACTCCCCCATTAAGCGACAGAGAGTCTTATCCCACCTCTCCAAATTAGATGTTAATATTGCGTTACTGCAAGAATCACATCTCACCGAAGGCGAATCACTAAAACTCAAAAGAAATTGGGTTGGTGAAGTCTTTTTCTCACCAGGAGATGGCAAAAGGAATGGGGTTATAACTCTTTGTCACAAAGCACTGAATGCCAAGCTTGTATCTCAAGAATCCGACACAGAGGGTAGGTGGATTCTCACTAACCTGCTGGGGAAGACCCCTCTGTCTTTGCTGAACATTTATGCCCCTACTAGCGGTGATGCCACGTTTCGGTCTCGTATATCTAAATTATTGATCAAATACCCATCAGAAAACTTTATTCTTGCAGGAGATTGCAACCAAGTGATGGACCCGTTTATTGATAGAAATTCTAAATCCCCTTTATCCCAAACACGACACACAAAGTTTTCACACAAACTATTCGACAAAGAAACCTATTAGACTCATGGCGCCTCTGCAACCCATCCACAAGAGAATACTCCTTTTTTTCCTCTCCACATCAAACACAATCTCGAATAGATCATATTTTTATTTCACGCAACATTTCCCAATACTTACGTTCTGCTGACATAGGCCCTATACTCATTTCGGATCATGCACCTGTTTCAATTCAATTAGACATTTTAAATCAATCCACATTGCCAAAAAAATGGTGTTTCAATAATTCCTTACTCCTTGACCCTAATTTCAATTCATCTTTTACCTCTTTCGCTCAAGAGTTTTTTCACATTAATTTAATGAATGATGTCTCCTTTCGTACAGTGTGGGACGCCTTTAAGGCCACCGCTCGGGATTTCATCATTAGTCAAATAAACGTAAAGATTCCCGCATATTACATAACACACTTCTTGCTAAGAATAAAAAACTTGAGCACTCCTTCCACACCTCCAAGTCGAAGGACTCCCTTAAAGATCTCATCACTGCAAAAATCGCTTTTAACGAATCCACTACCGAACAGGCCTCCCTATACTTACTGAAATCCTCAGCAAAGTATTATGTTGGCCAAAATAAATCAGGCAAACTTCTAGCCAATTATCTAAAGATTAAACAACAGAAACTTCATATTGATTCCATTATAGATGATAGCCAAGCACCGAAATTCAAAGACACTGAACTACTCCAAGAATTTGTACATTTCTATCAATCCCTTTGCACACCAGAAAACACACCTTCAGATACAGACATCCCAATATTTCGCCACAATTCAAAAACATATTAATCCTCAATTAGATTTAGCCTCTTTGGAAGCTGAACTTACACAAACAGAATTGTAAAATGCTTTAAAAACTCTTAAAAAAGACAAGGCCCCAGGCCCAGACGGCTTCACAGTGGAATTTTATTTACATTTCGTTCATCTATTACTCCCACACTTACACACTCTTCTTTCTTCCTTTATCGCTTCCCGTAATTCCACTGGCTCTTTTTCCGAAGCCTTGATCTGTCTAATGCCAAAGGCTGATAAGGATTTACGTTACTGTAAGAATTATAGACCAATATCCTTAGTTAACGTAGATTATAAATTTTTCTCGAAAGCTCTAGCCCTAAGATTAGAACCATATCTTCCCATGCTGCTTGGAAAAGAACAATCAGGTTTTGTCAAAGGTCGCAACATCACTGACAATACACGCTTATTCTTTGACATTTTATCTAAATCATCACATTATCCGGACTCCTTGGCGGCAATTGCGTTACATGCAGAAAAGGCCTTTGATAGGGTTTACTGGCCTTTTATCTTCCACGCTCTCAAGTGGTTTGGGTTTGGACCGAAAATCATTTCTTTAATAGCCCTACTGTACCCTGAGCCCAAGGCCGCCATGTCTACCAATGGCCTCATCTCCCCCTACTTTAATCTTAAACGAGGAGTACGCCAAGGATGCCCCGTGTCCCCTTTTCTTTTCAATTTGGCCTTAGAACCCTTTCTCTCAAGAATACGCCAGAATAACTCAATCACAGGTTTTGTCTCGGATCCTCAACAAATTAAGCTGGCAACATATGCTGACGATATTTTAGTTTTTCTCTCCGAACCACAATCTTCACTTACAGCTTTCATGGGAGAGGTGGAGGCTATAAACTAAATAGAGGAAAATGTGAGATATTACCTTTAACCAAATACACCTTTAAGGATGATTTTAAGATCTCCAACTTTACTTGGAGCCCTAAACATATAAAATATCTTGGTATCTGGTTCTCTCCCTCTATAAAGACATCTATCTCTTTAAACATAGACAAATGTTCTGCCAAACTTAAAACTTTGGTCGCAAGATGGCATCCCCTTCATCTTTCTTGGTGGGGTCGTCTGGACACAATCAAAATGATGTTGACTCCGATAGTTTTGTATATCCTTTCTAACATTCCACTTTCCATTCCATGTAAATTCTTTCAAAAGATTAATTCTATTTTGACTTCTTTTTTATGGAATGCTAAAAAACCAAGTATGGCATTACAGAAATTAACAAGACCAAAATCTGAAGGCGGTGTCAATTTCCCCCATTTCTCCAATTATCACAAAGCCTTTCAGTTACGACAACTATCAAATTGGATCACTAATCAATCTGAAGATAAACCTCTCTGGGTGGATCTTGAGACCTCGTTTTTAGCTCCCTTCACATTTCAGGAATATCTCTCCTTTACTCGTAAACCACAAAAGCTCTCTACTCCCATAATTAAGCAATCCTGTAAACTACTATCCACTGCACCCCACTTAGTAGTACATAATTTAGACACTTTTCTCAATTCCACAATTTGGCACAATAAACAAATCCTTCTCAATAGGAAACCTATATTTTGGAAGGCTTGGAGAAATAAAGGTCTACTCTGGGTTCATAAATTTTTAGATCAGGGCGTACCCATTCAATTTACGCAATTACAAACTCTTTATCATTTGCCTTCTTCCTTTAAACCTACATTTTTGACCTTGCAGAAAGCAATACTTGATACTTATGCTAAACTCAAATCTTCACCTTCCTCACCCTCCCACCCCCTTTTCCCATGGCATAACCTTTGGCACATAAACCCCAAATCGCTCACCATTTATTCCCGTTTAATGGTACCTCCTGAGATCCGAGACAAAACCAAAGTGGAACTCTCGTGGGAATCCGATCTGGGGACAAATTGGCCTATCTCTTTTTGGAACAGAATTTGGACGAAACTTAGGAAATCATCCAGAGCGGCCAGCACAACACGAACACTCTTCTTTATTTACAACAGATTGTTTCTTACCCCCACATACCTACATAAAATACACAACACAAATCTCAACACTTGCTGGACATGTTCCCAGGTTCACGCTGATCTCCATCATATGCTTTTTATATTCTGGAAACAGGTCTGACCAAATCAACACTATATTTCACACCACAATTCCACTCTCCCCTACAAACATTTTCCTAGGTAGTTTAACACCGGACTGGAAAACAAGTCAATCCCAGTTACCACTTATTGATTTGTTAATAGCTGTAGCTTTTCAGCAAATATCAACAAACTGGAAAGATTCCTCTAAATTGTCCTATTTAGCTTGGTGGTATGCTGTATGTCACAATCATCGCCTCGATACAGCACTCGTTCATCCTATCTCTCTTGCTACTAAACGTTCTCACCTTTGGGGCCCACTCACACAATTTCTAGACGATACCGTGAAGGAAACTCCTTTATCTACTCCCTCACAACAAGAAGTGACCAAGCCTCCTTGACCTCCTATTGTTTATTTATAATTATGTTTAATTTATCATTTTCTATTTTATATATTACCTACTGGCGGTCGCCAGTAGGTAGTTATAGTTAGGACCACGTTTCCATAGGAAAACCTCAACATTCTATTTTGAATAACTTTGGCGCCGGTCGACGAATCCTCGCGAATTTCTCAAAATAGGTGGGGCGCTACGCTCCGCTCCTACCCTGAAAGTCTCGGGGGGATTCGTCAAGCGGGGGCTGAGATAAAAGGGGGGTCCCAAAACGCGTTTTTCCCATGCATTTTTCCATAGGACCTTTAGAACGAGCTACAGCCCGAACGGCTGAACAGAATTACTAGAAATTTGGCAGAGAGGTAGTCCCTAGGTCAAGGAAGTGCCTTTTGTAGGTTTGGTGTAAATCTGTTCAGTAGATTCTGAGAAAATAGCCTTTAAATCAATATATATATCTGAGCCCGCTTACGGTACGCTTACCGTACGCTTACCGTAAGCTTACGGTGGCGTGCGCGAGCGCGATTCTGATTGGCTCTTAGATCTTAGTAAACATTCGAATCAGCCGAAACCAGGAAGCGGCGTCCGCCATTTTGTCTCTCGCACTGAGTGTTGTTTATCAAACATGATGGCCAAAAACATGTTACGGGGCTGTTTTGACAACTCCCTCCCACATAGTCATGTTGAGGGAGTCCCCAAACATCCCCCAAGAGCAAAAACGGTTTTATTTTTTTTTCGGCAATTTCGCGGGGTACGCTTACCGTACGCTTACCGTACGCTTACCGTAAGCTTACCGTACGCTTACGGTAAAAAAATAAAAATAAAAAAAACACTATCCACACTTACCCCACCCCCTGTGCTTTTGGTGGCCGCAGGCCACCAAATGTGCAGGGCTTATTAATAGAGAAAAAAAACGTAATTTTGGCAACATGAAATTATAAAATCGAAATAAAAAAAACACTATCCACATTGACCTCACCCCCTGTGCTTTTGGTGGCCGAAGGCCACCAAATGTACAGGGCTTATTAAAGTTGATAAAAACCGTGCACGGAACGAACTGCGTTAAGTGGGCGCGCACGCCACAAATGGCGTAAAGTAACTTAGCATTTAAAAAAACGTACAAATTCACTGAAAAAACCATAGGTTTCACACACGTTATAGTTAGGAAATAGCATTTAAAAAACCTTGCTAATTCACTGAAAAAACCATAGGTTTCACACATGTTATAGTTAGCTGGACATTTTACTGATAAAAAACCAATGAAATTCCCCCGTTATAGTTACTGTAGGCAACTATAACTCACGCGACCGTAATCCTCTGCTGATGACATATGTGTCTTTATGAAAAAAAAATATTTGTAATATATGTATAGCTAAAATTTAATGGAAGAAGATATGGGCAAATAAGTGTCTAAATACAGTATTAGCATCAGCAGAGGATTGCGGTCGCGTGAGTTATAGTTGCCTACAGTAACTATAACGGGGGAATTTCATTGGTTTTTTATCAGTAAAATGTCCAGCTAACTATAACATGTGTGAAACCTATGGTTTTTTCAGTGAATTAGCAAGGTTTTTTAAATGCTATTTCCTAACTATAACGTGTGTGAAACCTATAGTTTTTTCAGTGAATATATATATATATATATATTGGTTTCATTTTAATTGTGTATTTTTGACATGTACTGTTATTTACGATTTCTGTGAACCTTTGCTTGTATTCATATCACCTTCTATATTATCCTTTTACTATTTTAATGGATATTATATATCGTTATTGTTCTTTATTACACCTTCATGTATTTATGTATTAACAAATAACTGCATATATGAAGTATTGTTTTTATGATCATAATAATCTTTTCAATAAACCTTTTCTTGAACTTAAAAAAAAAAAATGTTGTAAATCTGAGAATGCTGTAGAATCCATGGGTGTTGCTTGGGAACACCCACAGCAACACCCATGGCACGCCCATTTCATGCGAAGTGATGCGTGAACAGGGGCCATATTTACAAGGCCATGAAAAGCCAGACAAGGTGGATTTGTGTGGCCTTGTAAATATGGGCAACACTTCGCGCCACAGGTGCGCCAAAAAAGTGACGAATCCATGGGCAAAGGGCTTCTAAATAAGTCCTCTCCTATTTATATTTTCACATTGTATGAACTACAGTGATGCTGGCCCAACATGGGCAGATTAGCACCTTCAGAGAGACTTCAGTCCTCTCTGATTTAGCCAGAAAGGATGCATACCTGTACATAAGCTCAGTTTGTTATGCATGCCTAATCACTATACATGGACTTAGCTGCAGTGATGCAGGTCCAATATCAGTAATATGAAAAAATGTCAACCACCACAAAATCAAATGACCATGATAGCATGTAAACATATAATTTACAAATATATTGTCACTGAATACACAAACAAAAAATACACAAATATCGCTAACAAAAATATCACAGTTAAAAATATTTGAAAACCATAATATCAAAAACAATCTTATGCTGAACTGTTTGCATCAATTATGTTCATTTAAACTTTTGCAATTTCTACAGCAAAGTCTTTAAGCATAGGATTAGCACAGTGCCATCCATGCCGAGCTGTAAAATGGCAAAAGCCTTTTGCCACTGCAGACATCAATTGTGAAAAAAAGAGAAGCAGAGAAATCTGGGCAGTTCCCAAGTTTAGGTGGGGAGCAGATCCTCTATGGAGCATCCTACAATATCAGTGACATTCTAAATGTGCTCATCTCAAATAGTTGCTTTTCTATCAACGGTTTTAAGCAAAGGATTAGCACAGTGCCATTCACATAGAGATAGAAAAGAACAAAGTCTTTTGCCATTTCAACAGCAGTTTTGTGCATAGGATTAGCACTGTGCTGAGATGTAAAATGACAAAAGCCTTTTACCAATCCAGGCATAGTATTACAGCTTTGGATTGGTAAAATACCACCCAAGCGAACCTGGAATTAATAAAAGCAACCCCTGACACATGTTTCACTATCATTATAGCTCTTCAGAGAGGGTTAGCTTTGTCCAGACACAAGATTGCACCCAGTATAATTTAAAACAATACTCATTCAGGCATAGAGTGTCACAAAATTATGTAAAGAAGAGAAGCACCATACAACACCAGTGACACTCTAAGGGCCAGATGTGCGAAGCATTTTACCATTTGCAAATGACCCATCAGACCATTTGTGATCGGTAAAATGCTTTTTGGCATGTATCAACCCTATTTTGCGAGTCAGTAAACTATTACTGATTCGCAAAATAGGGTTTGCGAGTCGCTATTAGGAAGGGCCATGTTAAGGGTGACCTTCCTAATAGTGAGTCGCACTGGTATGTAGGAATGTTTTGCAAGCAGGAAGGCGGTTGCAAAACATTTGCAGTTACCACCAACTTCAAGTTGGTGGTATGCCATTGGCATACAAGAAGGGGTCCCCAAGGGACCTCTTCCCTTTGTGAATGTGGGCACCAACTGTTTTTAAGAGCAGGCAGTGGCCCCACGGACCACTGCCTACTCCTTAAAAAAACAGAAAGGTAGCTTTTGCATTTTTGTTTTTTAAATGCATTCTGTTTTCCTTTAAGGAAAACTGGATGCATTACAAAAAAATAGCTTTATTTAAAAAACAATCACAGACATGGTGGTCTGCTGACCCCAGCAGGCCACCATCCCTGTGATGGTAGCCTTTCACAATGGGTCGCAAATTGTTCCCTGCCTTATGAATATTGATGTGTCAGGTCCATTTGTGACCCACTGTGAATTGTAAACTGTGACAAACACACTATTGTACATCACAGTTTGCTATTTCCTAATAGTGAATCGCTAACATTCGCTATTAGGAAATCACAAACATTCGATTTTGTCCATCTGGTCCTATTTTTGCTCACCTCAAATGTCTGCTTTTCAAAGTTTTTAAGCTTAGGATTAGCACAATGTCATCCACGCCAAGATAGAAAAGGGCCAGATGTAGGTAAATGCATGTTTGAGATTCCTTAATAGCGATTTTTAGGGAATCGCTATTAAGGAATCGCAAAATGCCATGTAGGTAGGAATCGCAATATTTTTTGCGATTCCTTAATATTCCTTAATTGTGAATCGCAAATTGCTATTCGTAATTAAGGAATACCTTCCCATTCATTCCTATGGGCCAAGAGGCCTAAAGGAATGAATAGGAATTGCTCCCGCAATTTGCGAGTCACCAAGAGGCACTCACAAATGGCGGGAACAATTTCAAGGGTGCCAGAGTTCCAAAAGGGCACCCTGTTGCACCCCTGAAATGTGCATGTGTGCACATGTGGCACACATACATGACCTAAGGGCATGAATGTGTGCCACATGGCACTTAAAAAAAAGCCAAAAAGTGTTTTTTTAAAGGAAATAGCTAATTACCACCAACTTGAAGTTGCAATTTGCGATTCCTTAAATGCAAGAGCAAAATATGGAATCGCAATTTTGCGATTCCTTATTTTGCTAGTAGGTTTCAACTTACCTACACTGCTCGCTGCAAAATAGCGAGCGCTAACGCTCACATTCTGCGAATTTCATCATTAGCGCTCGCTATTTGGCCACCTACATCTGGCCCAAAGTCCTTAACCATTTCTCCAGCAAAGTCTTTAAGCATAGGATTAACAAAGTACCATCCACTCCGAGTTATAAAATGTCGAACGTTTTTTACCACTCCAGGCATAGTATTACAGCTTCGGATTGGAAAAATACCATCAAAGCCAAGCTGGAATACCAATACCCTTTCAGGAATAGAGGCCAGCATAAGTTATGCAAAAAAAAGAAGCAGAGCGCTCTGGGTAGTTCCCAAGTTTAGGTGGGAAACGACTCCTGTATGGAGCACCCTGCAACACCTGCGTCACTCTAAATGTGCTCACTTCAAATGCCTGCTTTTCTATCAAAGTTTATAAGCAAGCAAGATGCAGCCCGTGTCCACTGGGGGATATAATATTTCTTAAAAAATGGGCAAACATCTATTATGGGCCAACTGACATTTTTGGCCAAAGAAACACTCACAGCATGCATGCAAATAGTGCTCTCATTTTCTATTTCAAGTATTGAGACATCTTAGTCCTTTCCCACTGGCCATATAAGAACGCTGTCAATAAAAATGCAGCAAGACCTGTTTAGAACAGCGTAATTTCAATACAGGCGTGTCATCAGGATTTGAAAAAGGCAAGGGTGCCTAAGCACGTCATGCAGGTTTAAATACATTTGATACCTGCAATATCACAGTGTGCCCTGTCCTGTTTCCTGCAGGAGCAGTTTGTCTTTATATATTTATGTGCGGCCACTAGCACATTTTGGAGCACCCATCCTGGAGTAGTTCAGCAGATTCAGAGGTGAAAGGTGGAAGTAATCGAGGTATTGAAACAACCACTGAACCACCACAAGCCAAGCAGCAAAGGCACTCCTGCCGACACAAGTCAGATCTGGCTGCATGAGTACCATTGGTCACCATACCAGTGCTTGCAGGTACCTGCTATCTGGTGGGCCATAGGTGGCTGGATGATGGAGTTGCAGGAGCAGATCAATTTTCAACCGCATACACAGCAATTGAACAAACATAGATTACTGGTGCAGCGATGAGAGAGGCAGTGCCAGCAACGTGCAAACAAGATGCAGCCAGTGGCCACTGGGGCATCAATATTTCTTTAAAACATGGGGCAGACCTTCATTATGGGGCCAACGGACATTTTTGGCCAAAGAAACACTCATAGCATGTATGCGAATGGTGCTCAAATTATCTATTCCAACTGTTGAGACATCCTAGTCCTTTCTCACTGGTCACATTAGAACTCCACCAATAAAATGTGTCAAGACCTGTTTAAAGAAGCGCAATTTCAATGCATTTGAAAAAAGCAACGATGCCGAAATGCATCATGCTGGTTTAAAATATTTGATTCCTGCAATCCTACAGTGTGCTCCGTCCTATTTCCTATGGGAGCGGTTTGTCTTTGGATAGTCACATGCAGTAAATATATATATATTCACTGAAAAACCAAAGGTTACAGGGACGTTAAAGTCAGGCTGAGATTTATCTTGTACAAAACCAGTGAAATTCAGCAGTATAGTCCCCTGAGCTAACTATAACTTACTCCCCCACAATGCACTGTTTATGACTTCAAACATTACATCACTCATGGCATGATCAGTGACATCACTGATGACATCTCAAATGGCATCACTGATAATATCCCTGGTGACATCATCCACAGAGTGCCTCACACACCCACACACCCACTCACACCCCCACACAAACTCTTGTATGCCCACTGACCCACCCACAGAACCACTCATACCCATTCACGGACCCATACCAGTACTCATATGCCCAATCACTCTTTCATGGAGGCAGTCACATACCCACTCACTCGTAGAGCCACTTGCACAGCCACTCACTCACCCATACAGCCACTCACACAACCAGTCACTCTCTTGAACAGCCACTCACATAGCCAAACACTCACCCATACGGCTACTGACACATCCAATAATTGCCTATACAGTTACTCACATACCCACTCACTCATGCATACAGTCTCTCAACACAGCCACTCACTCACCCATACAAACACTCACATACCCACTCAACCACTTACATACCCATTCACACATCCATAAAAGCACTCACACATCCACTCACTCACCGATACAGCCATTGCGCACACACTCCCCAATACAGCCACTCACACATCAATTTATTTAACCAAACAACCACACGCTCACCCACACAGCCACTTACACAATGAGTCACTCACTCTTATAGCCATTCAGACAACCACTCACTCACCCATTCAATCACTACACACCTACTTACCCACCCACAGGGCCACTCACACTGCCACTCGTTCACTCATACAGCCACTGTCACACCCACTTCCTCACCAATGCTGCCACTCACACAGCATGTCACTCACCCACACAATCACTTATATGCCCATACTGGCACTTATACACCCATACACACAAGGATACATAGTCACACAGCCACTCACATAATATGTATTTAAAAGTAGTATCATTAAGTAGTAGTGCACCTAGTATATTAAGTTAACCTTTGTAGTAAGTTAGTGTATATGTTTAACACCCATAAACTCTTGAAAATATTTTCAATAGATTGATTATTTAATCAGTAATGTCATTTGAGATATCATCAGCGATGTCACTGACCATATCACGAATGGTGTAATGTGTGACATCATAAGCAATGCATTGAGGGGGCATATGTTATAGTTACTCAGGTAACTAAACGGCTGAATTTCACTGGTTTTGTACAAGTGAAATCTCAGCCTAACTATAACATCCCTCTAACCTTTGGTTTATTCAGTGAATTTCTAAGTATTTTTAATTCTATCCCCTAACTATAACATCCCTGTAACTTTTGGTTTTTTAAGTGAGTTTCTAAGGTTTTTCAAATTCTATTTCCTAACTATATCGTTCCTCTAACCTTTGGTCTTTTAAGTGAATTTCTATGGTTGTTTAACTAGTAGTCATGTTTTCAGAGTGGTGGAGAAAGGGGGCGGTACCTCCAACCAGCTCTCAGGAATCCCGGTGTAAGGGACTTACTGGGGGTAACAGCAGGGCTTCTTGGCCCCCGAGGTCCATCAGCAGCCAATGGGAATTCATTGTTTACAGAGTGGTGAAGAAAGTGGGCATGACCTCTGAATTCCTTACAGCAATCGTGCTATGTGGGACTTACTGGAGGTAACAGGAGGACCCCCTGGAACCAAGAAGACTTAATTCCCCGACCAGCAGTGCACCACGAGGCGCGTTTGCAGAGTGGTGGAGAACCGGGTCATGGCCTACGATAACCTCTCAGCAATCAGGCTGTGTGGGACTAACTGGAGATAACATGAGGGTTTGTTGGCCCCCCAAGAACCCCTGGAGCCAAGGGGACTTTATCCCCCAACCAGCAGTGTACCTGGAGGTGCATTTGCAGAGTGGGGGAGAAAGTGGGCGTGACCTCCAAAGTCCTCCCAGCAATCAGGCGGTGTGGGACTTGCTGGAGGTAACAGGAGGCCTTGTTGACCCCCAAGAACCCTATGGACCTTAAGCCCCCAACAAGCAGTGTGCCAGGAGAGGTGTTTGAAGAGTAGTGAAGAAAGGGGGCACAGCATTCAGCGACTTGCAGATCTTTTTATTTCTTTTGCTGGATTCATATATATCCCTAGGGACCAACCCCACCCACCCCCAGTACCGGCTCCTGCTATGTCCCGGGGTGCTCACACCCGGGACATAGCTGTTTGCTTTTGCTTGGCATGAGCTGATAGCTCCCACCAAGCAAAATCAAAATTACCAGTTCCAGTTGGAAGGAAATGTTAAAGTGCTCCTGCCTACTGAAAGCAGATGTTTTATCTCTTTCCCTGCCTGCATGTCTGTAGGCAGGGAAAGAAATGACACTATTGCTCCTGCACGGAGAGGGATGCCTTTCCGGCAGATCCATGCGTGCAGCAGCAATGGCAGCTCCCGTAGGAGGTGAGTAGCTGGCTGTGACCGTGGAGGCCTTAAGGCTCCCCCCACAGTCCCTATTGTGTACAATGGGTGCCCTGGCTGGGACCAGGGCACCCAGACACACATGTCCGGGGATGAGATGCTGATGGAAGGGGTCAACACATCCCTTCTCCCCCATTGAAATGTGGCCAGGCTCCTAGGGATGGGGTCTGAGCAGAAAAGGGAAATGGAAGAGTAGAAAAAAGAGCAGGAAAGGCAAAAGAGAGATTAGAAAAGTGGGCAGAAAAGGGAAAAACAGAGGGCAGAAAATTGAACAGAAAAGGCAAAACAGAGCAGAAGCGGGCAGAACAGAGGGCATGAAAATGAACAGAAAAAGCAAAACAGAGGCAGGAAAATGAGCAGGAAAGGCAAACCAGAGGGCAGAAAAAAAGCAGAAATGGTAAAACAGAGCAGAGCATAACAGGGGCCAAATACGCACACACCCAATCATAGACCCACTCAGAGAATCACACACCCATTCACGGATACAATGAGATACTCATACACTCCCTCACAGACCCACTCAGAGGCTCATGCACCCACTCACAGACCCACTCATACACTCATGCACCCACTCACAGACCCACTCAGAGATTCATTGTTGGACCTGACATCCTTGGCGTGGGTTTTTCCCCTATCTTTTGCCTCTGCTACCTGGATTTTTGATGCTGTGATGGATTTCGTTTTTGCTGGTTTAGATGCTTTGGACACTCTGCCACTGCTAATCAGTGCCAGAGTGTAAGTGCTCCCTGTGTAAAATATCATATTGATTGGATATACCTGATTGGCATATCTGTATCACCAGGAAGTCCCTAGTAAAGTGCACTGTGTGTGCCAGGGCTGGTGATGACAGATGCTACTAGTGGGTCTGCAGCGCTGATTGCGCCACCCACCTGTGTAGCCCTAAAATGGTGTCTCAGGCCTGCCACCGCAGGCCTGCCTGCAGTCCCCGGACTGCCATTCCTCCTGGTCAGTGTCCACACTGACCGGGCCTAACCCTTCCCTTTTTATACACGTCAGTCATCCCTATGGAAGGCCAAAAGTACCCCCCTGGGCAGGGTGCAGTGTATGTAAAAGGTAGAGCATGTACTAGTGCGGTAACATGTTCTGGTAGTGAACAACGGCCATTTTGTGTGTTCACTGCTACAAGGTTATCTTGCTCCATAGGCTAACATGGGGGAGGCTGGTGCCAATGGCTATCCGCCTATCTTCTCATAGGAACAAGATAAGACATGAGTGTTTGATATCCCTGAGCTCAGCATTTAATAACACATCTTTTAGGAGAGGTTGTTTTTAAATCCTGAGTTGGAGAATAGTACTTTTTAGAGAGTAGCTGTTCTCTTGTTTGACCCTTCTGTGTGCCTGGGCGTGCTTGTGGATTGACTGTCTGGCTTGAGAGTGACAGGGGCTGGGGATCCCCCAGGAGGTTGGCTGAGTCAGCCCTCTGCTGAATGGCGACATTTGCAAGGAGAGTGGAGGGAGGAGATAGCACCTGGGAGTGAATAGGGCTGTGCCTGCCTGCCACACTGCTGGCTCCACCTCCTGCTGGGCGGCTGACGACTCTGCCCCTCACTCTGAAAAAAATGTAGAAGCCAGGAAAACAAAGTGCTCCAGCAACACCCAGAACTGGATCAGACCGGGCTCAGGACCCACTTGCACAAAGACTTCAAAGACTTTTAGGGGTATAAGTACAAGACCCCTGACAACAGATTTTTAGATTCTACCATCAAGAGGAACCTCTGCTGAAAGACGGACCGCTGAAGAACTGAAGGAAGATTGCCTTGCTGTGTGCTCTAAGGGCTGACCTGTTCTGCTGTACAACTGAAGCTGAGGAGGAGAAGGGGTCTTGCTGTGTGCTGACTCTACCCACTTGACCAAACAAGACTTTGCTGTGTGCTGTGTCTTAAACCGAATCTCCAAGGGCCTGAGAAGAGCTGGCCTCCTGTTTCGCAACCCAGGGATAGAAAGGTTGCCCCGAACCCAAGACTCTGCTGTGTCCCCCCTGCGCTGCTGTGTGCTGCAGGGACCGTGGACTGTTCTACCAAGCTTCTCAACTTCTGCCGGTGAAGTGGGCTGGCTGCTCTCTGCCTTGTTGGAGAGTACCGCGCTGATCCGGGCCTGACACCGGTTGCTGCATCAGGAAGACCGACGTGCTCATCGGCACGTGCCTTGCCACGACCCGGAGGCCTGAAGCAGACCAAGAGTCGTTCTTCACTGCTCTACGAAGCCGCGCTGTGAGTGGCTGACTCCGGTGACGTCGACATTGTCACTGAGGGCTCGTCGAGGGAGTTGTGGAAACCTTGCACCGAACAGCCAGAGGAGCGCTTTGTACAACGAGCGCAGTGACGCCGACGGAGCAACGTAGCTGCCTAAACAACAAGAGCCTACGAACTGATTCATTCTCAGTGAGTATCGAATCACGCAAGAAACTAGAGACTATCGTCTTAAGATCCCGACCAACCAAGAAAGCGAATATAGTGTAAACCTGTGATGCTTGATTTCAACTGCGGAAACTAGATAAAGATATATTATTTTTGATATAACTCACCTGTGTGGTCTAAGTTTGTGGTGTACGGAGGGGGGATCATTGTGGTGTCTACGTGCAAATACCTTACACATTGCCTTGGGGAGAAGCCTGTCTGCTCGAGCCAAGCTACCTAGAGGGTGAGCAGGGGTTATCTACCGTGTGTGTCCTTGTACCCTGACTAGAAGCAAGGGTCCCTATTTGGTCTAAGGTGTATACCTCTGCCAACTAGAGACCCCCAGATCTAACATTGGTGGTCAGCGGTGCGGATTAGAACCAGTATTTGCACTTGACCTGCAGTGATTCTTCGTACATCACTAATCTAGTAAGCAGTTGCATTGCACAAAGTTTTTTGCGAAGACTATTCTTGGAGGATCGACGAAGCATCATGTCTCTGAATGGAGTAGGTGAGGAGTCGGAATTGCAATTCGAAGTGAAAAAGTTGCTCGAATATAAGAAGGAGCAACTAAAGCAATTCTACAAGCAGCTTGGATGCCCAGTGAAGGGCGGCGCCAACAAGACGGAGCTACAGAAAGCTCTAAGGGCCTGCTGGGAGGCCAAGAATGGCGCAACCGAGGAAACTACTGGAGGGGATGGCACACCGGAGCACGGATTTGGATCCGATGATCTGCCAGTGAATAGGCCAGCGTCTAGGGCTGGCAGCACCCATTCCGGTAGGAGCCTTTCTCCAGAGGAGCTGGAGGAAAATCAGAGGATTAGGGCCCATGAGATTGAACTTTTTAAGCTCAAAGCTCAAGCGGAAGAAAGGAAACTGCGCCTTGACAGTGAGAAAGAGGCGGAGGAGAGGAGGAATGCTCTTGCTTTGGAAGAGAGAAAACTCCAGTTGGCTCATGAGTTGAGCATGAGGGAGCTGGACATTAAAGCCAAACAAGTGGAGTCCAGTCCGAATGGTGGCAGCGCACAACCAGTACAGGCGGGTAAAGTATACATACTAAAAGATTTGGTACAGAATTATCAGAGGGGTGAGGATGTCTATGCATGGTTTAGATCCTATGAGCTTGCCTTGAAGATGAATGAAGTGCCTGAGAAGAGTTGGGGAGCAGGGTTGTGGAAGCATTTTGAGGCCTCTGGGTGGGATGTCTTAGCACCCTTAGAAGCAGCAGGGACCTTAACCTACCTCACAATGAAGGAGGCCTTATGCCTCAGGTATGGGCTTACACCAGAACAGTACCGCCAGAAGTTCAGGAACTTCAAGAAACTTGATTCGAGTACTTGGGTGGAGTGTGTGAGTATGTACATGCGTGCACTGGAAGGTTGGATAAAGGGCAGCAAAGTAACTGATTATGTGGGGTTGTGTCACTTGATTAGTTGGGAGCACTTGAGTAGTCTATGTGTTCCAGAGCTGCGCCAGCATCTTTTAGGCAGCAAGTTAACTGATCCCAGTGAGCTTGCTAAAGAGGCAGACCACTGGACTAGCACCAGGGTCAACACGGGGTGGTAAGTATGCCAGCCAAGGGTGGACAGGGTCCCCAGCAGAAAGGTGGGGAGGACAAGGGTAACAGTAAGGAGTTTGCTAAAGGGCCCCAAAACAGTTCCCAGGAGAAGGAGTCCCAAGCCCCCAAGCCTAAGAGGTCTTGGCCCCCTAAGGGCAACAGACCACCGCCTACTTGCTATGCTTGTAGGGAAGTGGGCCACATAGCCCCTAACTGTCCCAAGAAACCCCCAGCACCAGCTGCTGCTCCCGTCCCAGGGTTAGCTAGTGTAGCTTTGGGAGGGGATTTGATTTCCAGTGGGGAGGAGGGATTAGCTATGATGACCCTTGTCTCTTTAGGAGACCAAGAGATGGTCCAGGATACCTTGATACCCGCTAACACTAAGAAATACGGGCAAAAGGTGACCATCATTGGGAGGGAGATAGAGGCTCTGAGGGACACCGGGGCTAGTGTGACATCTGTCAGGTGTCAGTGGGTGTCTGAAGAGCAGGTCATTCCCAATGTGCTCCGCCCAGTAGTGGCAGCTGACACTTCAGTGCGCCTCTGCAAGATGGCGCGTGTTCCATTTACATGGGGGGGAGTCTCTGGTACCTTGGAAGTCTGTGTCAGTGATGCCTTGCCAGTAGATTGTCTGTTGGGTAACGACCTGGAGAGTTCTCCATGGAAGGACGTAGAGCACAGAACTCACTTGGAGATGTTAGGACTGCCAGCGTGGATCTGTGTATCCACACGTGCCATGACAGCCAGTAAGGGTGGATTAGTAGAACCGGAGCCTGGAACAATGGCCCAGGAACCTGTCAGGAGAGGAAGGGGCAGAGGGCGCGGGAAACCGGCCCCCACTGTTCCCACGGTCCCGGAGGAAGCAGAACCTGAGGGGGATGCCCTGGAACCTACAGGGGAACAGGTGGCCGAACTGGGGGAATTGCCTGAGCTGACCCATTGGCAGCAAGAGGGTGGTCCCTCCAGGGAGGAATTCTGCCAGGCTCAGAAGGAGTGCCCTTCTCTCCTTGTTGTGCGGCAGCAGGCTGCAGACCAGGCAGCGGGCCTAGGGTCCAAGGAACATTTGATTTACTGGGAGGATGACTTACTTTATAGTGAGCCTAAGTTCGCTGAGCCCGGTGCAGCCCGTGTGCTGGTGGTACCCAAGCGCTTCAGGAACTTCTTACTGGGTCTGGCTCATGACGTGCCTCTCGCAGGACATCTGGGGCAAGACAAGACCTATCACAGGCTTGTCACCCACTTCTACTGGCCCCAGATGAAGAAGCACGTCGGTACCTTTTGTAAGTCTTGCCAAACCTGTCAAGCCAGTGGTAAGAGCGGAGGGAAGTGCGTGGCGCCCCTCCAGCCGTTTCCGGTAGTGAGCACCCCTTTCGAGCGGGTGGGCATTGATATCGTAGGGCCCCTGGATCCCAAGACCGCCTTAGGCAACAGGTTTATCCTGGTCTTGGTGGATCACGCCACTCGGTACCCGGAAGCAGTCCCTCTCAGGACAATCACAGCACCCGTGGTGGGCCGTGCATTGATGGGGATCTTTTCCCGCGTGGGGTTCCCCCGAGAGGTGGTCTCCGACCGGGGTACCAACTTCATCTCTAGGTATATGAAGTCTCTGTGGGAGGAGTGTGGGGTAACTTATAAGTTCACCACTCCTTACCACCCGCAAGGAAATGGGTTGGTTGAAAGGTTCAACCGCACCCTGAAAGGTATGATTATGGGCCTAGCGGAGCCCATGAGACGGAAGTGGGACGTCTTGTTACCATGCCTGTTGTTTGCCTACAGGGAGGTGCCTCAGAAGTCCTTAGGGTTCAGCCCCTTTGAACTGCTGTATGGCCACCCTGTTAAAGGACCTCTCACACTGGTGAAGGAGGGGTGGGAGAAATCCCGTGGGAAAACTCCCCAGGATGTGTTCAGCTATGTGCTGGCCATCCGCAACCAAACGCAGCGCTTCAGGAAGCTCGCTCAGGAGAACCTAGAAGCCAGCCAGGAGGAGATGAAAAGATGGTACGACCAGAATACCACTCTGGTTGAATTTCATCCTGGGCAGAAAGTGTGGGTAATGGCGCCGGTGGAGCATTGTGCGCTCCGTGACAAGTGGACCGGGCCATATGAGGTGGTAGAGCGCAAGAGTGAGGTGACCTACCTGATCAACATGAAGACTCCCAGGCAGCCCCTTAGAGTCTTGCATGTGAACCGCCTCAAACCCCACTTCGAGAGGTCTGAAGTGATGATGCTCATGGCTACAGATGACGGTGGGGAGGAGGATAGTGATCCTCTCCCTGACCTCCTGGCAACCAAGGAGCAAGACGGGTCAGTGGATGGTGTGGTCCTCTCGCCCACCCTGACCCCAGAACAGCAGAGAGACTGTCGCCAGGTGTTGGGTCAGTTTGCCTCCCTGTTCTCCCTGACCCCAGGTGTCACCAATTGGTGCGTCCATGATGTGGACACTGGAGATAGTCTGCCTGTGAAACAGAAGTTTTACAGAGTAGCTGACAAGGTCAGGGCCAGCATCAAGGAAGAAGTTTCCAAGATGTTGGCGTTAGGGGTAATTGAGCCCTCTAGCAGTCCCTGGGCTAGCCCAGTGGTCCTCGTTCCCAAGAAATCTGCTACACCCGGTGGCCCGTCAGAACTTCGGTTTTGCGTGGACTACCGTGGGCTCAATGCGGTCACCAAGACTGACGCGCACCCCATCCCCAGAGCTGATGAGCTCGTGGATCGGTTGGGAGCTGCCCGGTACCTCAGCACCTTCGATTTGACTTCGGGGTACTGGCAGATTGCCTTAACTGAAGGGGCAAGGGAGAGGTCGGCATTTTCCACACCGGAGGGGCACTTCCAGTTTCGCGTCATGCCCTTTGGATTGAAAAATGCCCCTGCCACCTTCCAGAGACTGGTCAACCGGGTACTGACCGGGCTGGAGCAATTCAGCGCCGCATACTTGGATGACATTGCTGTGTTCAGCTCCACTTGGGAGGAACACTTGCAACACCTCTGTGAAGTGTTGAGGGCTCTGCAAGAGGCAGGCCTCACTATCAAGGCCAGTAAGTGCCAGATAGGGCAGGGATCAGTGGTGTATTTGGGACACCAGGTAGGGAGCGGCCAGGTGGCGCCCCTACAGGCGAAGATTGATACCATTCTGGCTTGGGAACCCCCCAAGACGCAGACAGAGGTGAGAGCCTTTATAGAACTCACCGGGTATTACAGACGGTTCATCAAGGGATACGGCACCATTGTTGCCCCCTTGACAGAACTAACCTCTAGAAATCAGCCCAGGAAAGTGAATTGGACCGAGGCCTGTCAAACTGCTTTTGATGCCCTGAAAACTGCAATGTGCACAGCACCGGTGCTTAAGGCGCCTGACTTTTCGAGTGAGTTCGTAGTGCAAAGAGACGCTTCAGAGCAAGGTGTGGGAGCAGTACTCTCACAGATGGACGACGAGGGCGGGGACCAGCCTGTAGCTTTCATTAGTAGGAGGCTACTCCCCAGGGAACAGAGGTGGAGCGCTATTGAAAGGGAAGCATTTGCTGTGGTCTGGGCCCTGAAGAAGCTGAGGCCCTACCTGTTTGGGACTCACTTCCGTGTTCAGACCGACCACAGGCCCCTCAGATGGTTAATGCAGATGAGGGGTGAGAATCCAAAACTGTTGAGGTGGTCCATCTCCCTACAGGGAATGGACTTTACGGTGGAACACCGTCCCGGTACAGAGCACGCCAATGCTGATGGTCTGTCCAGGTTTTTCCGCCTTAGTGATGAGAACTCCCAAGAGGGTGGGTAGTTCTCCCCACTTTCAGCTGGAGGGGACACGTGTTGGACCTGACATCCTTGGCGTGGGTTTTTCCCCTATCTTTTGCCTCTGCTACCTGGATTTTTGAAGCTGTGATGGATTTCGTTTTTGCTGGTTTAGATGCTTTGGACACTCTGCCACTGCTAATCAGTGCCAGAGTGTAAGTGCTCCCTGTGTAAAATATCATATTGATTGGATATACCTGATTGGCATATCTGTATCACCAGGAAGTCCCTAGTAAAGTGCACTGTGTGTGCCAGGGCTGGTGATGACAGATGCTACTAGTGGGTCTGCAGCGCTGATTGCGCCACCCACCTGTGTAGCCCTAAAATGGTGTCTCAGGCCTGCCACCGCAGGCCTGCCTGCAGTCCCCGGACTGCCATGTCCTCCTGGTCAGTGTCCACACTGACCGGGCCTAACCCTTCCCTTTTTATACACGTCAGTCATCCCTATGGAAGGCCCAAGGTACCCCCCTGGGCAGGGTGCAGTGTATGTAAAAGGTAGAGCATGTACTAGTGCGGTAACATGTTCTGGTAGTGAACAACGGCCATTTTGTGTGTTCACTGCTGCAAGGTTATCTTGCTCCATAGGCTAACATGGGGGAGGCTGGTGCCAATGGCTATCCACCTATCTTCTCATAGGAACAAGATAAGACATGAGTGTTTGATATCCCTGAGCTCAGCATTTAATAACACATCTTTTAGGAGAGGTTGTTTTTAAATCCTGAGTTGGAGAATAGTACTTTTTAGAGAGTAGCTGTTCTCTTGTCTGACCCTTCTGTGTGCCTGGGCGTGCTTGTGGATTGACTGTGTGGCTTGAGAGTGACAGGGGCTGGGGATCCCCCAGGAGGTTGGCTGAGTCAGCCCTCTGCTGAATGGCGACATTTGCAAGGAGAGTGGAGGGAGGAGATAGCACCTGGGAGTGAATAGGGCTGTGCCTGCCTGCCACACTGCTGGCTCCACCTCCTGCTGGGCGGCTGACGACTCTGCCCCTCACTCTGAAAAGAATGTAGAAGCCAGGAAAACAAAGTGCTCCAGCAACACCCAGAACTGGATCAGACCGGGCTCAGGACCCACTTGCACAAAGACTTCAAAGACTTTTAGGGGTATAAGTACAAGACCCCTGACAACAGATTTTTAGATTCTACCATCAAGAGGAACCTCTGCTGAAAGACGGACTGCTGAAGAACTGAAGGAAGATTGCCTTGCTGTGTGCTCTAAGGGCTGACCTGTTCTGCTGTACAACTGAAGCTGAGGAGGAGAAGGGGTCTTGCTGTGTGCTGACTCTACCCACTTGACCAAACAAGACTTTGCTGTGTGCTGTGTCTTAAACCGAATCTCCAAGGGCCTGAGAAGAGCTGGCCTCCTGTTTCGCAACCCAGGGATAGAAAGGTTGCCCCGAACCCAAGACTCTGCTGTGTCCCCCCTGCGCTGCTGTGTGCTGCAGGGACCGTGGACTGTTCTACCAAGCTTCTCAATATCTGCCGGTGAAGTGGGCTGGCTGCTCTCTGCCTTGTTGGAGAGTACCGCGCTGATCCGGGCCTGACACCGGTTGCTGCATCAGGAAAACCGACGTGCTCATCGGCACGTGCCTTGCCGCGACCCGGAGGCCTGAAGCAGACCAAGAGTCGTTCTTCCCTGCTCTACGAAGCCGCGCTGTGGGTGGCTGACTCCGGTGACGTCGACATCGTCACTGAGGGCTCGTCGAGGGAGTTGTGGAAACCTTGCACCGAACAGCCAGAGGAGCGCTTTGTACAACGAGCGCAGTGACGCCGACGGAGCAACGTAGCTGCCTAAACAACAAGAGCCTACGAACTGATTCATTCTCAGTGAGTATCGAATCACGCAAGAAACTAGAGACTATCGTCTTAAGATCCCGACCAACCAAGAAAGCGAATATAGTGTAAACCTGTGATGCTTGATTTCAACTGCGGAAACTAGATAAAGATATATTATTTTTGATATAACTCACCTGTGTGGTCTAAGTTTGTGGTGTACGGAGGGGGGATCATTGTGGTGTCTACGTGCAAATACCTTACACATTGCCTTGGGGATAAGCCTATCTGCTCGAGCCAAGCTACCTAGAGGGTGAGCAGGGGTTATCTACCGTGTGTGTCCTTATACCCTGACTAGAAGCAAGGGTCCCTATTTGGTCTAAGGTGTATACCTCTGCCAACTAGAGACCCCCAGATCTAACATTCATGTTCACTCAAAAACCTAATCAGACACTCACATACACACTCATACCCCTACTCAGACATTCACGCATCCACTCACAGACCTACTCAGACATTCACACATCTACTCACAGACCCACTCAGACACTCACACACCCATTCACAGACGTATATAGATACTCATGTACTCACTCACATGCCCACTCAGATGCTCACGCATCCACTCACATACCTAGTTAGAGACTCATGCACCCACTGAGAGACTCACTGAGGTACTCATGCACTGACTCACAGACCCCCTTTAGACACTTTAGTACCCACTCACAGACCCACTCAGACACTCACGCACCCATTCATAAACCCACTCAGACACTCATGCACCCACTCACAGACTCACTCAGACACTCACACAATCACTCAGAGACTCATGCACCTGAAGCAAGTGACCCGAAATGGGACACCCAGGTCACTTGTGACCACCTCTCAGCCTTCCCAGAAATGAAGAGTCGGGACGACAGTGGAGATTACAATCTAATACTTTTATTAATAAGTACACTGCTGTGGAGCCCAGTGTGATGACCTTCATGGATAGCTGTCGAGGGACTGAGTTCAGAACACTTAGTAACACAAAATAAGACTTCCGACACTTCCCTAGTCCAGCCCCTGGTGGAAAAATACAACTTGGGCAAAAGACTGAACAAAGAAGGCACAGAAGGATGAGCTACCACCTGCAGAATGGGTACACGTTATCAGGCTCCCAAGGTCATTTTGCTCGGTCTCAGTGCTCTCTAGTGTGGGAGCATAATTAGGTCCAGGGATAGGCATGCAAAAGCAGAATAAACTATTTGTTTAGTACATCTTGGTTTCAACCTTGAATACGATAAGAGGGAATTACTCAACAGCAGCTTTCTGTTGAGGCAAGCAGAGAGGGGGGCACAGAGGCCGGACTTCGATCACAACGTAACATGGCAGTTACATTTTAGGAAACTGGCGTCTCAGATGCTAACTTTAGCCTGCACAGTGTTAGAAGGGGCTGGTCACACACATTTGCAATAGTGATCAATATAAAAAAGGTACATGAATGCTAACAAAACACAGTTTACGATATAGAGGATGGGGCAATGACACATTTAATTCTAACAGACCCTCCTTTTTTAGCATTCATAGCTAAAGTTTTGTTGTTACTATCAGGTAAGGGTCTTTACAATTCTAATGGGGGAAATGGTGGCTACATATGCAACAGTTAACCGTTCAGTTGATCATCAGCAATGTTAGATAGGTACACATATCAATATTAAAAAATGCCCCCATCTATGCGCATTAAATCACGAGCAGCCTGTACCATCATGGTGGAAGGCTTAGCTGTTTACTCTTGAACTCTGGGTTGGGGTGATAACTTTTGCATGCAATAAGTACAGCAGCCGTAAGACAATTAATGCACAGGCACCAAGTGAATACAGCACCTGCAATGGCTACTAAGAATAAGAGTATTTTCCGGCCCCAGGTCGCTTTCAGACCCCAAAACCATCCGGACAAGAACCAAGTTCCATTCTCCTAGTGGATGTCAGATGCTAATCTGTGTAACTTTTGTATAGCTGCATAGACATTCGGAGCGTGATCCGGTATGTTCACACAGCAACTACTACCGATGACGCGACAGGCCCCACCTCGATCAGCAAGGTTGACGTCTAACACCATCCTGTTTTAGAGGGCAACAAGTCTCGTAACCTGAAGCTCAGCTGTAATGTTGGTCAGTATTCCTGCTGTGGTGTTGATAACCCCTTCTACAACCCTTGTGAGTCTGCGTATACTACGGTTGCTATGCATAGGGCCCCAAAATGGCAAAATACACTTCATGGCATCTCTAAATTGCTGCAAGGTCGTGTCGGTCTGATCTATAACTTTCGTGTCAATAACCCTTCTAACTCGAGACAGATGCACACTCCTGCGTTGTAACCTGTGGTCTCTGTGATAATTGGATGGTGCGATATACACAGTGGGCAAAAGGAAGGCCATGTAGCACACACCAGACCACCCCCTAGGAAGCCATACGTAAGCCTGGGGCCCACAAATGAAATACACGTTGTGGGGTGGAAGCAGTGGTAGACTACTAGTCGTGTTCAACTCATAAGTATAGTTGCAAGTACTCTCTCCTACCGCTACCTTTCCAAAACCTGAGACACAGAAGCTAGTTGTTGTATTAATTACCGGTATTGGCATTGCCTTATCCTGAGTAATATTGCGCAATTGAAAAGACCTGAAATATTCAGTGATGGTAAAGTCCTGGAAGTCCATCATCTCATTCTGGAGCCATGTGACATTCTTGCTTCATAGACATTCATGCAGGCATCGGGATGTAGGGTACCAGTAGTCCCATCCCTCTCCAGGGTAAATCCTTAGTGAGTCCCTATAGATCCCAATACGGCCTCATAATCAAGATATGTCATATTCATTGCATCATCATGATAATGGGTATACACCGTGGTGAACAATTGAAACCAGGCTTCGCAGCTGGCCAAATAAGAGAAGGGCAGTGACCGCAACAGGTCATTTTTATGTATCACAGAATGGAGTAAGCCACAAACCCAACAATTTGTGACATTGGTGGTATGGGGAGCTTGATGGAGCATTTGCATGAAGACATTGTCATCATAAGTCTGTCGGTGTCTTTCCTTATGAGGGGCCAAAGTGACAAATACATGGTTAAGGGGAACAGGAGAAGTACCAATCAGGGAATACACAGGATGTCTTTCTTCAAGGAACCATATGATCCCTAACACTGCTACCAAAGCAACGAAAACTATTATTAGTAACACTATCTTAGTCTTGGTAGGCCAGCTCGACCAGGTAGGGCTATTTTGCTCAAAACGGGGTATTGCTAAATGCTGTTCTTCTTCCATCACAATGCGGACAAAGGGGTACATTTTATATATCAAACTATCAGAGGAAGGTCCTTACTATGGAGCTAGGTATATGAAAGGGAAAAAATAAATAAAAACACACAGTTGGGTGTCCGTAGGCTCTTATTGTTCATCAACCATGGTGCTTTTGAGCACTTCTCGGTGGGGCTGCACGGTCACAAACCTTTCTGCCTCGTCACTCAAGATAGGGCAACTTCCCTCCTGGGAAGGCGCCCCCCACTTATCCTGTCCAGTGTCTCAGACAATGCACCAATCTCCCTTTCACTGATCTATCGCTGGTACCACAGACAAGGTACATGGACCCTACTCTTCATCCATGAAGTCCATCCCTACTAGCCTGACTTTGGTGCACTGTCCCTTCGCAGGGGACACAAATTGTACCTAGCCACTCCAGGCACTGTCTCGTCACAAAAAAGGATCTTAATCTCAGAGGGTGCAGGGGACTGAGACTCATGCTCCTGCGGGCCAGATGAAGGAGAAACCTGGGCATCCCTTATTTCTGGAGAAACTACCTCATTCAAAGCAGCGTCGTTCTCCCCCCTCTGTCTGTGCCCAGGTCAGTCGGGCGTCAGAAAAAGGAACCAAACGAGGCACCTTCTCCATCTCATAGTCCCCTATGCCTACAAGGATCCATTTGTCATAGGGGAGAGGCAGCGGGACTCTCCGGCTGTCTGATGAGTGAATCCAGTGCTTCCGTCCATCCACCTTCAGTGCCGTACGCATGGTGAGCAGGACTTCCAGGGGCCCTTTCCACCTTTGCTCCAAGCACTCTCTTATCTGGTAGTTTTAGACCAAAACGAAGTCACCGGGCTGGATTCTGTGCCCTGGCCCCTCAGGTGTTGGCAGCAGTGCCTCATCCATCTTTTGATGAATAGAACGCACATTTTTAGTCAACTCGCATAAGTAATCTACAAGTAATGGGTCTTCAATTTCAGAAAAGTGGCATGGGTGGGGGGACGTCCCACACATTTGCGGGGCACCTGAAAACAACCTCAAATGGGGATAATCCTATTCTAGAATGAGCTGTCACCCTCATGGATATAAGGGCAAGGGGTAGCGCATCTGACCATTGCAATCCTGTGCTCTCCCTGATCTTTGCCAGCTTCAAGATGAGAGTACCATTGTACTTCTCAACCAAACCTGCTGACTGGGGGTGTTTCACTGCATGAAACTTCTGCTTAATGTGCAGACCGTCGCACACCAGCTGAATACATTTTACATTAAAGTGACTCCCGTAGTCACTCCAAATCAAACGGGGCAAGCCAAAGTGCGGGGAAAACTCCTGCAAAAGGGCTTTTGCCGTCGCTATGGCTGTGTTCTATTTAGTGGGGTAAGCCTCAATCCATTTACTGAATGCACAAACAACCACCAGCACATATTTCAAGTTGGTAACTTGTTCCATTTCGATGTAATCCATCTGGAGAACCTCGAAAGGGAAGGAAGGGGGTGCAAATTTACCTGGAGGTGTAGGGGTACCTTTCCCAGGATTATGTGTCAGGAAAACCATGCCTTGCTTCACTAGATGAGCAGCTACTTTAGAGATATTGTCATTTCGCCATACGGGATTTAATAGTTTACATATCCCTTTTGCACTAATGTGAGCTGGGCCATGTGCCATTTTAACTACAGGGAATACATATGCATCTGGTAACATCCATCTTTGCTTTTCGGATTTATCGGTCCAGCACCCCTCCTCGTCTAAGCGCCCCATACTCTCCTGCCATGCTGCCAGCTCCTCAACTGTTGCGTCACTCTTTATTTCTTTCACGTTTTCCAGTGTGTCCTCAAACATCCCATTTTCCGGCACCCGCCACAAACATTCTCTTCATCTTAGACCTGGCTGTCTCCTTCGCTGTCTGATCTGCAAATGCATTTTCCCTTCTCACATCATCAGTAATCGCTTTATGGGCACTACACTTCACTATTGCCAATATTTTGGGAAATGCCAAGGGCTGACAAAAGCCTGTGTATCAGAGGGCAGTGCTGTATCTTTGTACCGTGGGAAGTCAGGAATCCCCTCTCCGCCCAGAGCCACCCAAAATTATTGGCTACTCTGAATGCATATTGGCTGTCAGTATAGATATTGACAGCCAAACCCTCACTTAACAACTCACTCTGCAGCTTGTGCTGATTGTCAGGGAACACATGATGTCTCAACTACAATGTGCAGCGTAGTAATGGCATACGCTGCGGTGTTGGTGCCATCTGACAATTTGAAACAAGAGCCATCGACATATAGCTCCACTTGCAGGTCAGATTGGGGAACATCAGTCAGGTCTACACGTCCTTTCGTCTCCTCTTCCATCCAAAATAAGCAATCATGGATGTCTGTGTCCTTATTTTCTGAAGGGAGGGGTAGTAACGTGGCTGGGTTCAAAGTAGCACATCTTTTAATTGTGATGTGTGGTGCAAACAGGGTCAATTCATAGCCAGTCAGACGAGCAATGGTTAGGTGCTGTGTCTTTGTCTTGTTCGGAAGTGTGTCCACAGCATGGGGTGCCATTACTGTGAGATCTGTATTGTGGACGAGCCCTGGCGATTGTTGAATAGAGACAGCCTTGGCTGCCCTTAAACAACTCAGGAGGGCTCTGGCAACAGTGTCAAGAAGGGTTGAGAAATAAGAACACAGCCTCTACTTACCTCCAAAGGCTTGTTTTAACACATAAAGCGCACATCCAGCCGGGCTTCTGGTAATCCAGCATATCAAGCACATGTGCAGAGCAAAGCGTAACTTTTAATTGTTCTAAAGCTTGCTGACATTCATGCATCCAGGGTAAAGGTTCATGCACATCTTTCATTGTTAGGTGGAGTAAAGGCTTTGTTAGTAAAGAATAACCAGGTATCCATTGAAGACAATACGAGGTGATGCCTATGAAAGCACGCACATCCCTCTGAGTCCTGGGAATGGGCATCTTAACAATGGCATCAACTCGTTCAGGTGTTAGTCTCTTTCCCTCCTTCAACAGTAGGTGACCTAAATAGGTGACCTCCTGTCGACAATATTGGAACTGTGAAAGGGACACTTTATGTCCATGCTGTGCCAAATGTAGCAACAATTTGACTGGGGCAACCCTCTTCAGTATCGGAGGCCACCAGCAGGTTGTCCACATGTTGCCATAATACGTTACCTGAGGGAAGAGAGAGGGAATCCAACTGACTTTTCAGGGCTTGGCTATATATACTAGGACTTTCAGTATACCCCTGAGGAGCTCGACAGAATTGGAAACTCCTACGGCTAAGGTAAAACCAAAAAGGTGCCGGCTATCCGCGTGAATGCGAATGCTAAAGAAAGCATTTTTTAGGTCAACCACAGAAAAGAATTTGGCTGTGGAAGGAATCGTTGTTAAGAGAGCAGTAATATCAGGTACCACTGGAAACTGAGGGACCACTATTTTATTAACCTCTCGTAAATCAATCACAAAGCGATAGACATCGGGATGAGCATCAGGGGAATCCAAGGGTGTCTTTTTAAGGATGGGGAGAATAGGGCTATTACACACATTTGCAACTGTCTCTTCAACGACCCCCAATTTGATAAAATCCTGTATAATCTGCAACAAAGCCCGTTCCCCCGCCTGCGGTATTTTTTACTGGGGAATACGATGCAGCACGCCCTTGTCTTTAATCATAATAGAGACTGGTGGTATCTGCAACAACCCTACGTCCGTATCTCCTGTTGCTCTCAAAGTGGGCGGCACTTCTTTAAATTCAGCAAGATGCGGTGCATCTTTTGAAAAGCACTGTTTGGTACTGACTACATCCGGTCCTATTGTCATATAAACGCCATCTGGAGAACATGAAATTGTAGCATGCAACCTTTTCAATAAATCTAATCATATTACATTTTCTCCACAATTTGCTGTCAATAAGAATGGTGAGTCTAGAGTGAAAGGGCCAATAGTCAAAGCAAGGGGTTCGGAGATGGGGCTCACAACCGGTATGCCTGAAAAACTTACCAAGACATTGTTATGGCCAGACATAGCTGCCCTGGGGACCAGTGAACGAGAAACAGAGCTAGTCCTTGCACCTGTATCCACCAAAAACCTCTTAGCTGAAACATGCAAATCCGCTGTGACATAAGGACCACGCTGATCCACAGGTATTTGGACTAATCCCTCACCCTGTTCTTGGCTGTCCTAGTTATAGGACATCCCCGATGCCTTGTCCATATCATAATCATCGTGATAGTACTGCCTTCCCCAGGGGTCATCAAAATAGTTCAGATCAGAGCAAAACCCCAAGGATGCACCAGCCTCGACATTATCATGACCATTCTCACCGCGACCAGGTCCATCTGAACCCCGACCTCTGGGGGCTGCGACCTTCTGCAACAATTCCGGACACTCACTCCACCAATGTCCCTTCTTTCCACAATATGCACACTGGTTCGGCCCCACTGGAACACCACTTCTGCCAGTGCCACGCGACCGTTGAGCCCGACCAGTGCCATGTCCCCTGCTGGACCCCCTGCTGCCTGCTGCATTAGTACCTTAGTCTTCAACTCCTTATTCTTCTTCTCCACCTCCTCCTTCTCCTCATTTTCCCTATGCTCATAGTACTGATCTATACCCAATATCACCAAGGGGGAGGTGGTAGTCCAGGTGCTCTCCGAAGCCTGCAACCGAGTCGCCATCTCAGGAAGCAGGTTCATAACAAATCTGTTAACGAACTACCAGACACCTCCTTCTACCGACAAATCTTGTCCGCTGAAATCCAGAAACACCCCTTCAAACCGAGTGAAAAAATCGGACACACTTTCATCTTTCTTCTGACGACATGCTGCTAACTTATCCCAATCTACTTGTCTGGGTGGGATGAGAGAATGCATGTAAGTAATGATAAGACTCGGCATAGCTAGTATCTCAGCCTTAGGCTTTTCACCAGGCTTTCACTCTTGATCCCATGCCCTAATCTCATTCCAAGTGCCACCCAACTCCACAACATGGTCCTGCATATGCACCTGCTTCCATATGTCCACTGGTACCAACAACCCGAAAAACATCTCGATACCTGCCAGCGTCATCACTGTCAATGAGGCGGCCTCCGTTAACTCTTTGTATTATGCAGTTGGGTTTTTCCTAGGGTCCGGCAGATGACTCTTAAGGGCTAACACCTCACTCCTTTTCCACGGTGTGTAAACCCATTGATCCTGAACACGAGCCTCTACCATGGGAAACAGGGTTTACAACGCTGCTGTTAACATGTAGGTAGGTAACAACGCGGTCGTTAGAATGACCGCGTTGTTACCACACGTGGCTTGACATCACAAGTTGTTTCTACGACTTGAGTTAGGTGGTGTGCAACACCAGGGAATGTGTTGGATTTCAAATCCAACACATTCCCTGCTGTTGCACTAACTGGAGTAGGAATAGTAATTTATACTATTCCAAATCCAGTGCGCCATCTAGCGCAAGTCGTAGAAACGACTTGCGATGTAAAGCCACGCGTGGTAACAACGCTGTCATTGTAACAACCGTGTTGTAACCTACCACGTGGTAATAGCATGCATAGTAACATCGTACATTCTCTATCCGTTGTTGAACAACAACATCCTGCGCATTACGCGGTTCTGGAATCTCAAGATGGAAAATAACATGCACCTCCCTCATCAGGAATTGTGACACAGTCGTCGGTGTTTTCTGATGCAATCTGCCTCGATAACCAATCATCGTTGCAACATTAATAAAAACATAATTAGGGGCCATGTCAGTAGCGTATATGCAGTCTCAAATTTCATAAATTATTTGCAGTGGGGGGGCGCTAGAGGGCGCACAGCGGAATGGCTGCCTCCTGAGACAGCTCCGCCGGATGGGGGTGAAAAAACGGCCAAAAGAATGTGATCCGGGCTCTGCCATCGCCCGGAATCGATGCCTGAGTAATCGGAAGGTGGCGGCCGCTCGTGGATGGTGTAATAATTACTCTCCAGGCACCGTAGATCCGGAACTGAGGAGATAAGGGGCTCGATACGAGAACTGCTACCGGATGGCAAGATGGCGCCGCCCGGACGGACTGAGGAATGCTGAGGCGCCAGATCGACGAGATCGCTGATACGGGCTGTTCCTGCGGACAGAAGCTCCTGATACGGCTGCTGCCCGGGTGCGCTGAGATCGCGCTGGTGATTTGGGGGCTGTATTGCCATATACACCCTGATGTGGAAGGACGAGCAAAATGGCGGCAGCGGCTGGCTACGACGGCCGTGCTGAGTGTTGATGCCTCGAGGTGGGGACGGAGCAAGCCCCGATATTGATGTGGCCCTGACGACTACCTCATGCTGCCTGTTGCACGGAGATCGAGGTGAGAACCGCCCATGGCGAATGTGAATGCTTGGACTGGCGATACTCGCTGACTGGCATGAGGCTAATGCGAGACGGGGCTCCAGCGTGAATGATACTGATAGCGTGGGCCCTGGGAGTCGGCGCTCCACGGGACATGGTAAGGACTACTGGCCTGGCTCGCGGCGCATTGATGGAAGATCGCAAGTGGGAGTGCCGGCCTGAATGCTTCCCGCCTCCCACATGAGAAACCGGTGAGAGTTGCTACTCGCGGGGAGTCTGGGCTTTGCTGACCGATGGTGCGTCATGGCGAATTGGATCCGATAGGCGCCTGCTCAACTGGGGAGACGATGTGTGCGGCTGCGGCGGCCCCTGTGAAGGTGATAGCCTAGGGGCTAAGCGTAATAAGGCGCTACAAGAGCGAATATCCGGGACACTGTTTGAAGGTTGGAGGCTTGTGAGCTGTTGGGCAGGGGTCCACTGCAGCTGCGTTCCTAGGAGTGCTGCGGCCCGGTCTGGAATACTGGTGGCTGGTAACTGGCTGGGGTAACAACGGGATATGGGGAAGCCGGACAAAACCCAATCTAAACTCACATTTGACTCGAAGCGCCAGGCCAAAGGGGCTGCGGCGCCACCGGATACCGACCCCGGCGAGATGGTGCCAACAGGTATGGAGGGAATGTTAAAGGCTATCCAACAGAGCCTCCAGGATGTCCATGGCAAACTGGATGCCATCACTCTGCGTGTTGATGGTATGGTGGCCAGGCTGGACGGGCATGATGAGAGACTGGTGGAGGCGGAGACCCGAATTGGAGCAGTGGAGGACGCCTCGCAGGCCACAGCCCAAAATTGTGCTGACGCTGAGCGACTACTGGAGGTGTTGAAAAATAAGGCGGAAGATTTAGAGGCGCGGTCGCGGCGCAATAACGTCAGAATCACGGGGGTTCCAGAATCCACCAATGTGGGCCGGATGGAAACATATGTGGAGGAGCTGATACGAACTGTTATGGGCACGGAGCATCTCTCCCCGATGTTCTTGATTGAGAGGGCGCACCGTTCACTGGCCCCTAGGCCGCAGCCCGGGGCACCACCGCGTCCCATAATTGCCAGAGTCCTCAACTACAGAGACCGCGATACCATCTTGCGACTGGCGCGAGAAAAGAAGAAGATCACCCATCAAGGCAACACTCTGGAATTCTATCCGGACTTCACGGTCACAGTCCAACTAGCGCGGAAGGCATTCGCTCCAGTCAAAAAAAAGTTGCATGACCTGGGAATTGACTATGCCATGCTATACCCAGCCAGGCTCCGAGTGACGCATGGTGGCCACGTGACGCTGTGTCATACGCCTAGGGCGGCACTTGATCTCGTCAAAAAAATTGCCGCCAACCGCAAAGAAAGGCAGAGAAAAGACCAAGATACGGAGGCTGACTAACCTGCGGATGCCGAGGAATAGCTGGGAGATGACAGAGTGCAACAGGAGCAGCTGAAGAGGCGATTTCATTTGCGGTAGTGAAAAGCAGGGGAGAGGGTCTACATCTCTGCGAAGGGAGCATCATGGCCCAGTATTGAATGTACATACAAATGATGCAAACTATTATGCCCTCACACATGGTCGGATCAGAGGTGCTACCGCCTGGTGCAATCTATTCCAGATAGGGCTGAGCCGGTTGATTGCGGAGGGCTGCTGAGAGGAGAATGCTTACGTACTCTGGGGCTGCTCGATCGAGAGGGTGCTCATCTGTGACCGGGTGGAGTCTGCGGGACTGGATGATGCTATGCCAGATGGGATGTAGAGAACTGGATGATGCTGGCTGGCACGAGTCCCCTGGATCACGAGTCTGAGCTGCCTATGCAGACGCTATCCGGCAAATAGGATGCAGACTACCCGCCGACGGACGTGATGTGTTGCGGATCGCCCAGCACGGGTCAGAGAGCGGCTCAGATATAAGACAATGAGATACATGATAAGACTGTGGTGACTTTCAGGCTTTAAAGTTCATTGAATACCCCCGTCCACATCCATTAAGTTGGATGGAGAGGTGTGCTCTAGGTGGTTCCCCGAAATGGGTGACCCCCGCATTTCAGGTTCGGTATGACTGTTCTTTCTTGGGGGATGTGTCTTTGGCATGATTGGGGTGCTGAAGTGGGTGGGGGGAGGAGGGGTGGGGTTGTAAAGTTACGTTGCTGGTCACGGTGCATGAGACGCATCGCTGAAATCCGAATACCTTTGATGGGAAGAAATGAGGTCACTCTGGGCCTAGATAGCCACTGGGGAGTGCCAGTTGAATGCCGGTATGGGTGGGACTACGCTTTAACTGCTGCAGAGTGGCTGAGACACGGGTAGGAGCTGGGTGCCTCAAGTTGCTCACATGGAATGTGCGGGGGCTTAGTAATCCCAAGAAGATCAGACAGATACTGGCGTACTTAGACAGGAAGCATGTTGACATCGCTCTCATACAGGAGACACACTGTGCGCCGACTCACCAGCCAAGCATGGGCGCAGATGGGCAGAATCGGTGCATCACTCGTCATACTCCTCTTATGCAAGGGGAGTGCTGATATTGGTGAAGAGAGGATTACAGTATGCAATAGACAGTGTAGTGGCGGATGACTTGGGAAGATTTGTCATAATAGCGGGGCTGCTGCGGGGACAGAGGCTGGCCATTGCGAATGTATATGGCCCAAACATTGACGATCCGAAGTTTTATCATTCCCTGTGGGGCAAACTGAGGGACCTCCAAGCCACACATCTGATATGGGGAGGAGACTTTAATATTGCCTTATGTGATGACGAAGATAGATCTGGGATCACGGTGGAGCCGCATAAACGCGCGCTGCAGGTCTTAAAGGATATCATAGTGGACAGGGGGCTTACTGATGTCTGGAGAAATAGGAATCCAGAAGGGAGGGAGGCCACGCATACATCAGCGGCGAATGCTAGCTGGTCTCGAATTGATTACTGGTTGGTCACGGGGGAGGTCGCTCTGTGGACACGAGACGAGGTCAGCCACCTGCCAAGAACGCTGTCGGATCACAGCCCAGTGTTCCTATCCCTGGAGATCCCGAGCTATGCACCACCTCCATTCAGCTGGAGATTTACCGCAAAAGCGCTTGTAGATTCCATGTATGTAGACACCATTGGGCAGGCGATACAAGAATATTTTGATCACAATGCTCCGACCATGAAGGACCCTGGTGTGCTCTGGGAGGCTTTTAAAGCAACTATTCGAGGCGTCTGTATTAGCACAACTGCCGGTATTTTAAAAGACATACGGCAACAACTCGCGACGAGGGAAACAAAACTGTGTGACTTAGAGAGGGAGTTTGAGAAAACGCGCGACACCCACATACTGGGAAATATTAGAACTATACTTACTGAATACCAGAGTTACGCGGAAGACGAACTTAAATACACGGCGAAGAGACAGATAGCGAGGGCTTACGGAGAGGGTGGCAGGCCGGGCCGATGTTTGCCATCTAAAATATGCGAAGGCCACGCACCACAGCACATCCAAATGGTCCGTGATGGGCGGGGGGAGCAGAAATATGGCGCGCAGGAAATCTTGCAAGAGTTTGCGACTACGTATAGAGCGCTCTATGCATCCAGGCCCACGGCCCTTTCGGCCGAAATACTGGAATATCTAGACGACGTGGCGATAGCTTGGCTGTCGTACACACACCGGGAATACTTGTCCCTCCCTATTACAGTGGAAGAGGTCACGGAGGTGATCAGCTCACTGCCTAATGGTAAGGCCCCGGGCCCTGATGGGTTCACGGGCGAATTCTACAAAGCGTTTGTGGACCTGCTGGCCCCTAGACTGGTGGAAATGTACGGGAATGCCCATGAACAGCAGAGCCTACCTCCGACTTTAAGGGAAGCACTACTACTAGCGCTCCTCAAACCACAGAAGGATCCAGAACTCTGTGATTCGTATCGCCCTCTGTCTCTTATAAACGTGGACAATAAAATTCTGGCCAAGCTGCTGGCGGCCCGTCTGAACCCCCTAATGTCTCGCCTGGTCTTGCCGGATCAATCCGGTTTCATTCTGTCGCGCTCTACCGCGCATAATACTCGGACTCTGTTTGCACTAGCACACTACTTGACGCCTACTACCAAGGCGGCGGCGGGCTTCCTAGACGCGGCCAAAGCCTTTGATTCACTGGAATGGACCTACCTGCGAACAGTGCTGCAGAGGATGGGCTTTCCACACATGTTCCTCCAGTGGATACAACTCCTGTACGATGCGCCAATGGCGCGAGTTCGGGTGAATAACTACATCTCGGAGCCCATTGCTATACAAAGGGGGACTAGACAGGGATGCCCTTTGTCCCCCCTCTTGTTTGCACTGGCGCTGGAACCGTTGGCGTACAGGATCAGGCAAGGCCATCACCATTCAGCTTTGCAGTTCCCACAGCGGCCGTTGCATATATCATTGCATGCGGACGATATGCTGCTATATATGCGAGACCCAGAAGAAAATTTGAACCCGCTGTTGAGGGAATATACTAAATTTGCGTACCACTCCGGTATAAATATAAATTGGGCTAAGTCCATGATTATCCCTCTGACGGAGAGTACGCAACCGCACCCCATGGATTATCCGCTGGAGTGGAGGAATGACCCCATAAAATATCTGGGTGTATGGTACCACCGTGACCCCGAAATTGTGATTCGGACTAACTATGGGAGGGCAATTGACGCCTTAGAGGGGAAAGTGCGAAGATGGATTCAATTGCCACTGTCTTTGGCGGACCGCATTGCCATTGTAAAAATGATGGTGTTGCCCAAACTGCTATACCTTTTCAATAACATCCCCATTCATCCTCCGGCAGAGGTATTCCGGCGGATTCAGTCAATGGTCCTCCAGCTAATATGGGCGGGCAAAACTGCCAGGGTTGAGATGCGGACGCTTACACTGCCATATTGCCAGGGGGGTTTCGGGGTTCCCGACTTCCTGCTCTACTACCTTTGTGCGCAAGCGCAATATGCGCATTTCTGGTATCATAAAGTCCCTTTCCTCACCCATACTGCGATTGAGGAGGGAGATGCTCTGCCGATTCCGCTGGAGGCGGTGATAACCCATCGTAGGCCTCCACTCCACCAGAAAGATATAAATACGATAGATGCCACAAACAAAGCCTGGCATACGATGGGTAGGAAAGCTAACAAATTGCCACTGTACGCCCCAGCTCTTCGGCTCCAGTGGCATCCCGAGATAACGGTCACCCAGGAAGAGGTGGGAGTGGGGTTGCTGCGTCAGGTCGGTATAGACACGATGGGAGATCTCTATGAGGAGGGGACTTTCAAAACGCTTGAGCACCTGACATATATTAGTAATAAGACAGCACTGTTCCAATTCAACTACTACAGATTACAGCAGGCCATGAAAAACCTGTATCCAACATTTCCGGCAGAGCCGCCAGAGCTGACCGCTCTGCAGTGGCTGATAACCACGCCCACGGCCAAACACTTGGTATCCACGCTTTATACTAAATTGCAGACAGACATAGCGGCGAATACTCATAAATCTATGCAGAAGTGGAACACTTGCCTAGAGGCTCCTCTGACTGAGAAAGAATGGGAGATGGCCTGCACGTTAACGGGTATGCTGACGCCCAATGGCAACCTACGTATCCTACATTTCAAATACCTACACCAGACATACTACACACCAGATAGGCTGCACAGGTATGGGTTACGACTGGATTCCAGGTGTGGTCGCTGCGGTGAAGAGGGGGCGGATTTCATGCATCTGGCATGGTCCTGTAGGGCGCTTGTGGAATACTGGACACAAGTAACGCAATTACTGGGGGCTATGGTGGGTAGCGAGGTGAGATGCAATGCTAAGACCTGTCTGCTGGGATTGATGCCGGGAGTGACGGCCCTGAAGCGTAAATTCTGTGTGATCTCGTTACTTATGGCAAAGCGGAGGGTCTCACTATGCTGGAGCAGTAGAATGATACCGAAACCCAAAGATTGGATTGCTGACTTGACGTACTGCAGGGATACCTTAAAGACTTACGAGGAAGAACTCCCTACCAGATCGAAGCCGAGAGATTACTGGGCATACCTCACCCAATACTTGAATCTACATCAAGTTAACTGAATGTTTGTTTATACGGCACTTCCGGGCTGAGGGCATTGAGGGCCGTTTGAATAGGGATGGATCAGTAAGAGTGGACGAAGGATGCTGTTGTACTGTGACCACGTTTGTTATGGTTGTCTTTGATTTGTACACTTTTAAAAAATGCTAATAAAAAAAACAAAAAAACATTATTTGCAGTGCCACACCGCCAAAACACTGTTCCCACAACCCTATCAATGTAGCCGACATATGCTTGAAGGCATGCTGCTATACGAATGGCTAAAAATCTTTCAAGTGTTGAACCTGAAGCACACCCTTATCATCTTTATCCTTTAATTTCATCACGATTTTCATCAGATTAGCGTGCAACACTCCTATGCGCCCCGTCCCAAAACGGCGCCAAATTTGTCATAAATCCATGTTGTGACACGCTGTGTGTGTGTCACGAAGGAGTTGCACAGCAATATACACACAAGTGAACAATATTCACGAATACTCCATAGTTTTGCGAAGTTCTTCCACTTTATTCAAAATGTCATCACTTTTTTAACCATCACGTCCAAGGCGAAAAGTTTCTATATTTCATGCATCTTAATGCTCTGAGATTGCCCATCCGGGCCTGCGAATAGGCCCGGATGGGCAATCTCAGAGTATTAAGACGCATGAAATATAGAAACTTTTCGCCTTTGACGTGATGGTTAAAAAAGTGATGACATTTTGAATAAAGTGGAAGAAGTTCTCAAAACTATGGAGTATTCGTGAATATTGTTCACTTGTGTGTATATTGCTGTGCAACTCCTTCATGACATGCACACAGCGTGTCACAACATGGATTTATAAAAATCTTTCAACACACTCCACACATCCTCTACACTGTAGATCGGACTCCGTGCCCACTGTGCAGCCTGATCAGTGGCCATCTTTTTCTCCTGTCTCCCACATCTGATCGAATCAGCACTTGCCCCATTCACTCCCATGCCACAGCCCAATTCCCCTTGTCCAACCCACGCACTGGTGTCCCAGCACCCAACAATGCCGGGGATGAAATGTCTGGGAAAGACACAATGCATGAGGGGACTGGCACTAATGTTGGTAATGACTGCATCGAAGGGGTGAGAGAAGAGGGGGAAAACATGAGCGGGGACAGGAGACACAGCGGAAGTACCTGCAGCTACTGCACCCACAGCTTGCGAAGCCAGGGAGGGCACAGGCGGAGCAATAGCTGAAGCAGCCGGGTCAGAGACAGAAAGACCAGATGCAGAAACAGGAGGGGCAGAAGACTGAGATGTCAGAACAACAGGATATATCCTCTGTGGAGCGTAGGGAGGTGGGGGCTGGGCTTCTAATATTTCATCCACAAAGGAATCACCTTCCTCTCGGGCAACATAGGACTTATAACATTATAATCAAAACTTCCTATCCGCACACTCTATACCTTTTTCTATTTTCTCTCTATCGTAGCCATACCTGAAGGGAATCAAACATCGACTGCCTACTTTCCTTGGCAAACAATTTATCCTGCAAATAGTTCCATTTCTGTTCATCAAACGTACCTGTCAGCGGCCACTGGAGCTCGGATTGTCCCTTGCATGTTTGTGCTATAATGTACTAAACATAATAGGGCCAATGCCGTGCTTAGTATACATATCAAAATTTGGGGTGCATTCCGGAGGCATAGGTTGCCTCTCCTCCAATTTGCTTAGACAAGGCATCTTAATATAAGACACAAGGGATGTTGCGAACACGGTGATGCCCTCTCCACACCTGGGTGCACAATCGAATAGTCAAACCCCCAAAGCTGCATCAGTACCTTTTAATCTAGGAGAACCCCTTCAACAGAGGCTACCTCCTCCTAAGGTGGCAAACAAACCAGCAGCTACATCTGATAATGAATCGAAGAGAGGAACGGATAACGTTTGCAAATAAACAGCAGGAGGGGGTGGGGAGCTCCAGATATAAAAGGATGCCATTGAACAAAGGTCCAATGGTTGAACTCCCCCCTGAAGCCGTGCCTTATGTGGTTGTTTTGACTGGGGTTCCCTCATTGACAGATCATAAAAGGGAAGGGTTCGTCCAACTAAAAAATAAAATCATGCACTGGCTTAATATTTTTAGACCTATTAAAAGTAATATTAATGGAGAAATAGTGCATGTCAGACGACTCTCATGGCTGGGTGGTAGGAGCAAAGATCTTGAGGGTGATGTAGTTGTAGTGAGCTTTAGAGACCCTCGAGTGGTGGACCATATTTTAAATTGGCCCTCGGGCAATGGAATGAATTCCATCATACCCCGTGCACTTACGTACTTCTATCCAAGATCACTGGTCTTCCCTACATCTTATGCAAGAGGCCAAGGACCTATTTACCAGAACTACCTAGCTCCTCTTGATATGGGATGCCCTGCACAGATTCAACATCCAGTATCTGTTGCCGATCCCTTTGGGTGGAATATTGTTCCCCCCAGGCACAATCTAAACATCATAAGGGGAATGGAGCATCTAAGACCATTTACACCGCTGGAGACTGTAAATAGGTTCGATGTGTTAACAGACATGGAAGGGTGCGACTGAAGTTTACAGCAGTCGAGGGGTTTGAGGACTCTCCAGGATGGGGGCGTGATCAGTGGGAAGCCACTATGCTCTGATCCTCCCAGCAAACAAGTAGCTGGTCTTGTTCCCCCTTTTGAACGAGACACCTCCATTGTTCATGATGATGTTGACGCCAAGAGAGATCATGGTGAACAATTGGTGATGTCTGTTGAGGGCCCAGCTTCCCTGGAAGCAGAAGTCAACTACGTTAATTCTAATGGTCCTATGCGGGATGCTTGTACTGAACCCTTAGCTCTGAGGGGTGTTACTGAGACACAACCAATTCTTACAGCCCCCCCACCCGCCCATCTTAATTATGAAGAGTCTGTTCCAAATATCGATAACCAGTTTAAAGTTCTTAGCTGGAATATTGCGGGTCTTGCTACTAACATTGGCAATCCAGAATGGTGCTCCTTTATTGATCCCTTTGGAATTTGTCTCTTTCAGGAAACCTGGTCAACTGAACCCATCCATCGATTAGGTTATACAACTTATATGCTTCCTGCTGTAAAGGGACATCGAGGGAGGCCTTCGGGGGGCTTGTGTGTCTGGGTAGGCACTCATCTTGGTTTTAATAGCAAGAGGGTTGATATAATAAGCTCCGATATACTGTGCATTCTTTTGTTACATAAAAAGATTCCTAAGATTGCACTTATTAATATCTATTCGCGAAGTACTCAAGGAGGTGGTCGTTCTACCACTATAGATTCCCTGTCACAACTTCTGGAATCATTCCATGACGAGGTAGCGTTGATGATTGGCGGGGATTTTAATTGTCACTTTGAGCCTTTGTCCGGAGTGACTTCACTGACAAATGTAGAAGATGAGGCTAGACTTATACCTCCCCTTAATATGTATCCAGCTAAAAACTGGACTCCGTAGGCCCTTCAGCTAACTTCCCTTACTTATGCTTTCTCTATGAGAGCATGTAATGGTCGATTTGGCGGTGATACCCCAGGACAACCAACTTATAGGGGAAAGGGACATGAATCTGTGATCGACTACGTTTTGGCGAGCCTAGATTTATGGCCCAATATCCTGGATTTTAAAGTAATTAGACGCACAGAGAGTGACCATGACCCCCTGACAGTTGCTTTAAACTTTTATTTATTGAACTCAGGGCTAGATACAGCTATTCCTCCAGTGGGTAGTTTAAGAATTATACAAGGGGGGAAGAGGATTCGCTGGCAAACCATAAAACAGTCCGAAACAGCAATAGCCAGCTTGTACTCCGATATTCTCCCCCTACTTGATAGGGTGTTTAAGGGTGAGACTAATAGCAGTGCAGATGATGAAATCCTAGATATGGACAAAATTCATAAAGATCTAGTAGCTATATTGGGCGGTTCCTTTTACACCCCAGGTCCGCCCAATACAAAGATGTCAGGCAAGTCTAATTCTTGGTTTACCAAGAAATGTAGGGTAGCCAAACAGGAACTACTTCAGGCCATTAGAGGAGGTAACCCTCTACTTATCAGGGAAGCCAGGCGAGTTTATAAAAAGCTAATTTCTGCAGCTAAGTCTGAGTGGGAAGAGCAAAGATGGGTCGCAATGAGGCAAGCCCTCATGGCAAAGGACCCAAGAACATTCTGGAATCTTGTCCACTCTGGAAGCCCTGAGGGCAACACCATGATTGATCCAAATGTTTCCGAGGATGCTTGGGCTTCCCAATTCGAAAAACTATATTCGATTAACACTAGTAGGTGCATCGATCCCCCAGCCACTATAATGTCAAAGGATCCTTCCTGGCTGGCACCCCCCTGGACCCTATCAGAAGTGGACTTGGCTTTGGACCTGCTTCAAGCTAATAAAGCTCCGGGGTTGGATCGTATTCCTGGGGACCTTTACAAAGACGAACCAAAGGTTTGGGCCCCTTATTTCCAAATTCTCTTCAATTCCATCCTACAAGGCTCACCGATTCCATCTACCTGGACGGGCGCGGAAATTATCCCTATTTACAAAAAGGGATCCCCCCTTGATCCAGGTAATTATAGGCCTATAAGCCTAATAGATGTGAGCCAAAAAATCTACTCCAGGCTTCTTCTCCAACGCCTACAGAGTTGGATAGAAGAGAATAATATACTAACCCCACTTCAAGCTGGATTCAGGGCCAAAACGTCCACTATGGACCAACTATTTAGGCTCCAGTTGCTCCATTGGAAACATGTTATTCTGGACGGGGGTAGCCTATATATGACCTTTGTGGATTTGAAATCCGCCTTTGATATGGTGGATCGTAACCAGCTATGGCACCTACTGCTGGATATGGGAGTCCCGCCTTATTTATGTCATCAATTGAAGATTCTCCATGACGGGACCTATGCTAGAGTCCGCTACGGAAAAGTTGGAAATCTGACTGGCCCATTTCCTGTTGCTAAGGGAGTTCGACAAGGCTGTGTACTTGCCCCAACCTTGTTTTCCCTCTTCCTCAATGGCCTTATTGCCGATCTCTTAGATGCTATTGACATTGATGCACCGAAATTGGCCTCCAGAAAATTCCCTGCCCTTATGTTTGCTGACGACACCCTGCTGCTGTCCAAATCCCCGATGGGCATGCAGAGGGTGTTGGATCAGTTCACAAGCTTTTGCAAACAAAGGAATTTGGTGGTCAATATTGGCAAAACAAAGTATATGGCCTTCAATGTAAAATCCTCTAATTACCCACATCCTAAAATGGGAGGAGTCGCTTTGGATCGGGTTTCTATCTTTGAGTATTTAGGCTTGACCCTAAATGACAAGATGGGTTGGTCCCCACAAATTTCTAAAGCCAATTTAAAACTCAACCAGGCGGTGGGGGGCATCCTTAAAGTTCATAAGAACTGTTGCTTAAAAATTATAAGTGCCCCTCTAGAAATTTACTGTGTCCAATCTAGATCCTCTACACTGTACGGGGCTGAGCTATGGGGTTCTAGTAGCACAAATGATCTGACTATTACTGAAAATAATTTTTTGCGGAAACTATTATCACTCCCAATCAATACTCCGCTTATGCCATTGCGGTTGGATCTTAATATCCGTCCTATTTCTGAGGTCATTGCCATACGTCCGGTGATGTATTGGAAAAGGCTTTGGAGCACACCAGAGTTGGCATGTTACAGAGACGAATTGAAGGTAATCTTGGGTTTACTTGGGGCTGATAAGATTCCCTGGCTCCAGTATGTTAGGCAGTCACTATCCAACATTGGCCTTGCCCATCTCTGGACTAATCCAGAGAATTGTTTAGGCATTTCCAAAAAAAGTCTTGCCCTAACACTCAAAGACTACTTTCTCATTAAAGCTTACCGTCTAGTTAGGCCTTCTAGCCTGACTGATCAGTTCTTGGACGTTAAGTGTAATTACGCCTTTGTATCTGACCTCGACGTTATCCAGCCCACACTAGCAAAGAAGCTGTTCCTACAGTTCAGATATGGGACCCTTCCTTTATATTCATTTACTGATAAATGGGTGGGTGTCCTTGAGCACAATTGTCCGGGGTGCTCATCTGAACAGGAAACTATGATTCATGTTATGCTTTTTTGCCCAGCATACGCTAGAATTCGGAAGAAATGGATTATTCAGCTTTGCTTGAATCTGGGTATTAGGAGCTACCTTGACTTTTTCAGGGTCTTGCGAAGTGACCTAAATCCACTTGTCGTGGTAACAGTTTCCAGGTTTCTACTTGCAATGTGGCTAATCCGTAGGAAACTGATATGTAACAATACAGATTGATCGATTGCTATAAATTCAATGGGGGGTTTTATTTGTTGATAAAATAGTTAGTCACCTTTATTTCTATTATGGGTATTGTACTGATTGAATATATTACTATGAATTGTTTTATTTATATACTTTTATGATTTTAAACAATCGAAATAAAGGTTTTTGAATTGAATTGAATTGATAAGACACATTCACTGTTCACATGAAACAAATAACACACCAAACAAAGGAAATCCAACAGGCAGCCCACAGACTGCACCAAGACCAGACAGTCCGAAGACTATACCAAGACAAGAAGATAGGCTCTAGCCCCAGGCCTTTTTAAGAGTAAACCAAATTCAGCAGGTGGCCTGGCAGAGCGTTCGCAAACACTCTGTATCTCAGGGATCAACAGACCCACCAAGTTCAAACAAGCTAAGAATGGCCCTCAGACCATATGCAAGATTATTCAAGATGGCGCCATATTTACCAAAAGGCAAGACAAACTCACCTGGTGCACACAGGTCAAGCCAAGTTATTCTCCACCACCGACTCTTTGGACCAAATGGTCAAATTCAAGGGTTTTGTCTTTTCAGGACCCCAGCCGAGATGACCGCTGGGTGAGGCACCGCCCGACCAGATCAGCGAAGTAGCTGCGATAACTAAGCTCTATCGCGTGGGGATCCACAAATCCAACCCGACGTGGCCCCTCCTCTACACCCGAGTTCAGGCAAGATGGGTCAGCCCGATGGAGTCCCTGTTTGGGCGCCAACTGAAGGAAGTGACCCGAAATAGGCGACCCGGGTCACTCGCGTCCACCTCTTGCCTGCCCAGAAATGAAGAGTCAGGACAACAGTGGAGAAACAATCTAACACTTTTATTAATAAGTACACTGCAGTGGAGCCCAGTCTGACCAGCCTCATGGGATAGCTGTCGAGAGACTGGCTTCAGAACACTTGGTAACACAAAATAAGCCTCCCAACACATCTCAAGTCCCGCCCCTGGTGGAAAAATACAGTTTGGGCAAAATACTGAACAAAGAAGGCACAGAAGGATGAGCTACCACCTGCAGAATGGGTGCACGTTATCAGGCTCCAAAGGTCATCTTGCTTGGTCTCAGCTCTCTCTAGTGTGGGAGCATAATTAGGTCCAGGGATAGGCATGCTAAAGCAGAATAAACTATTCATTTAGTACATCTGGGTTTCAACCTTGAATATAATAAGAGGGAATTACGTAACGGCAGCTTTCTGCTGAGGCTAGCAGAAAGGGGGGCACAGAGGCCGGACTTCGATCACAGCGTAACATGGTGGTTACATTTTAGGAAAATGGCATCTCAGATGCTAACTTTAGCCTGCACAATGTTAGAAGGGGCTAGTCACACACATTTGCAATATTGATCAATATAAAATAGCTACATGAATGCTAATATAACACAGTATACGATATATAGAGGATGTGGCAATGACACATTCGATTCTAACACACCCACTGGCAGATCCATTCAGACACTCATGCACCCACTGAAAGACCCACTCAAAAACTCACGCATTCACTCATTGACTCATGCACTCACTCACAGAACAACTCAGAGACTCATGTAGTCACTCACAGTCTCACTCAGATACTCACTTGCCCATTCACAGACCCACTTAGAGGTTTATGCACCCACTCACAGACCCACTCAGATACTCAAGCACCTACTCACAACCCTACTCAGATACTCCCACTCCCACTGACAAACCCACTCAGACACTCTCATACCCACTCACAGACCTTGTGAGACTTGCATGCACTCACTCACACACTCACTGTCAAAGGTAGGTGGTTACAGTTAGGAAATAAAATTAGAAAAACCTTAGAAATTCACTTACAGGGACATTATATTTAGGAAACAACATTAAAAAACTTAGAAAATCACTAAAAAAACAAAGGTTACAGGGATGTTATAGTTAGGCTCAGATTTCACTCATACACAACCAGTAAAATTCAGCGGTTATAGTTAGCTGAGCTAACTATAATTTACGCCCCAAAATGCACTGCTTATTATGACCTCAAATATTACATTACTAAGAACTTGGGGGCATAATAACAACGAGGCGATAAAAAATTATCGCCGCTTTTGCGGCCGTTTTCGGACGAAAAGCGGCGATAATTTTATCGCATTATTTACAAGGACACGCTATCGCGTGTTTCCTTGAATCAGCTCCTGTTTAGTTCACGCCTCACTTTGCATCTCTAATGAGATGCAAAGTAGGCGTTCCCTGCAAAAACTAAGGGAAAATTATCTCTAACTGCCCTACTCCGTATTTACAATACGGCCCAGGACACCCTTAGCGACGTAAAATACAGCATTAACCACTGTTATCGCCGGTATTTTACGTCTGCTAATTTACATGACTACCCTATCTATGACATGGGAGGTGGATTCAGTGGCTGAATCCACATCTCCCTATCATCAAGGTTTCTTCTATCGCTGCGGGAATATCGCTGGTTTACCTGCGATATTCCCGCATAACACCACTTTTGATGTAAAATTTATCGCCCTGGAGTAACGCGTTGTTAATAACGCGTTATCCAGGCGATAAATTACAGCGATAGGCAGCGATAAATATAAAAGCGCTAAGCGCGCTTTGCGATATTTATCGCCGTCTGTTGCTGATATGCCCCATGGTGAGTGACATCACTGCTGACATCACTGCTGACATCTCAAATGACATCACTGATGACATCATCCACAGAAGCACTCACACACCCACTCACACCCCTATACAACCTCTCATAAACCCACTCACACAACCTCTCACATTCCTCTTCACAGACCCATACAAGTACTCAGCCAACCAGTCACTCATTCATAGAGCCACTCATATACCCACTCACTTACTCATACAGCCCCTCACACAAACACTCACTCACTCATACAGCTACTCATACAACCAGTCACTTACCCATACAGCCACTCACTTACCCATAGAAATACTCACACACTCACTCACACACCCACAAAACCACATACCCATTCGCACATCAATATAAGCACTTGCTCACTCACTCATACATCCATTCATACAGACACTTACTCTACAATACAGCCCCTCACACACCTACTCATTTAACCAAACACCCACTCAAACAGCTACTCACTCACCCATACAGCCACTTACGTATCCAATCACTCACTCATACAGCCACTTGGACACCCAATCACTCACTGATTAAAAAACATGACTCTGTGTGCAAATAGGAATTACAGGCAGAGTCATGTTTTCACATTAGTCCCAAAACGAAATTTCTTTGCCAATTTAAATGCACACTTACTGCTCTTTTTTTTTGGCAAGTGAAAATCACTTTTACAGACTGACACATTATGAATCCACTTTTTAGATTTTTTTAAATGCACATGTCCAGACTGCTTTTTCAGACCACCACCATGTGTATCCTCGGTGACTGCCTACACTCCAGCAAGGGCAACCTGCCTTAGTGATGCTGAATGTATTTGCATTACAGACTGAAACCTCAAAACCCCACTCGCTTCTAAATACTGTGCATGATTATACATGGAAAGGAGCTGGGTGTGTGCTAAGAGTCTGCTTCTTCCCCCAAAAAATCGCTCCCCCTTTTTCCTACTAATGCAACTGTGAAATCACCAGAGCAAAACGCAATAAATCTCTGCCTGTAATTCCTATTTGCAGACAGAGTCATGTTTTCACATTAGTCCCAAAACGAAATTTCTTTGCCAATTTAAATGCACACTTACTGCTCTTTTTTTTTGGCAAGTGAAAATCACTTTTACAGACTGACACATTATGAATCCACTTTTTAGATTTTTTTAAATGCACATGTCCAAACTGCTTTTTCAGACCACCACCATGTGTATCCTCGGTGACTGCCTACACTCCAGCAAGGGCAACCAGCCTTAGTGATGCTGAATGTATTTGCATTACTGACTGCAACCTCAAACCCTTAAAGTATTCCTTATTTTTACCAGTACACCTTAATTTATCATGAAAAAATAGTCCATATTATTTTACATGTTCCTCACATTTAAATTTCTCCCAAAACAGAAAATAATAAACACAACTTCTACAAAAGGAATTCCAATTCTATTATTCATTTCTTAATTTACCATATACATCCCCTCTCAAACTCATAACTCACCTTTAAAATTAGTTAGATGTGAAAGAAATGTGGCACTCAAACAGCAGATTATCAGAGCCAGGATCTCTGTTCTCTACACCTCTCTCCTCTCAGCAGAACCAGAAAATGGCAAAGTTTCCCTCTATTTTTCCACACATATACATGTAAGTTTCAAATCTCAGTGCTTCCCCCTTTTTTTCAAATGTAATCACACATTTCTATTGGTTGAAAACCAACCCTTTTCTTAAAGTACCCTTCCCCCAACTTGACTTCTGCCTGCTACCATAGCAACAGCTCATGGAACACTGCTGTGTGGAGTTAGGTCAGAAGTTCGCCAAACAATGTTTCAATTCCACAGAGCAAGAGTGCTTGACTTTTCAAACCTTACAGCAAATCCATAGTACTGTTCTTTGGTAACACATTTTTCTGTACCAATACAAAACATGCTTCTATAAATTTACACATACAGCCTAGTTTTTAGTGTAGAATGGTATGAAACAGCCAATCAGTTCTTTTTTTTTATTTAAAAATATGTATGCCTCCATTTCCAAACTGTTTTTCATTTCTTTTTCCCATTCTACTGAATTACACCTCCTGAGTGCATCCAGATCTCCTTTGAAGATGTTCACAGTGTGGATTGTAGGGCACAGCTATGTCTTCTGGAGTGAAAAGTTTGCAGAGAAAACAGATATGGTGAGAGACCTTGCTTTACCAAATGTAGACATTAAATGGATTGGTCAGAGAGGGTTAAAGTGGCACCAATTGATGCCATTGGTGAAATCCTTCATGCAAAACCAACACCCTGACCTCATAATAGTGCACTGTGGTGGCAATGACCTAGGCACTTTGACTGGGGTAGGTCTGGAAATGCTTATGAAGGACACCTTTGCACAACTGTTTTCTCTTTTCCCTAAAACTGCCTTTGTGTTTTCCAACATATGCCAAAGGCAAAAATGGAACTGGTCCAATCATTTCTGTCCGCAAATTGACAAAGCAAGAAAGCACGTCAACAAATCTGTTTCTGCTTTCCTCCGTGACTATGGTATGGGTGCAATTTACCACAACAACTTGCGTTATGACATGCAAGACATTTATAGAGGAGATGGTGTGCACTTCAATGATGAAGGGAACAGAGTCTTCCTCTTGAACCTTAGACTCTGCATCGGTACTTACTTGTAGGTACCACTTAAAAAATCACTTCATAAACACAACGGCTCTTTTTAGAGCCCCCTAATATCTAAACTCTTAAATCTGCATTTCATTTCTTTTTTAATTTTTTTTTCTACCGTACGCTTACCGTACGCGTACCCCGTGATTTTTTAAAAATCAATAAATGTTTTCTTTGTACTTTTCTGTCCTTCTTTGACCCCCTCACAAATGTAAGGGGGTCTGTAACTCTCCTCCTTGCCCCCTTTTCTTGTTTTCACTCTTTTTTTTCTGAGTGAAACACACAAAATGGCGGCCGCCGCTTCCTGGTTTCGGCCGATTCGAATGTTTACTAAGATCTAAGAGCCAATCAGAATCGCGCTCGCGCACGCCACCGTACGCGTACGGTAAGCTTACGGTAAGCGTACCGTAAGCTGGCTCAGATATATATATTGATTTAAAGGCTATTTTCTCAGAATCTACTGAACAGATTTACACCAAACCTACAAAAGGCACTTCCTTGACCTAGGGACTTCCTCTCTGCCAAATTTCTAGTAATTCTGTTCAGCCGTTCGGGCTGTAGCCCTGTCTAAAGGTCCTATGGAAAAATGCATGGGAAAAACGCGTTTTGGGACCCCCTTTTATCTCAGCCCCCGCTTGACAAATCCCCCCGAGACTTTCAGGGTAGGAGCGGAGCGTAGCTCCCCACCTATTTTGAGAAATTCGCGAGGATTCATCAACCGGCGCCAAAGTTATTCAAAATAGAATGTTGCGGATTTCCTATGGAAAAGGGGTCCTAACTATAACTACCTACTGGCGACCGCCAGTAGGTATATATATATATATATATATATATATATATATAATCCAAAAGAAGTTCCTACGGGAATTCCGGCCCATAGTCAGTTGGTGCGCAAAGCCGGTGGAACAAAACCCGACATATTACCACACCACGAAGTCCAATCAGGCGCACACTCAGGAGATTAAAGCTAGTGCAGATGTTTTCCTCAGTCATTACACGTTTTGACAGTAAAACTGTCTTGGTCACACCAAGACAGTTTTACTGTCAAAACGTGTAACAATTGAGGAATAAATCTGCACTAGCTTTAATCGCCTTATTGGACTTCGTGGTGTGATATTATATATATCTATATATCTATACATATATATTAGTTTGGTTGCGGGCTGCTTCCTGCCTGGAGGGAGGGGTCAGTTTGCCGGAAGCAACCTTACTTCTGTATATCGATGCACCAAAATGACACTCTCTGAACCTCCTTATGGCGAACTGAGAGAAACGAACACCAGGATAAATGCGACAAGGTTGCAAAACAGTATATTTGTTTACGAGCAAACTTGAATTGAAAGTGTTTCCTCCCAGTTTATCATCACGTGATGAAGGGGGAAAGGGTGTTTTCACTAAGCATATAAAAAAGTATGGTGTACTGCACTCTCTTTGTGTGATCAAGGGCACTTGGCGCTGGAAACGTGCCACGGAGATTGAGGAGTGAGAAAATAAAACAACTTGCTGCATTTATCCTGGTGTTCGTTTCTCCCAGTTCGCCATAAGGAGGTTCTGAGAGTGTTGTTTTCGTGTATATATATGGCGAAATAGTGATAACCAACACTAAACTATGCCAGACACCTTTCAAGCCACCATCCAAATTTTATCCACTCATGATGAAGGATACAATAGACAGTTTCCAAGAACAAGTCATTAAAGACTTAAAACACCTAAACAAAGCCACACTCAAGGAAAAAAACAATACTGTCAAAAACAAGAAAGAACTTCAATATCATCAACTAATGACGAAAATAAAAAATAATAAGGAAGTAGTCATTAGAAATGCGGATAAAGGCGGCAACGTCATGTTGTGGAAAAGAGAAGATTATCTGACAGAAGCAATGCGCCAACTTAATGACAAAACATGCTATGGCAATAGTAACAAATTGATTTTCAGTTCAGTACAAACAGCGTTCAAAATAAAGCTGGTGGGGTGGCGGGACACTGGACAACTAACCTCTGATGAATACAAATATCTATGGAATGCCAATCCAACTATCCCCATTATGTATTTCATCCCTAAAGTGCACAAGAATGAAAGAAACCCTCCAGGTAGACCAATTATATCGGCAAGGTACAGTATTTTTGAAAATACCTCAATCTACGTTGACTTTTTCCTACAGGAACATGTTCAGAAACTAGCCTCCTACATTAAGGACACAGGGGATTTTTTGGCCAAAATGGCAAATTTTTCTTGGCACAATGACTATTTATTGATCATCTTGATGTGGCCTCGTTATACACTTCAATCAATCACAGGGATGGTTTACGAGCTTTACGATATTATCTGTTGAAAAGAGGGACTCAATATTCTGACCATACTAAGATGTTAGTTAATATGGTAAAAATGTGTTTGTTGAACAATATTTTTATGTTCCAAAATACCATGTATCAACAGTTGCAGGGAGTAGCCATGGGAGCCAGCTTTTCTCCCAGCTATGCCTGCCTACACATGGGCTGGTGGGAGGAGCTGGTTCTCAAGGACAAATATTTGGAAACCCTAAACATCCATGTAAAATGTTGGTGGTGATTCATTGATGACCTTTTCTTGGTATGGCAGGGTACAGAGGAGGCAGCATTAAAATGTATTACATCTATTAACATCAATGATTTAAATCTCAGCTTCACCGCCAACATTAGCAAAACCAATGTGGTGTTTCTAGATGTAGAGCTCATTGTCAATCAGGATAAATTAGATACCAGACTACACAGAAAACCCACGTAAGGGAATGCTATCCTTCATGCAAGTAGTGCACACCCAAAGCACTTAGTGCAGAGCATTCCATATGGGGAACTACTGCGCATTAAACGCATCTGCAGTAATGACAAAGATTTGGAATAAGCACAATTGGAATGCTTAACTAGATTCAGAGAGAGAGTCTATAGTAAAAAATGCTTAGTCAAAGCGATCTGAAAACAAGGGGAAACCTGCTAAAACCTAAAGCGCAAGTAACTGAGCTAGGCATACCACCTAGTAAATTCAGATTTATTTTGGAATTTGATCAGCAAGAGTCATCAGTACGTAAGATCATAAACAAAAACTGGTATCTGATTAAACAGGACCCAACAATAGGCGAATCAGTTTCTAAGAAACCTTCTATAACATACAGGAGGAACACTTCAATGAAGGATACCTTGGTGGACAATGACCCCTGTGGCCTTACAGCTAAGGGATCATGGTTAGCTCAAAGAATCGGATTTTACAAATGTAAAATATGCAAGGCTTGTCAGTTTGGAGTAACAACCACCGAATATTCAACCCCTTTCGGAGGACCAAATAGACAAATCACTAAGGCCTTAAATTGCAAAACCAAATATGTGATATATCTATTGGAGTGTCCTTGCAAACTGAGATATATCGGCAGCACTATCTTGCAAGGACATAAACGAATACTCCAACACATACGGGCTATTAAAAATCATGATCAGGCTTACCCTGTGGCACGTCACTTTCATGAACAACATGACGGTGATCCAAAGGAACTTAAATATTTCCTATTGGATTCTGTCCCCAGAAATAAGCGAGGAGGCAATAGGGAAAGGACCCTTCGCATCTTGGAAATGAATTATATTCTAAACCTAGATACCAAACAACCTAATGGATTAAACAGCTATGAAGAATTACATGCCAGTTTGTAATAAATATGGTCCACCAGCATAAGTACGAAATGAATTTTTTATTAATACCTTTAATAAGTACATTTTGTAATTTTAAAGTGAGATCACAACATCAAACATAAAGAAAACTGTGATGGCTTCACATGATAGCTTCTGTAACAAATGCATTGGTGATTCAAGTACTAGAAAACCAATTTGGAGTTCTTGTAAATTTTAAAACCAATTAGCCTACCAAAACCTTCCTTTTCATTCAAATCTTTTTTAATCACTTTTTTTATATAAATTTTAGGCACTTAGCACTTTTTTATAAGCATGTATTTTTGCACATTAATGAGGGAGAAGTATAAAACATAAACAAAAAATCAAAAGTTTAGTAAGTGAGGTAACAGGATATTACTTAGATTTCAGTTCCGAATTTTTGGTCAGATCATCAACCTATTAAATAAATAATATTTTCCAGATAACCGGTATTAGAACTTAAAAAAATAAGGTAGTCTGACGAATGTAAGTGATAAAAACCTAGAAATTAAAATATGATTAGCCTATACTCTACATAAAGACTATTTCAGTAAGGATGAGAGCATTTGGGCAGCATAAACGATTTTGGATTTATCCTTTTATACAGATTTTATGTATTTATTTGTTTATAAGGCTTTTTTAAATAATGCAATGTATTTAATTAACTTGTATGATACTGTTTTTACTACTTTTACAGCTGTATTTAAACAGGAATCGTCCAGAATCTATACATATTTATTCAATTATTTTTCTAAATATTTATTTATTTAATTGCAAATTTGTACATAGTGACTTGCACCTTAAAAGTAGCTACAGGATCAATTTTGAAACTGAGTCTGAATTGAACAAGTCTAAACTTAAAATTACCAATATCAGTCCTATGTTGATGACTTTAACTTGTTCTCAATGTTGATATGAATGTCTTTAAAATTTAACCAGGCGGTGTTCACACACAAAGCACAACCACAAACAAATAAAGATAAGGGACAATCACGCAAAAAAAAGTAAGGAAAAAGAAAAAAAGTGTGTAACCTATAAAAAGTATTCCTATTCGTAAATGCGCGTCATGTGATCAAGTCCCTGGGGAGGGACGAAATGCGTAATGGCTGCCGTTCCTGTTTGTGAGATGCGTCAAATAAACTGAGCGGAATTTTAAAGGATTTTGTGGTCCATGCTCTTTGTATCCAGTGTCCGAGAAAAAGGAGAAGTGGTGGAAGAGTGTTGAAGTGATATTATCTACTGGCGGTCGCCAGTAGATAGTTATATTTAGGACCGAGTTCCCATAGGAAATCTGAAAATTCTATTTTGAATAACTTTGGCGCGGTTGACTTATCTTCGTGAAATTTTCATAACTAATGGGGCGCTCCGCTCAGCTCCTACCCTGAAAGTCTCTGGGTGATTCGTCAAGCGGGGGCCGAGAAAAAAGGGGGGTCCCAAAACGCGTTTTCCCCATGCATTTTCCCATAGGCCCTTTAGTCGAAGATACAGCCCGAACGGCTGAACAGAATTATTTGAAATTTGGCAAAGAGGTAGTCCTCAGGTCAGGCATGTGCCTTTTGCATATATGGTGTAAATCCGTTTAGTAGTTCCTGAGAAAATCAAAAGTAAAATCATATATATATCTGGGCGGAGCCTAACCACACATCTCATCGTGAGATCTGATTGGCTGTCAGCACTTCATCCAAGAAGTGTTGGCAGCCATCTTGGGACCAATATACATGATAGCACCTCATTAAAAAGCATTGCAGTTCATAGAAGGTTTTAAGACTTTAGTTACATTATAAATCATTTGTTGATGGTACCATACTCATTTTAGGAATTGTGGTGTGTTCTAAGGTGATTTTACCATGTGAAAAAGCCTTCTGCTGTGATATCATGAATCATGTTTGAGAGAAAACTATTTTCTCATGCTTTTCCCACAGAGGTTTGGAAGGTGATCTATAAGCTAAACTGAGAGCATATTTTCTGTAAATTCACATTATCTTTCTCAGTCATGTGAGAATGAAGTCTGACATTCTCAGTAAAACATGTACATCCAACAAGGGCAGAGACTGTCAGTTGATTCCTTTGTGTTCTACTGCAGCTTCCCAGAGTGTTCTAAAGAACAACTAGAGCGCTAACAGTCCTACTTATGACAAACGTATAGCACACCTGAAGCCATCTTGGTTGGCATAAAGTGGTAACTCTTAAAACATTTAATTTAAAAAGGAACACAATGAGGGGGTTCATTTTGCCATAGAAAGTATGATGAGTGCTGCAGAAAGAAAAATTAGGGCACATTTTGAGTGACTTCTCAAATCCTCAAGCCCAAATGTAGCCCAAATATCACCCAGATGTAGCCCAAGTATAGCCCAATGACAGAATGTCCCAGAGTGTTCTGACGAACAACTAGAGCGCTAACAGTCTTACTTATGACAAAAGTATGGCACACCTGAAGCCATCTTGATTGGAATAAAGTGGTAACACTTAATACATTTAATTTACAAAGGAACACAATGAGGGGGTTCATTTTGCCAGAGAAATTATGATTAGTGCTGTAGAAAGAAAAATTAGGGCACATTTTGACTTCTTAAAATCCTCTTCTATTTCATAAAAAAATTCTGACATGCAGACTGAAACATGCACTTTGAATACCAGCAGCAGACTTCCCTGGTGAGCAGTAGCTTTACTACAGTGATCTAATGAGCAACTAGAGTACTAACATTCAGAATTTATAGCAAATGTGTGACACATCTGAATGCCTTCTTGATGGAACCAAAGTAAAAAACTGAAAGTATTTCCTACTGAGGAGACTGCAGGAAATTAGGAAACTTCATAACAAATAAACCTCCCAAGATGGCCACCAGAGACAAAAGAGCCCAAATGTAGCCCAAATATCACCCAGATGTAGCCCAAGTATAGCCCAATGACAGAATGTCCCAGAGTGCTCTTAAGAACAACTAGAGCGCTTACTGTCTTACTTATGACAAAAGTATGGCACACCTGAAGCCATCTTGATTGGAAAAAACTGGTAACACTTAAAACATTTAATTTAAAAAGGAACACAATGAGGGGGTTCCTTTTGCCATAGAAATTATGATTAGTGCTGAAGAAAGAAAAATTAGGGCACATTTTGAGTGACTTCTCAAATCCTCTTCTATTTCATTAAAAACTTCTGATATGCAGACTGAAACATGCACTTTTAACACCAGCAGCAGACTTCCGTGGTGAGCAGTAGCTTTACTACAGTGATCTAATGAGCAACTAGAGTGCTAACATCCAGAATTTATGGCAAATGTGTGACACATCTGAATACCTTCTTGATGGAATCAAAGTAAAAAACTGAAAGCATTTCCTACTGAGGAGACTGCAGTAAATGAGGAAATTAGGAAACTTCATAACAAATAAATCTCCCAAGATGGCCACCAGAGACAAAAGAGCCCAAATGCAGCACAAATATCACCCAGATGTAGCCCACATGTAGCCCAATGACAGAAGTGTGCAAAACACTTATTTTTTGAGTATTTGCAGTTTTAGATAGTGCAGACTTGTCAGGTATTGGAGTGCTTTACATGAGCATTGGTTACATCACAAAAGACCAAATTCATTTTGGTTGTAGACATGGGGAGATTAAGTGATTTGACCAGAATCACAGAATGTTGAGCTGAAGCAGAAACTCCAACCTGGTTCCCCAGTTGCAAAGTCTGCAGCTCTGGAAGTAACACCACATCCTCTCCCCTAGGTGCAACATTTAATCAAGTGGTCAACTGGATAAAAAAACATAAAGAATACAAATAATGTAAAAGTTCTTTGTCGCTATTTGAAAACTCAGAAAATATGTCCTCATTTTAGTTTTTTAGAGCACTAACCATAATTTTGTTGCAAATAAGAGCCTCTCATATATGTAATTTCTAAAGGAAATACTCTAGGTATTACAGTTTTGATTACATCAAGATGACATCAGGCGTTCCACACTTTTGTAATAAATATAGAATGTTAGCAATCTAGTTGTTCATTGGGATACTGTTGAGAGACAGAGGCCAGGGGCACGGACTCTGAAAATTGAAGGCAGGTAGGAGAGTGCAGATGCAACAATTTGACCACACTGGGCAGGCTGGAAGGGCAGTGGCAGCACAACAGACTATGGGGGGCAGTGGAAAGGGGGGCAGGGGCAAAAAACCAACAATACAGGACTGGCAAGAGAGGCTGTGGCAATATAATACACCATTGTGGGCAGAAGGAAGAGGCAGTGGTAGTACAACCATACATGCCAACAGACCCGTTTCAGCCAGGAAACGTCCAATGTTTTTAAGCTCAAATGGGCTTTATTTGATCTCTCTCCTGTCTACAATTCAATGTAACTCAAAGGGGAAATTCAATACCCCAGTTTTTTTCAAAATCTCCCCCTTACCAAGTTCAAAATGTTCGCAAGTATGGTACATTGGATCATGGTAGGCAGGAGGAATTGGGGTAGGGACATGGACTCGGATAACAGAGGACAGGAGGGACATGGAGAGGTGCACCAAACTGACCCTACAGGGCAGGCATCAGGGTTTGCAGCAGCACAATACACCACACAGCGCATGCGGGACAGGAGTGCAGCACAACAATCCATAGAAAGCAATAGGGAGGGGACAGGACCATGCACATGGACAACAGAGAACAGAGGGGAAAGAGGCAATGGTAGCTAGCTGACCATAATGGGCAGACAGGAGAGAAAGCTGCAGTATAACAGACCATAAAGGGCAGGAGGGACGGATCAGGGGCATTACAATGGAACAGACAAGCCAGGAGGGAGGGAATAGGGGTCTGCACATGGAAACAGAGGGCTGGGGGCAAGGGGGCAAGGCAGGAGCAGCAAGATGACCATGGAGGTCAGGCAGGTTGGGCACTAGAAACAAAACACACCATAGAGAGCAACAATGAGACTATGATGGCATACACACAGACCATGGAGGGAAGGTGGGAGGGGTTCAGGGGCAGCTAGCTGACCACACAGGAAAGGTGGGAGGGGCCATGGCAGCACAGAAGACCATGCATGGCAAGCGGGAGGGTTAGTGGCAGCACAATGGCTACGATGGGCAAGAAGGAGGGTGCAGGGGCATGCACAAAGGACCATGGAGGATAGAAGGGAGGGTCAGGACCTGGGCACAGACAAGAGAGTTCAGGGGAAGGGGCCTCACAACAGACCGCATGGGCAGGCAGGAGGAGCAGTTGCAGTACAACAGACCAGGGAGGGCAGATGGGTGTGGCAGTAAAACGGACCATGGAGGACAGGAGGAAGGGGATAGGGGCATGGCATGTGGAGGTGGCAGGGACAGGTTACAGTCATCTGACAATGCTAGGCAGGTGGGAGGGGAGTGGCAGCTCAACAGAACACTCAGAGTAGATAGGAGTGGCAGGTCCATGGAACATGGTGGGCAAAAAGGATGGAACAGGGGCATGCACAAAGACATCGGAGGGCAGGGGGAAGGAGAATAGGGGCAGCAAGCTAAGCACAGAGGCTAATCAGGAGGTCAATGATGGGCCATAGAATTGGGCAATGGAGGGCAGGAGGAGTGGACTGGTACATCATGCTAAATGGAGGGCAGTGGCAGTGCTCCAGCGCGGAGTGCAAAATCCCTCCCTACCGTTGCGGACCAAAAGATCTCACACACGCACACTATCCATACATTCGCTGGTGGGGCCCATAACACCAACACACACTCACCATCAGTCCGTACGAGAGGCGATTATCCTTCCAAGTGCTGGATAATGAGGGAGGAAGATACCACTTTACCCTAATGAGCAACAAACCTACAAACCCTTCTTATACTCATTAGGCCCTAGATTCTACATTTGGTATTCCCCTCATGACCGGGATGGATCTGTTAGTTGTAGATTTAAGTGAATTTCTAATACTCTAATTAACCTTTTCATTAACACATTTCAATGAATAAACAACCCAACTCATGTCTGTAGATGTTCAAATCCAAATTTATATTAATATTGCAGATTAAATCATTCATTTGATCAAGTTGCCATTCATATTTACCTATTCTGGCTAAAGTCGTCCTCTATGTCAAATCTGGCAATCTCGCAAATCTATCCCCATCAATTTAGCAGGTTAAGTTCATCAGGATTTTGGGCATTAATTCAGTCCGTCAAAGATTCAGGCTAACAGCTGTCCTGCAGTGTCACCGTCCTCTTCATCAGCATATCATCAGGAAATCGAAGGAGCGACCCTCCAACCTCTCTATTCTATGGGTTTTATAATAATTTCAATAGCAAAATGTAACAATATTGAGTTTTAAACTGTTCTGATTGGCTGATCAGGGGTCAACCTCTCCGTTCCCATAAGGTTTAGTCCATGTTGTCAGCATGCTTGCTGGTTCCGGTTCTTTAATAAAGCCTTTTGTCTGTAGCGCTGGCACCTTTCCCAGTGGCCTTGATAAGTACAGCTTGCCTGGGGTCAAGACAGGGCCATTGTTGCTCATCTTTTAGCGCAGGCGCACTTCACTCAAGCCTGGTTCAGCGTCGGCAGTTGGGTTAGGCACCAAAAGCAGCCATCATTTGATAGGGCAGAATAGTCAACTTAAGCAAAGAAACACAAAAACGTAATTAATACATAGAAATGACTAATTAAATGTTATTCCCTCGCTAATACCCATATGTGTGTGTATTTATCTAGCCAAAAGCAACACTCAATGCGGTTTATACTTACTAAATAAAGCACGAATCATAATTTCATCACCAAAGCGACATATATCATGCAATGTTCTAATTATCTATCATTAATATGCGTATGAAATTTAGTTCACGTCATTAATTAGGCCATGCAGATGCAAATCCCACGTGTATTTCGGTCATTAATAATGTTGATTAGTTATTTCCACATCACTCCAAACCATTAGTATGATTATGATTAATTAATTAATCTAATTAATAAAACGACATGCAAAATGGGATGGGTATACAAAAATTTTGCATAACCCGCTCCAGCAGCAGCACATCAGACCATGCATGGCAGGAGGGAGGAGGCTAGTCCATGGATTCAGACAACAGAGGATAGGGAGGAGGAGGATGGGGCAGCAAGCTAACTGTTCAGATAAGGTGGGTATTAGGAACTTTATTGTTTTTAAAATGTGTGTCTGTGCAAACTACTTAAAATATGAACAAGTATGCAGCATAATCTCACTTTTATTTAGAAAGAAGAGGACGTTTGTGACTGTGACTCCGGGCTCACTTGGCAGAAACACCCCCTGACCCTCCACCCCCCATCGCAAAATGTAATGCCCGTGAAAAGGGTAGGTGGACGCAGTGTTATATAGAACATAGTCCTGAGAGCACGAATGAAAATGAAAACTAGATATAGTATATGGTATAAACTATGCACCAAAAAGCTGTGATATAAGATGAACCGGGGCATGAAATATAATATGCAAAACATTGTGCGCAATGACAGATTCATTGGAGAGCGTGAGATAGCACAGGCACTAGCGCGTGCTATGCGATATGCACCTTGGAGTGTAATATGCACAGGGCAGTGTTGTGTAACCTAACTAGTCTCTAAAGTGGTAATATAAAATATGTGCTGGGGAGTGTAACGTTGCATGTGCACAGTGACAAAGATATGGATCCCAGATTGTAATATGTATGGCATAGCGCTGTGCGTTATAACATAGGCATCGAGGAAGGCACGTTACATGGGGCAATATAACCCGTGCGAAGGCAAGTGTGGCATGACATATTCACGGGGTGGTGTTACAGTGCACATGGGCTAGAGAGTGTCATAGCATACGCACTAGCTGGTAGAATACAACACAGAGGTGTGAGGCATTTGGCGGGCACTGGTGGGTGTAACATAGCATTGGGCTCAGCCAGGAGCGCGCTGTGACTCTCAAGTGAGGTTCGTCTCCTTTCCAGAGAGTAAATTAAAAAGTATTACACATCCGTCGGTGGATGTGTGTTTTATTAACCATGAGGGGGATTTCTTGCATAGTTTGGTCGAATTTTTGTCGATTCCCCTTTGAATGGCTTGGTGTGTGTGTATATTAAATGTGCCTGTCAATAGCTACCCATGTTTGTATAAATAAACGACAAGGGTGTCTACTTGGAGAGTACCCACCAGCGGGGGTGCCGAGATTAGGCACGGTAGGACGTCAGACACGTCAGAGCTTAACTAGCGGTGTAAATACATTCCATGTGGATTCATTCTATGCATAGTCGCCTTTTAATGAATATCACGCAAATCGTCATGGTGATAGGTACATACGGTTTGTCCAGCATGTCCTAGGTGTTTCTATAAATATATATATTTTTTTTAAATAATAAAAAACAAAGGCCGGCCCCGGGGATGGGGTCCCCGGGGCCATAAGTGGCCTGAGGAGGGGGGCAACACAGCCCCCTCCTAAAGAATTTTTTAAAAAAAAGGTCATGACCCTGGGGTTGGGGTCCCCGGGGCCGATTAAGGCCTTGAGAGGGCCAAATTTATTTTTTTCAACAAACAAAAATTAGGGTGCAGGCCCTGGGGGATGGGGTCCCCAGGGCCAGTAAATTAGAAAAAGAAGGGGGGCCACACAGCCCTCCTGCTTAAAAAAATTAAATAAATAAAAGACCGGCATCGCGCCGGAGGCCACGCCCCCTCCTTGCAGTACTCTGCAAACGCGCCCCCTGGCCAGTTGTAAGTTGGGGAATTAATTCCCCTTCAATACTGAGGGTCCCTGAGGGCCAACTAGCCCAACAGGTATCTCCAGTATGCGCCAGGGAGCTGCGTTGCAGACAGGTGTTCTGAGGCCACACCCCTTTTTACACCTCTATGCAAAACAGCTCTGTGACGCTTACTGGAGGTACCTAGTGGGCTAGTTTGACCCTAGGGACCCTTAGGATTTAAGGGGACTTAATCTCCCACCTTAAAAAAATGGCCACAGGGCGTGTTTACACAGTGGGGAAGGGAGGGGACGGGGCCTGAGGTGATGTGTGCAAACACGCCCTATGGCGCGTTTTAAGTTTGGGAAATAATTCCCCTTCAATCCTGAGGGCCCCTGGGGGCTAACTAGCCCACCAGGTGCTTCCAGTAAGCGCCTGTGAGCTGCGTTGCAGAGAGGTGGTCCAGGCCGTGCCACTTTTTACACCTCTCTGCAACGCAGCTCTGTGGCGCTTACTGGAGGTACCTAGTGGGCTAGTTGGACCCTCAGGATTCAAATGAACTTAATCTCCCAACTAATAATGGCCACAGGGCGTGTTTACACAGTGGAGAAAGGGAGGGGACGGGGCCTGAGTTAACATGTACTCACTCATCATATGTACTCATACACCTATACATCTTGTTACACAACGCCACTCATCCATAGAGTTACTCACACACATAGTCACTCATGCTAATAAAGAATCAAACATCCATTTACTTGCATATACAGTTATACACACACCACCACACTTACTTCTACAGAAAGTTACACATACTTAGTCTTTTAAACAATCACTTATAGAAACACATACTTATTCATACAGGAACTCTTTCAATCTCTCACTCTCACATATACTCAATTATATACACCAATAGTCACATATACTAGTTTAAAACATATGTACTTACTCCTAAAGACACTATTGAGACAGTCATTCACTCACTAACACACCCATGCACACACTCATCCACCCATACAGTCCTGCACACATGCTGTCTTCAACACATACAAACAGTGAGTCACTCATTCATGCACCTATGCACTACGTATTACCCCCCACCAAACCATACAGACACTCAGACACTCATACTGATACTCAAAAAACCAACTAATAACCTATATAGACACTCATATAGCTACTCACCAACCCATGCAGCCACTTATACACAAATTGAGAGACTGATACAGATATTTACATATTTAAACATTACTCACTAAGCCATGTATTCACTAAGATACACTTAATCAGTCAGTTATACAATCAATTTTTAAAAAACAAATCATCCATTTAGACACTTATATACCCATTTATTCTTCCATCGACCTTGATATATACATATATAAAACATATGTAATTTTCAGAAAAACACACATTCACTGGATGATGTCATGAGTGATGTCATCAGTGATGTCATTTGAGATGTCACTGACCATGTCATGAGTGATGTAATATGTGACGTCATCAGCAGTGCATTGCGGGCGCGCGAGTTATAGTTAGCTGAACTAACTATAACGGGGGAATTTAAATGGTTTTGTACGAGTGAAAAGTCCAGCTAACTATAACGCCCCTGAAACCTATGGTTTTTTCAGTGAAAATATATATATATATATATATATATATATATATATATACACACACATATATACATATTTCACTTTTATTTCAGCTAGCAAGTCATAAAAAGTTTACAGACATTAATGGCGGCAGTGCGGGTTTGAAGAAATAAACAAATCAGCACCTATATTTGGGTCCGTACCGTCCTTTATTCAGAACCTGTAAAATGGAGTATTGCAGCGGATTGCGTGTGCATATATATATATACATATTTCACTTTTATTTCAGCTAGCGGGTCATAAAAAGTTTACAGACATTAAAAACGAAAATAAGCAAATTTCGTACAATCTTCCCTGTGACACAGATTAAAAACAAATAAAATTGAAGGTTGGTTATTCCAATAAAAGTTCATATAAGTACATATGTACAGCTTTTTGTTAGAATGAACTAAATTAAACCTCTAGTGCAAGTAACAATCTATAAGAACTTCTATACGTTTGCAAAAAAATATTTCATAATCAATTAATTCAGACAGTAAGGGGGTCATTACGATAGCAGGCCTATGGCGGTGGCGAAAAGCCCGCTAAACTCCTCCGCCCACATGACTTTTCCCCCGCCAAATTACGATGGTGGGGAACCCCGGCGGACGGGTAGCCCAGGAATATGGTGGCAGTGCCTGCATATTAGGATGATGTTGGGAAATTGCTTTTCCATGGCGGAGACTCCGCAATGGAAAGGCAGGCAGTTTTGGATTTGGGGGCCCGTTGTCGGCCCCCAGGGTGTTTGGGGGGTGGGAGTGCACAGGGGGGTACCTATGGTGCCTATGGTACCCCCTTGCATTGTCATGGACATGGTGGCAGGCACCATGCGGTGCCTGTCACCTTGTGCATGACAATGCACACAGTGCATTCCCAGCATTGTGGCGGGCTGTGCTGTGAGTACCGCCCACCTCAATGCTGGGAATGGAGGATGCCACCGCCGCGGTGGCATCCTAATTGCAGGTGCGGGACCGCAGCACCACTGGCGGACGGTCCCAGCACCGCTAGGCTGGCGGGCAGACTAAAGTCCGCCCGCCATCCTAATGGGCCCCTAAGACCACAAAAAGTTAAAAAGACCCAATACTAGTTAAGAACACTGAATGAACCTAATACATTTTTTTCTAACGGTTCAGTGATCAAAATGAACAATTATCTGGGGCCTTCTTCCTTTGGTTCCAAGCACAATACAAGCAGCAAAAGCTAATTGTTCTCTATTGTCACTCCTCAATAGCCTTGCAGCTTCCCAATAATGTCTTGCTGTCATAAGTTTGCATGATGCTATCAACCATTTCTTACGTGCAATTTTATATAGGGGACAGAAAAACAAGAAACGCTCCTCCGATTAATCAATGTTTAGACAGCTTGGACAGAATGTAGAGTTAGGCGGTGTGCTGGACCATTTCGAAGTGTAAACTCTCAGAGGGAGTAAGCCACATCTCAATTGTACTTAAAAACATTTAGAATGAAAGGGTTGAATTCTATCCATAGAGGGCTCCTGACTTGGTACTCGCTTATGGTTCAGAAACTGGCCAGTTACACTACTCTCCTGGTAGTCTCTCCATGTTTACTTCAACATTTCCTCCTAATACAGATCCTTTACTTTCTGTGCATCTGCTTTATCAATCAGCTCTGGTGATGTCCATAGTTCACACATTCCTATTTTGCAAGTTGTTTCTTTTGTTACCTTCAGCCAGGGAGTCCTCAGGTCCTTGTCAAGAGCCAGCAGATCCTTTACAGACTCCCTGTATATTACTAGTTCTTGAGTAGATCACAGTCTGATGCAGTATAGCAAAGGTTTAATTAAAAGATTAGATGTTTAAGGCTAGGTCTAATCTCAATGGTGTAATGGGCGAACTTGGGAGGAGTTTAAAATGAGCCCTGATAAACTTGTTTTCACTTTTGGTCAGGGTCTCTGTTTTAGATGTTACCATTGAGGCTCCTTTATACAGTAATAACAGGGGACACTGCACCCCCTGAGGCAGCCCTATAGTTCCTCACTATATCAGAGGTTTCTGGTGCAGGGTGGCTTTGCTTTTTTCTAACTGGGCTCCCCATGATTGGTTATCACCTAGTCTGACACCTAATTAATCGAAGTGTGAGACTTTTTCAAGGGGCACCCCCTCTGTTGTCACATTCCCTCTATATGTTCTATGGGGATTTATGGTCATGAATTTTGATTTGGTTGGATCCAGCTCTAAACCCCTTTCCTCACAAAAAGTAACAAAGGCATTCAGTTCTGATTGAAGCTCCATTGGTGTTCTCAAAATGAGAAGGGTGTCATCCTCGAACATCAAGATCGGGGTAGACACTCCTGCTAATTTAGGGGCATCCTGTTTACATTCCCTCAGCTATCTCACTGCTCCATTGATATATAGGCTATAAAGTGTAGGTGCAAGAACACACCCTTGTCTCACCCCTTGCTTAATATCAATCCTGTCCATCAAGTCCCCAGCACTGTTCCATCTCACCTTTGCATAGGTTTGCATGGAGGACTTTCAATATTCTTAATAAGTCCAAGGGGATACTATACCCATCCAGAACTTCCCATAGCCTTTCCATTGGAACCAGGTCAAATGCCGCTCTCAGTTCAATGAAAGCGGCATATAGATGGTCACACCTTAAGATGACATATTTCCAAGTTATCACCTTGAAGCTGAGGACCTGATCCAAGGTGCGACTCTTGGATCCGAACCCTGCTTGTGCGTCTTCTAGAATGTTATTCTGTTCTATCCATTCATTGAGCTTAAACAGCACCTGCCTGCAAAAAAATCTTTTGTGTGTTTTCCAGCAAACTTATAGGTCATCAGTTAGAGGTGTTGTTTCTTTCTCGTTTTTTGTATATTGGTACAATAACTGCTTCATGCCATGTGGGGGGAATTGGGTTGCCTTTTAGAACGCTATTACATACTGCATTCAAATATGGGGACTAGATGTCCTGTTGGGACAAGAAAAGATCACCTGGTATGCCATCCATTCCTGGCGCCTTTTCTTTTTTCATTTGTTTTAATACCCGGTCAGTTTCGACTAAAGTAAAGTGAAGTAGGGCTACTCTGTTTTCTTTGTGGGTTGTGATTCCCACATACCCACACGCTCTTCCCAGAGGGAAGCTGGTTACGTTTGTTTTTCTGCTACTCCATACCCTCATCCAATCCACTAAAATGGGTGACCCATATTCCAGGTTTTATTACTCGGTCTAAATGATTGGCGCTGCGGAAATTACCAGCTATTAATTCTAGAAGGTTTTATGATCCCCCATCTCTAAGGCTCATGCAATTGTCATCCATCGATCCTATTCCCATTCCAATCTAGCTATGGATAGTATGGTTTTACATTGATTTCTTGCCTTGATGATTTTGGGTCTTGTGCCCTTTTTGATGGCTCTTAGTGCATTGGATTTTTCTAAACAACAGGATTTAGTATACCAGGAGGGGTGTTTATTTGGGAATCACCTCTCCTCTGTTCCCTCACAAAACATAGTGTTACTAAATCCATGAGTTTGCAATGTATAGAAACAAAGTTAACATTACGAATATTTGGAAAATCAACCTTTGAGGGTTTTTGCACAAACAGATTATATAAAAATGTCATATGCTTTACATTCATCTCAAAAGCTGCAGTTTTTTACATTTCTTCAATTATTGGTCGTAGCTATTGGAATCTTAGTTATGACGGGTTCCAGTTTAATGTCTCTGAATGAGGCCATGGAGAAGGTTGCACTTAATGCCTGGTGGTCACTATCGGATCAAGGGACTACATGCTTATCATATAGATCTAACCATAAATCCTAGTCGATTCTTGAGGTACTTAAGCCTCCTTTGAAAGTTGTACAAGGCGAGCAGGCAGATTTTGTTAAATCATTTGCGATTTTCAGACCATGATCAATAATTAGATCTATGATTTGAGTTCCTACTTTTGATATTTTCTGATAGTCATATAGAGGGGTCCGTGGCATTTTATAACTGCCATATGGTTGGCTTCTAGAGCATTACAACTTACGAATGGTGGAATTTGGGTGTTGATATCACTTGCTACGATTTTTAAAGCTTTCCTGTTAAACTGTCCCATCGAGTCATCAATTTTATTTGCTGTAGGGTATTAGACATTTGGAGCGACTGATCTAAAAATATATTCACCAGGGATATACGTTTTTGTCCTGTTGGAGTTGTAATTTTAATTTCATGGGCGAGTAGATCTCTGGAATTAGAAGGAACAGATCTCACTACGGGGAACAAATCTAGACTTAACCATATCAGGAGTCCTCCTGAAGGGCGCACTGCCAGGGAAGGGATTGCGTTTTTGCTAAAGGTCAGAAAACCAGGTCTAAGTATTGGGTTAATAGCCCATGTTTCCTGGAGAAATATGATGTGATGCGTATCGATAAATGTACCCCACTCTGGATCTAGGAGTTTGGACTTAATTCCCGCAACATTTCAAGATAACATGTTTAAACAGTCATCCTTTATTGAATTTGGGGTCCACAGGTTATAGTGGCTGGAATTTCTCTGTGACATCAGATGTACTTCTGTATTAAAAGGGTCTGTTCCCTTGGGCCCTATAAAGGAACTTACATCAGGAGATGGATTAAATACTGTCCCTACATATATATATTCACTGAAAAAACCATAGGTTTCAGGGGCGTTATAGTTAGGAATTGGCATTTTAAAAACCTTAGAAATTCACTGAAAAAAACATAGGTTTCAGGGGCGTTATAGTTAGGAACTGGCATTTTAAAAACCTTAGAAATTCACTGAAAAAACCATAGGTTTCAGGGGCGTTATAGTTAGCTATATTCCTTTTAAATTCAATTTTGTGGATGCGCGCTCGGTGCGTGCTGCGTAAGCGCAGGCTGCGCGGATCCCATGTGACCTGCAAAAAAAGAGATTTGATTGGTTCATTACACTTCCTGTTTTAACTGTTGAAAGACCCCACCCATTTCAATCATTCTTCTTTGACCTTCTTTAGAAGAGCATCTCTACAGAGAAGAAGCTTTTTTTGACTAAGTTTTTACTTAGCTCAAACTTTTTTTCAGAACATACAATGGCTTCAGGGCAGCAGGCATCTCCTGTATCTCCTCATACATCTGAGGATGATTTTGTGGAAGAACCACCACGCACACCACGTTTTTCATCTGTGGTGTGGAAATTTTTTACTTATCCAGAGGGGCAAACAAAGTCCAATGCCACCTTGGTCACTTGCAAGATCTGCCAGAGAGTGCTGTCTCGTGGGGATGCAAATAAGAAATATTCTTGCGGAACGGTGAGTAAGATGAAGCACCTGAGGACCCTTCATTCGGTAAATCTTGCTCGGGAGGAATGCCGAAGGATGAGAATGGCTCCTGCTCCTTCCGACTCATCACAGCCGAGCACGTCAAGAGTGCACCCTTCAGCACAAAATTTGGACATCCATCCACAATTCCAATTTTTCCAGTACTTCCGAAGCACAGGGATGCAACATATGTACATAAATATGTTGCAAATCTATGCTTCTCTCTGCACGGCTGCTTAAACTGCAGCCATGTGGTGACACAGGCACCCTTGCACCATAGTACAAGGATATCTGTGTCATATGCTGTTTGTTTTTGTGCAGGAAGACACACCTTCCTGCACAAAAACAATCAGTAAAGGCATTTTTCTCCTTCAATGTATGCTGAGCATTGTAGCATGCATTGAAGATATAAAAATGTGGAGAAATGAAAACAATTCTCCTTGTTGTGCTTTCCTACACCAATTTTAGAATGGTGCAGCATTCACACACATATTGAGAATTATGATTTCTGATAAATCTAGAGATGTATCTTGTTCAATGAGTATTCAGTGCAATCATGCACAACAAAACTTATAGAACACCCTTTCAACGCAAAGTGGTGTGTATGATGAGGTTGTATTTACATGGAGTAGAAAAAGTGCACAGAGTAGGCCTGGGCGGCAAATTCCGTTCCACTCGCGGAATTTGCGTCATTTCGGTAATTTCGCGTTCCGCGGAGAACGCGAAATTGCCCAAAATTCTGCTTTCCGCGACTTCGCAAAAAATTTTCTTGTTCGCGTTCTCAAAATGCGTGTTCGCAAGATATTTCTCCCCGAGCACGCAAACAGCAACTGTGAACAGGAAAAAAGCATCGCGAACAAGCAATTCCGCGTGTTCGTGGAATTTCGGCATGTTCGCGGATTTTTTACCGTTTCGCGGAGATTTGCGTAACGCGATTATGCAAATTCCGCCCACCCCTAGCACAGAGTGCCTTTGTCCTCTCTTTGTAAATATGAAAGAGTGTCCTGCACAATAACTATGTTACAAAAAGTGACATATTTCTGTTTTTAAAATTGCTTGCGAATGATAGAAGGTAAGCACAGAGTTTTGTCTGCAAAGATGTTCAAAGAAGAATGATTGAAATTATTGCGGTCCTTCAATAGGTACAATGGGAAATATTATGAACCCCTCAAATCTCTTTTTTTGCAGGTCACATGATATCCGATTACGGTCAGATTTCAAAACTACATAGGTATAAACAGAGTGTTTTTAAAAACGTGTTTAAACTTTGTAGCTTCTTGCAGATCTCTCAAATCTGCATATTGATACTTAGTTTAACTTACCTTCACAGTAATAGAAACAAAAATTGGTATACATTTTTTTCTGATTTTCTTTGCAATCTAAATTGATGTAAATTGCTTATTTTAAAATCTGGGATCTGTGAAAGAAAAGAAAAAAATAGTTATAACATGTAATAATACATTTTTTACAACACAGCATAATTTCCACAAAGTAATTTGTTTGCCTTTTTTGCTGTTCTCAGAATATATTGAATTTCACTAGAAAAAGTGATTTCAATCGTACTCATCACTTAACAGTGGGCAAAAAAAAAACAATCAGAAAGATTGTTAAAAAAAACAACAACATGCTATTCTCAGTAAAATACCAGAAAATACATATCATACATATATGAAGTGCTTACGGCTAACAAAATTATATAAGTTTAACTTATAAAAACTGTAAATGTTGCCGCTTTAAAAAATTCACTGAATCAATGACCACCAAAAAGTCCATAATTCAAACATATACCTTTCCTTGAGGCCAATTGGTATTTTTGCACTCCTTTTTTATCTAAATTGTCCAATGGTAGTCCTATTAAATTATAATAATACATTTCTCAGAGAGTGAATTATCTTCCTAAAACTTTGGCTTTAAAAATATTAGGTAGGAATTTGGTAATTCACTAGGCAAACGTTGTTTGAAAACCAACTGGGCATCATTACAAAGTGTCCAGCCTTTGTCACATTTTAGATAGGCGGTGTAATGTCCAGATGTGGTAAAAGGACTATCATGGAAAAGTATAGCAATTGCTACAAAAGTCCTTCCTGATATTGATAGTTGTGCTGCTACAAATTGCTTTATTAAAGTATCCAATTTTCTTCCGTCAGCTGTACAACGTTGCATCATTAAAATTATGTATTTGCCATTTTTTGTTAAAAATAATGTGGATAACATTTCTGATTTACATTGGCTACACTCCATGTTTTGATTTGCACCTTTAACTAATTTATTGAAAGACACTGATTTACAGTCTGGTAATGTTAAATACAGAAATCTCTCAGTGTCTACATTGGAGCTACATGTATACATGCAATTTTCACAATAATGTTCCCATTTGTAAGAAAGGCCAAAAATATTTTCTATTTCTACACCTTCATTTTAAAAAATGGTAAGCATATACATTAAAAATTCCTGAGCATCTTGTTGGATATTTTGGGAAAATTGTGTAGAACCAGAACACACATCCAAAAGATTACGAACATCTGAAACAGATTGTATTTTACTTGTGTCTGTTGTCAATTTTTAAAAACAGAATGCAACAGAGAACAAAATCTTTGTTGCCGATTCTGCATAATTTGTTCTTGCAAACCTTAAAGATAAAAAACAACATTAACCACTACATTAGCATAGCAGTTGACACCTGAACTATTTTCAAACTATCAACCAACAATCTCTTCAACAGTGTCCAATTTCTTTTTACTTGCAATCACAACATTATCTTGTGCTATTCCCTTCTCAACACCTTCAGAACAGATACTGTCAAACCTTCTTTTTCGACCAACCACATGCTTTTCAAATACAGGATATTGACCTAAATTTGGAGCATACACCCTTCTTAACCTATTATACTCTTTTACACAGTTTGCATCTGCAGTAACCTTTGTCTCATCAAAATCAATCAAAAACAAACCAGATAATGTTCTGACTCGCGACAAAGCAACATATGCCATACCCTCTTTAAATACAGTAGATCCAATGTTCACCAATGCACTGTCTACATTTAATCCTTGAGATTTATGAATAGTCACTGCATATGCAGAGAAAATGGAAATTGTTTCCTACGGATATATAAATCTTTAACAAGCAAAAAACGAACTGAACAACGACCAATTTCTTTAACTTCTTCAATCTGATCAAATTAAATTTTTAAAAATTCAATTCCTTCTTTTTTCTGATAATTAACAAAATCTACCACTTTACCCATTGCGCCATTAACTAACCCTTTTTCTACATCCAAATTTCGCATTAAAATTACCTGACAGTTTACACACGCATACAGTGTCTTTTGTAAACCAGCTGTTTTAGATATTTTTTTTTCTAAAGAATCCAGTTTTGTTTTCAATTTTCCCGTCAAAATAATAGTAATTCCTTCATGCTCTATTTTATCGATTGCTTCCATTTTTATAATTTCTTCATTTTCCAGTTTCAATAGTTCTTCGTTGAATATGGAACACTCTCACAGTGTTGGCATTAAACAGATCACTGATTTATTTTCAGCAATTTTCATGTACACTTTTGCAGGAAGTACATTTTCATTTGGAAAGACATTGCAAAGTAATTGACTTTCCAAAGCTTGTTTGCCATGTTTTGTAAGAATTCCAATTCTTATATCTTGAAGAATACTTCCATATTCAGCATCATTTGCCTGTCACATATTTGTTGTCCGTTCTTTGTATTCAAAATTAGTCCAAATGTTCACATTACCAACACTACCAAGAGACTTTCTGGTATCTTCATGTGCAAGTGTTTTAAATACCAGTTGTCCTTTTACCGTAGTAAGTTGCAATAGATCTCCAAAAACTATGACGTGTTTTCCTCCAAATAACACGTCATACTCTGTTTTAAGAATTTGTTGCATTCTTAAATGCACAAAGGCAAGCATCAAGTTAGAGACCATGCTCACCTCATCAATAATGAGAAGTTTCATTTTCTTCAAGACTCTTGAAACTTCACAACAAGCTTCTCCAGATAGCTTGTGGTATTCCAATTTGTTCTCATGCTCTACTCGTAGCATTAGTAAACGATGTAAAGTAATTCCTTTAATGTTATGTGCTGCCAACCCAGTTGGAGTAGTGACAACACAAGACAAATGCGACTAAGTTGTTTTTTGCAGATAACTTGTAATTACTTTAATTAAGAAACTCTTTCCTGTTCCAGCTTGACCACTCACATACATTCGGATAGGTTGAAATGATGTACATGAGCACACTCTCTTTTCATGAAGTAATCCATGGTCAATCTGCTCTTTCACTTGCTAATATATTTGTTTCTGTTCAACATTTAATTGTTCTTCCAAGTTTCCTTACTGTACGACATCTTCTTGAGCTTGATACATTGCTGTTTCCACCTCATTCATGGCAGTTGCTGCTTCATTTTCAACAATTGGTTGTCCTAGTGGATCTTGACTCAGTGCAGCAGAACTTTGACTGTCTTGAGAACTGTCTCTAGCAATCTCAGCTGCAATTGTAGCTTCTTGATCAATTTCATCATTCAACATTTTCACATAATTTGCAAAAGCACTGCATTGTATGCTATCTTTACAAGCATTATATGAATCTTCATAGCTCTGAAAATCTCCAAGTAATTCCAGTTCTGAACGCCATGGTTTGAACATTTGCAAAAGGGCTAAATAGTAAAATTCCCTTTTATCAGCAGTGTCACAACTCAGTTTCCTGTGATTAATTACATTTCCTTTCCTCTGTTTCACCAGACATCCTTCAGAACCAATAACTGCATATTTATCATCATTGATGTTCTCTGTAGTATTCCGTTTAAAAGTGTAGTTTTGCAGCACTTCATAGAGATACATGCTCTCAAGATGATGACTTCTGTTCGGGTAATATGTGTCCAACATATTCGTTTTCAAAATATCTGTACTTTCTGGTTCTTTTTCTGGTAAATATTCAATTTCTTGAACAGATTTCAGTACCCGATTTCGCATTCCTGCAAGACCTAGACTCACCCAAATGATTCTTCTACTTTTTGAATATAGACTTGCAGATGATAACCGATCTGAACATTCATATGCTCCAATTTCACGATGCAATAACATCTTCAAACTGAAACTGTATAATTTCTTACTTAGAGTCTTCTCGTGAGAAATCTATTTCCACATTTCTTTCAATTCCATCTTTTCTGATTTAGTAATGTAGGACGTTACATACCGAGCGACAGCAATGGAATTGTCCGCAACATACTGAATATCCAAGTTAGCATTCCACATGGATAAAATAACTGGATTGTAGTCATTTATGTATTTTGATTCTTCACTTCTTTTTAAGTTGTAGGTATTTTTCGGAGACTTTCTTGTGATAGTATGTCGCACAGCTGACATAAAACTGTTCACTCTTCCTTTGGATAATACAGGACGTGGAAAACCAAAACGACATTTGGTATAGAACTTATCCTTTGACTTGTACTTTCGTCGACAGTATTTTCCACATCGATGGCTTTGGAATCGTAACACTTGTTGTTTTAAGTTTTTATGTTCTTTGCTATTGGGTACAGCACATGTGGCATAATCTTCAATGAAAGACAAAACAGTTTCATCTGAATCTCATCCAAATTTGGGGGCGTCCTTGATCCATAACAACATATGTATATGAGGAGCACCTCTTGCTTGATACTCCTTTCTCCAAAAGAAATCCACAACTTCTCCAAGAGGAGGATTCTTTTTATTGCAGATGAAAGACATCATAGCTTTAAATCTATGATTGAAATATCTGCATACATTAACAGGATCCAAGGAGCACAATTCTCCAGGTGTCTTGTATTCAATATTTTTTATATTGCAATTTGCCTCTCGAAGAAATTCAAGTAAATCATCCCAAGCATACTCAGCACAGCTTAGTGTAACAAACCATGTAGGAGTTCCTAAGTTACGTAGCATACATTTCAGTTCTCCATGACGACGGTACCAATATTCATTAGTCCCTCGCTGACATGCCATCAGATTAATCAACTGAGATTCTAAATGATCATCTCTCTGATGCACTTTATCCATAAAATCCTTAGCCTTTACATTTTGCAGATGCGTTCCAGTTTTTAAAATGTGATTTACTGCATATGAAAGTCCAGACAAGTCACTTTCAAACAGAAGATGAAACATATAAGGGATACATTGTCGAAATCTTGGATCATCTCCATATAATCTTGTTGTCCGATATTCAGATGCAGGAATCTGCACAGGACGTTCATCATATCGTCCACCTTTTCCTGTTGTAAACAACTACGGGAAACAACGAGCTTCCAAACTCTCTTCCCATACACTCATGGGACTTCCTGTTGCTTTTTTCATTTGGAACAACTCAATCGTATTCCCCTTCACCTCTTTAGAATGAAGTGGATGTACACTGTATGGTTCATAGATTTCTTCACATATGGACATGTCCACTTTTTCAATTTGTCCACTTAATATTTCAGTATCTTATGCTAAATCTATTTCTTCTTCTCCTACAAACACATTTCTATAGTACTCAATATTTTTTAACAGATACAATGATGCCTTTTGCACTTTTCTAACATCCACTAACTCTTGCCAGATTTTCTTATTCTTAGTAGGAACACCATTAACTGGAATTACTAGTGGCTCATTTTCTGCGTGGTCTACACCAATAGTTTCAATATTTTTCCTTACGTCTAACGGTAAATACACAACTCTTCCTTTCAATCCTCTTTGCAACTCTGATGGAGGTAATTTACCTGTTTTAGGCTCCATACGAACAATAGCCTGAAACGGGTGAACACATTGAATGAGAATAGACTCATACGTATTTAAATCTATCAGCTCTGGAGGAATAGCAACCAACTCTAGATTATTATGAACTGCTCTAGCAGGCATTTTATTCTAATCTAATTTTTTATAACAATATTTGCAAATACGCTGCTCAGATCCCAAATCAAAACAATCCTCTACCAGCAAATAGGTTGCAAATTCCATCCACTTATCATTATCTTCTATTTCACTTTTTAACCCTTTCGCTGCCAGGCCTTTTCCCCCTCCTGTGCCAAGCCTTTTTTTGGCTATTTGGGGTAGTGCGCGCTTAGGCCCCTGTAACTTTTTGACCACATTAGGTATCCACGCCAAATTTGCGTCCTTTTCTTCCAACATCATGGGGATTCTAAAGGTACTCAGGGTTTGGGGACTCCCCTGGAGGGGTCACAGAAATGAGCCAAAATACAGCAAAATATTGTTTTTTTTCGGAAAAATTGGAAAAACGGGCTGCAAATGAAAGCATCTGGGTTTTTCCCTGCAAATGTTATCACAAAAGGGTTTGTGGGGTTGAAATCACCATTTTCCCAGTTTTCGGGGATACCAGACTTTTGTCAGAAACCCAACATTTTTTACACAGTTTTGGCATTTCTCTGGGACATAGCCTATTTTTGCTATTTTTTGTGATTTTGACCTCCTTCCAGTTAATGGCAGAAATGGGTACAAAAGCAATAATGGATCCTGGAAAGCTATACATTTTCGAGAAGAAGACAAAATTCTGAATTCAGCAAGGGGTCATTTGTGTAGATCCATCAAGGTTTTTTTATCGAAACAAGCAGTTAAATATAGGATAAATTGAAAATTAGTTGAAAAAACCAGCCTTTTGTGTCAACGTTTTCACCTGTAACTTCTTCTAATTATGACTGCTCTTTGAAAGCAATATACCATTGCATCCGCTGGACATTACTGGTTGTGGGGATATATAGGAATTGTAGGTTCACCAAGAACCCGACGAGTCCAGAGCCAAAAACTGAGCAGCAACTTGCAATGGTTTTTTATTACGTACCGGGTATATAGTAATTATTCTGTATAAATGTGTACATGGAAAAATCGGTATGAAAGACACCTATGTATTTCTGAAATGGGAACAAAAAATAGAGTTTAGAAACAGTAGATATTTGCACATTTCTGAAATTGGGAATACTCATACTAGCATGAGAATTATCAGTCATTTTTTAGAATGACTTATTTTTTTACACAATGTCTTCCATTTGGAAGGCAGAAATGCATCGAAAGTCAATAGATAATAACAGCTCCTTTACAAATCTGATTTACCCTAAGTCTCCCGATAAAAATGGTACCTCACTTGTGTGGGTAGGCATAGTGCCCGCGACAGGAAACGGCGCAAAACGCAACGTGGTCACAACTCAATATCGCAGTGAAAGTTTTCCCTTTTATTGGCAAAGTGCCAAGCTCTAGTTTTTTAACCCTAGCTCTGCGGGCACCTTGGGAAACCTAGCAAACCTATAAATTTTTGAAAACTAGACACCCAGGGGAATCCAGTATGTGGTGACTTGACTGCCTCTCACCAGGGTCTGTTACCCAGAATCCCTTGCAAACCTAAAAAATTGTCAAAAAAAACACATTTTCCACACATTTCTGTCGTGGAAAGTTCCGGAATCTGCGTAGATCCACAAATTTCCACCCACCCCACGTTCCCCAAAGTCTTATGCAAAAAACGGTACCTCACTCGTGTGGGTCGGACTAGTGCCCGCGACAGGAAACGGCGCAAAACACAACGTGGTCAAACCTCAATTTTGTAGTGAAAAATTACCCTTTTTTGGCAAAATGTCTAGCTGTAGTTTTTGAACCCTAGCTCTGTGGGCACCTTGGGAAACCTAGCAAACCTATACATTTTTGAAAACTAGACACCCAGGGGAATCCAGGATGGGGTGACATGACTGCCTCCCACCAGGGTCTGTTACCCAGAATCCCTTGCAAACCTAAAAAATTGTAAAAAAAAAAACATTTTCCACACATTTCTGTCATGGAAAGTTCCGGAATCTGCGTGGATCCACAAATTTCCACCCACCCCACATTCCCCAAAGTCTTACGAGAAAAACGGTACCTCACTCGTGTGGGTTGGACTAGTGCCCGCGACAGGAAACGGCACAAAACACAACGTGGTCACACCTCAATTTCGCAGTGAAAAATGACCCTTTTTTGGCAAAATGTCTAGCTGTAGTTTTTGAACCCTAGCTCTGCGGGCACCTTGGGAAACCTAGCAAACCTATACATTTTTGAAAACTAGACACCCTGGGGAATCCAAGATGGGGTGACTTGACTGCCTCCCTCCAGGGTCTGTTACCCAGAATCCCTTGCAAACCTAAACAATTGTAAAAAAAAAACACATTTTCCCCACATTTCTGTCGTGGAAAGTTCCTAAATCTGCGTGGATCCACAAATTTCCACCCACCCAGCGTTCCCCAAAGTCTTACGAGAAAAACCGTACCTCACTTGTGTGGGTCGGCCTAGTGCCCGCGACAGGAAACAGCGCAAAACGCAACGTGGTCACACCTCAATTTCGCAGTGAAAAATGACCCTTTTTTGGCAAAATGTCTAGCTGTAGTTTTTGAACCCTAGCTCTGCGGGCACCTTGGGAAACCTAGCAAACCTATACATTTTTGAAAACTAGACACCCAGGGGAATCCAGGATGGGGTGACTTGACTGCCTCCCACCAGGGTCTGTTACCCAGAATCCCTTGCAGACCTAAACAATTGTCAAAAAAAACACATTTCCCCCACATTTCTGTGGTGGAAAGTTCCGGAATCTGCGTGGATCCACAAATTTCCACCCACCCCGCGTTCCCCAAAGTCTTACGAGAAAAACGGTATCTCACTTGTGTGGGTCGGCCTAGTGCCCGCGACAGGAAACAGCGCAAAACACAACGTGGTCACATCTCAATTTCGCAGTGAAAAATGACCCTTTTTTGGCAAAATGACTAGCTGTAGTTTTTGAACCCTAGCTCTGCGGGCACCTTGGGAAACCTAGCAAACCTATACATTTTTTAAAACTAGACACCCAGGGGAATCCAGGATAGGGTGACTTGACTGCCTACCACCAGGGTCTGTTACCCAGAATCCCTTGCAAACCTAAAAAATTGTCAAAAAAAACACATTTTCCCCACATTTCTGTAGTGGACAGTTCCGGAATCTGCGTGGATCCACAAATTTCCACCCACCCCGCGTTCCCCAAAGTCTTACGAGAAAAACGGTACCTCACTTGTGTGGGTTGGCCTAGTGCCCGCGACAGGAAACGGCGCAAAACATAGTGAGGTAACATCAAAATTGCCTATCTCAAAACCACCTGGTTTGCAAGGGGGGTCACTTGGGTTTTTGGCCCGGTGCTCGGCGGCCATCTAGGGAAACCTACCAAACCCAAAGATTTCTGAGAACTAGACACCCGGGGGCTTCCAGGGAGGTATGGCTTGTGTGGATCCCCCAACGTTTCCTTACCCAGAATCACCTGCAAACCTCAATTTTAGCTGAAAAAATCACTTTTGTCACACATTTTTGTGTGGGAAAGTTGTGGCATCACCGGGCTCACTCAAATTTTTCACCTCTCAGCATTCCCCTGGGTCTCCCGGTAAAAATGGTGCCACACTTGTGTGGGAGGCTCAAGTACCTGCGACAGGCAAGGGCCCAAAACGTAGTGAGGTGACATCAAAATTGCCTATCTCAAAACCACCTGGTTTTGAAAGGGGGGTCACCTGGGTTTTTGGCCCGGTGCTCGGCGGCCATCTAGGGAAACCTACCAAACCCATACATTTCTGAAAACTAGACACCCGGGGGATTCCAGGGAGGTATGGCTTGCGTGGATCCCCCAACGTTTCCTTACCCAGAATCCCCTGGAAAACCTCAATTTTAGCTGAAAAAAACACTTTCTTCACACATTTTTGTGTGGGAAAGTTGTGGCATCACCGGGCTCACTCAAATTTCCCACCTCCCAGTGTTCCCCTGAGTCTTCCGGTAAAAATGGTGCCTCACTTGTGTGGGAGGCCCAAGTACCCGCGACAGGCAAGGGCCCAAAACGTAGTGAGGTGACATCAAAATTGCCTATCTCAAAACCACCTGGTTTTGCAAGGCGGTCACCTGGGTTTTTGGCCCGGTGCTTGGCGGCCATCTAGGGAAACCTACCAAACCCATACATTTCTAAAAACTAGCACCCGGGGACTTCCAGCGAGTTATGGCTTGCGTGGATCCCCCAACGTTTCCTTACCCAGAATCCCCTGCAAACCTCAATTTTAGCTGAAAAAATCACTTTTTTCACACATTTTTGTGTGGGAAAGTTGTGGCATCACCGGGCTCCCTCAAATTTCCCACCTCCCAGCGTTCCCCTGGGTCTCCCGGTAAAAATGGTGCCTCACTTGTGTGGGAGGCCCAAGTACCCGCGACAGGAAAGGGCCCAAAACGTAGTGAGGTGACATCAAAATTGCCCATCTCAAAACCACCTGGTTTTGCAAGGCGGTCACCTGGGTTTTTGGCCCGGTGCTTGGCGGCCATCTAGGGAAACCTACCAAACCCATACATTTCTAAAAACTAGCACCCGGGGACTTCCAGTCAGTTATGGCTTGCGTGGATCCCCCAACGTTTCCTTACCCAGAATCCCCTGCAAACCTAAATTTTAGCTGAAAAAAACACTTTTTTCACACATTTTTGTGTGGGAAAGTGTTGGCATCACCGGGCTCCCTCAAATTTCCCACCTCCCAGTGTTCCCCTGGGTCTTCCCGGTAAAAATGGTGCCTCACTTGTGTGGGAGGCCCAAGTACCCGCGACAGGCAAGGGCCCAAAACGTAGTGAGGTGACATCAAAATTGCCTATCTCAAAACCACCTGGTTTTGCAAGGGGGGTCACCTGGGTTTTTGGCCCGGTGTTCGGCAGCCATCTAGGGAAACCTACCAAACCCATACATTTCTGAAAACTAGACACCCGGGGGCTTCCAGGGAGGTATGGCCTGCATGGATCCCCCAATGTTTCCTTACCCAGAATCCCCTGCAAACCTCAATTTTAGCTGAAAAAATCACTTTTTTCACACATTTTTGTGTGGGAAAGTTGTGGCATCACCGGGCTCCCTCAAATTTCCCACCTCCCAGTGTTCCCCTGGGTCTCCCGGTAAAAATGGTGCCTCACTTGTGTGGGAGGCCCAAATACCCGCGACAGGCAAGGGCCCAAAACGTAGTGAGGTGACATCAAAATTGCCTATCTCAAAACCACCTGGTTTTGCAAGGGGGGTCACCTGGGTTTTTGGCCCAGTGCTCGGCGGCCATCTAGGGAAACCTACCAAACCCATACATTTCTGAAAACTAGACACCCGGGGGCTTCCAGGGAGGTATGACTTGCGTGGATCCCCCAACGTTTCCTTACCCAGAATCCCCTGCAAACCTCAATTTTAGCTGAAAAAATCACTTTTTTCACACATTTTTGTGTGGGAAAGTTGTGGCATCACCGCAAGCCATAGCTCCCTGGAAGACCCCGGGTGTCTAGTTTTCAGAAATGTATGGGTTTGGTAGGTTTCCCTAGATGGCCACCGACCAACGGGCCAAAAACCCAGGTGACCCCCCTTGCAAAACCAGGTGGTTTTGAGATAGGCAATTTTGATGTCACCTCACTACGTTTTGGATCCTTGCCTGTCGCGGGTACTTGGGCCTCCCACACAAGTGAGGCACCATTTTTACCGGGAGACCCAGGGGAACGCTGGGAGGTGGGAAATTTGAGGGAGCCCGGTGATGCCACAACTTTCCCACACAAAAATGTGTGAAAAAAGTGATTTCTTCAGCTAAAATTGAGGTTTGCAGGGGATTCTGGGTAAGGAAATGTTGGGGGATCCACGCAAGTCATACCTCTCTGGAAGCCCCCGGGTGTCTAGTTTTCAGAAATGTATGGGTTTGGTAGGTTTCCCTAGATGGCCGCCGAGCACCAGGCCAAAAACCCAGGTGACCCCCTTGCAAAACCAGGTGGTTTTGAGATAGGCAATTTTGATGTCACCTCACTACGTTTTGGGCCCTTGCCTGTCGCGGGTACTTGGGCCTCCCACACAAGTGAGGCACCATTTTTACCGGGAGACCCAGGGTAACGCTGGGAGGTGGGAAATTTGAGGGAGCCCGGTGATGCCACAACTTTCCACACAAAAATGTATGAAAAAAGTGATTTTTTCAGCTAAAATTGAGGTTTGCAGGGGATTCTGGGTAAGGAAACGTTGGGGGATCCACGCAAGCCATACCTCCCTGGAAGCCCCCGGGTGTCTAGTTTTCAGAAATATATGCTTTTGGTAGGTTTCCCTAGATGGCCGCCGAACACCAGGCCAAAAACCCAGGTGACCCTCCTTGCAAAACCAGGTGGTTTTGAGATAGGCAATTTTGATGTCACCTCACTATGTTTTGGGCCCTTGCCTGTCGCGGGTACTTGGGCCTCCCACACAAGTGAGGCACCATTTTTACTGGGAGACCCAGGGGAACGCTGGGAGGTGGGACATTTGAGGGAGCCCGGTGATGCCACAACTTTCCCACACAAAAATGTATGAAAAAGTGATTTTTTCAGCTAAAATTGAGGTTTGCAGGGGATTCTGGGTAAGGAAACTTTGGGGGATCCACGCAAGCCATAGCTCCCTGGAAGACCCCGGGTGTCTAGTTTTCAGAAATGTATGGGTTTGGTAGGTTTCCCTAGATGGCCACCGACCAACGGGCCAAAAACCCAGGTGACCCCCCTTGCAAAACCAGGTGGTTTTGGGATAGGCAGTTTTGATGTTGCCTCACTAAGTTTTGGGCCCTTGCCTGTCGCGGGTACTTCGGCCTCCCACACAAGTGAGGCACCATTTTTACCGGGAGACCCAGGGGAACGCTGGGAGGTGGGAAATTTGAGGGAGCCCGGTGATGCCACAACTTTCCCACACAAAAATGTGTGAAAAAAGTGATTTTTTCAGCTAAAATTTAGGTTTGAAGGGGATTCTGGGTAAGGAAACTTTGGGGGATCCACGCAAGTCATACCTCCCTGGAAGCCCCCCGGTGTCTAGTTTTCAGAAATATATGGGTTTGGTAGGTTTCCCTAGATGGCCGCCGACCACCGGGCAAAAAGCCCAGGTGACCCCCCTTGCAAAACCAGGTGGTTTTGAGATAGGCAATTTTGATGTCGCCTCACTCCGTTTTGGGCCCTTGCCTGTCGCGGGTACTTGGGCCTCCCACACAAGTGAGGCACCATTTTTACTGGGAGACCCAGGGGAACGCTGGGAGGTGGGAAATTTGAGTGAGCCCGGTGATGCCACAACTTTCCCACACAAAAATGTGTGAAAAAAGTGATTTTTTCAGCAAAAATTGAGGTTTGCAGGGGATTCTGGGTAAGGAAACGTTGGGGGATCCACGCAAGGCATACCTTCCTGGAAGCCCCCGGGTGTCTAGTTTTCAGAAATGTATGGGTTTGGTAGGTTTCCCTAGAAGGCCGCCGAGCACTGGGCCAAAAACCCAGGTGGTTTTGAGATAGGCAATTTTGATGTCACCTCACTACGTTTTGGGTCCTTGACTGTCGCGGGTACTTGGGCTTCCCACACAAGTGAGGCACCATTTTTACCGGGAGACCCAGGGGAACGCTGGGAGGTGGGAAATTTGAGGGAGCCCGGTGATGCCACAACTTTCCCACACAAAAATGTGTGAAAAAAGTGATTTTTTCAGCTAAAATTGAGGTTGCAGGGGATTCTGGGTAAGGAAACGTTGGGGGATCCATGCAAGCCATACCTTCCTGGAAGCCCCCGGGTGTCTAGTTTTCAGAAATGTATGGGTTTGGTAGGTTTCCCTAGATGGCCGCCGAGCACCGGGCCAAAAACCCAGGTGGTTTTGAGATAGGCAATTTTGATGTCACCTCACTACGTTTTGGGCCCTTGTCTGTCGCGGGAACTTGGGCCTCCCACACAAGTGAGGCACCATTTTTACCGGGAGACCCAGGAGAACGCTGGGAGGTGGGAAATTTGAGATGGACTTCAGTATGGATTGTGGTGGACAGGCATTCAAGGTTAACCCACAATTGACACCACTAGGGTACACCTGCTTGTGCTAAGACATCAAGCCTTCTAAGGTCTAGTGGGGCCTTCTACGGTCTAGCATGGGAATGTGCTCCCTCAGTACAGTGGTGTGGTGGACTGGTCATGAATGCGGAACCCGGTTCCCCAGTTCCAAATTCCACAGCTCTGGCCATAGTGCCACATCCCCACTGAACACCATACTTGCCCACTGAAACTCGCACTGCCTTCAGCTGTAACCTAATTGTTCCCGCTATAAACACTTGGATGTGGCTCAATTCAAATTATGCACTTGATAAGAGTAATATGCTGCCTAAAAAAAGAACAAAAAAGCAACCACTCATAGGGAATGCAAAGCATGTGAAATGTAAGCAGAAACAACATGGTTACCTAAACGATCTCTCACTAACTATTCAGAAATCAGCGAGTGGTTTCACCTGAAAAGCTATGGACATGACTAGAGGGCCCTGAAGGGAACCGTTTCACTGTCCATTGCTTACATCCTTACAAAATGTAAGCAGTATGGTATAAAAAGACCACATCCATAAACACAGAGCCATGGTACACATTGTGTTTTCCAATCCACCCATCAACCAGGTATTGCAGTACCTCCAGGAATGGTACACTCTCCCAACCTGGAAACAACAATGCTCTTCAAAGAAAGACGAGAAAATGAAAGTAGCACTTCACTGGCAAACTCTGTAAAGTGATGCTGGTGTATTTGGATGTAAAAGAAACCAATCTGGCCACTTTGCAACCCCTCTGTCTTGCTATTAGTTAGGTATCATATAAGAAATTCTATTTCTCTACATGCTGCTGCACTTTGGATTTGAAAAACTAAAAAGAAGGGCATTTCTCGGATCCATTTCACAGGGAAGCAACTAGAAAGACGAGCGTTTTTCAAATTTGGATCCATTTCACAGGGAAGCAACAACAGGCACACACGAACGAAGCCGAGCCTCGTGGCATGCCTGGGCATACCAAAGTGCCCCCACCCTAACCCAAACCCACCGATGCAAAAATCATGCTGCTGCACTTTGGATTTGAAAAATTACAAAGAAGGGCATTTCTCGGCATTTTTAGATCCATTTCACAGGGAAGCAACTAGAAAGACGAGCGTTTTTCAAATTTGGATCCATTTCACAGGGAAGCAACAACAGGCACACACGAACGAAGCCGAGCCTCGTGGCATGCCAAAGTGCCCCCACCCTAACCCAAACCCACCGATGCAAAAATCATGCTGCTGCACTTTGGATTTGATAAATTAAAAAGAAGGGCATTTCTCTGCATTTTTAGATCCATTTCACAGGGAAGCAACTAGAAAGACAAGCGTTTTTCAACTTTGGAAACAATTTACAGGGAAGCAACAACAGGCACACACGAACAAAGCCGAGCCTCGTGGCATGCCTTGGCATACCAAAGTCCCCCCACCCTAACGCAAACCCACCGATGCAAGAAACCCCCCTCCCCAGCCCCAAAACTCACCTTTACTCTCCGTGGCGCAGGAAGCAAATGGCTTCCTGAGCCTCGGAGAGCAAAGGGAAACCTCCAATGACGTCAGCGCGGCTTGCGCGCTGACGTCATTGATGACGCGGGGGCGGGGGGAGGCAGGGGAAGGTCTTCCCCTGCCTTCCCAGTTAAAAAAAAAAAGATCGACCACTCACGGGGGGAGCGCCAGCGCTTCCCCCGTGGGTGGGTGTCATGACGAGATGGTCTCGTCATGGGCACAGCGCGACTGTGCTCCATGACGAGACCATCTCGTCATGGGCACAGACGGGGTTATATACAGATTGACACCCCTAGTCTGATTTTTATAGTAAATTCGCCCTCAACAAATACAAGAAACATTTGGTCTTTCACCTGAAATTACCTTAAACTTTGTGATTTCATCCTCAAAATTTTTTGTAATCACAGGTTCTACATTGTCTTCAACATTTTCTTCTACTAATGTCACAGTTTCTCCACTCTCTTGCTGAGGACCAAAGTAACAAAACTCAATATCCTCACAAACCTTCTTCACACCTGATACTGAGCCACGTAAAAGAGCACTGTTCAACTCATTTAACTTTAGTGCTGAACTTTTCGCATAATACAATCTTCTCACTAACTTCCGCATTTGAGAATGATGTACTGCCAGCATCCTGAAATGGTGAAAAACACTTTCACAAACTTTCCTAGAAAGACAAGCCAGAGAATGACCTTGCAAACCAGTATTTTTTCTCACTCTGCAAGGGTCTAGTCCTTGCAACACCTTAATCTTTTGTTTAACACTTTTTTTAGTATATGCTCGTAAAAAACGACATAATTTATCAATAGATTCCTGTCGTACACTACAAATACTACTGCAATCCCATGTATACATAGGGTGTTTAGGACGTCTCCCTAGAACTTCATCAGCTTCTTCTGCATTTCTTTCAACCATTTTCTCTTTCTCAACTGGAGAACCATCTCTAACTTCGTAACCTCTACCACTGGTGTCAACTGCAAACAGTAATTTTTTGCTCTGTAAATAACTCTCTTCATTAAAGAAAGGCTCTCAACTGGAACTGTGTTTCCATTCTCCCCAAAAAATATCACAATTTTTTTTCTATTAATTACTCTTTTCCTCCTACTTTTGGCCTTCATTAAATTGATTGGTTTATCTAGTGATCGAATTCTGTTTAATACTAAAATGAATAGTTTCCTTTTTACTTCTAAAGCCTTTTCAGGAATGTTTTCAATATGCTTCTTCTTTTTATAAAACAGAGCTCTCTTTTTATATTTTTTCACATCTTTCAGCAAATTATGTACTACTCTCTTGTAAAATATTTTTTTTCGTAATTCCTTATACTGATTTTGTCTTCATTTAGCACACTTTGTCTCCTTTGACTGAATATTTGTTTTTTTGCTTTTCCTCTTATTTTGAATTTTTTTTCTAGTTGAAACATTCACAGTGGATTCAGCGTTCTGTACATTCTGTTTCCTCCTACAAAATTTTTTTATAAAATTGCTTTGTGATCTTACCAGAGGATTTTTTCTTTTTAGCCACATTATCTTGTACATTCAATACTTGTGGTTGACTTTTCTTCAAGTAATTCTCCTGTCTCTGTTCTTTTCTTTTTCTTTCAGGCATGATTTCTCTATTTTAACATCGAAAAACAGTATCTGTAAAAAAGAATCACAAATAAAAGTATATTAATAACTTTCAAATTCATACTATTCTATTACTGTAAAAACACATTTTATAAAAAAACTGACTAAGAAACTATAGCCATGAAGCACAAGTGTGACAATGGTTAAAACACTACAAGCATAGTGCATACTACTTTGAAACAGTTTATACCCTAAAGCCTACCTCACTAAAAGAGTACATGCTAACTGACTGAATGATTACAATACTATTAGGAAACAAACTGGGTGTGTGACAGGGTATTTCCTAGAAGTGTATGAATACTGACATGATTATTGATGGTGTGGAAGACAAGTGTGAAGGGGATTAGAGACCTACATGCATAGTGGACACATGTTTCAATCCATTCATACGTTAAGGCCTGTCTCACTACAATACTATTTGGATACTGATTAAATGATTAGAGTACTGCAAGAAGAATGCCTGGGTGAGTTTATAAGTGTTCAGGTTTTGGCACAGTGAATAGATTACTCCATGGTGCTGAATGGGTCACTAGAGGACTCCAAGAGGAGTGACAGAGTATTTGCTAGAAGTGTATGAATACTGACTAGGGAATTGAAGGTGTAAAACACAAGTGTGTAGGTGGTTAGAGAACTGCATGCATAGTGGATAGGCATTTGAAGCAATTTATGTACTAAGGCCTGGCTCACTGCATGAGTACTTGGGTACTGTCTGAATGATCAGAGTACTGCAAAGAGAGTGCCTGGGTGAATTTATAAGTGTTTGGGTTTTGGCGCACTCAATGGATTAGTACATGGTGCTGAATGGGTCACTGGAGGAGTACAAGGGGAGTGATAGGATGTTTGCTGCACTATATGTGCACTGAGTGGGGAATTAAAGATGTGAAAGACAAGTGTGTAGGTGGTTAGAAGACTGCATGCATAGTGGATAGACGTTTGAAGCAATTCATGTGCTAAGGGCTGGCTCACTGCATGAGTACTTGGATACTGACTGAATGATTAAAGCACTGCAAGGAGACTACCTGGGTAAATTTATAAGTGGTTGCCTTTCAGTGCAGTGAATGGATTAGTACATGGTGCTGGATGGGTCACTGGAGTAGTATAAGGAGAGTGAGAGAGTATTTGCAGGAACTGCATGAATACTGTCTGGGATATTGAAGGTGTGAAAGACAAGTATGTAGGTGGCTAGAGACCTACATCCATAATGGATAGACGTTTGAAACAGTCCATAGAGTAACACTTGGATCACTGCAAAACTACCTGACAACTGACTGAATCATTAGAGTACTACAAAATAAGTGACTCAGTGAATCTTTTTAAGATTTTAGATTCTAGTGCAGTGAATAGGTTAGTACTTACTGCCAAATGAGTCAGTGGAGGTGTGCAATTAAAGTGACAGAGTGTTTATTGCAGTTTATAGATTCTGACAGAGAAATTTAACGTCTCAAAGGCAATTGTGTTGGTACTTACAGGCCTCCATGCATACTGGAAACACATTTGAATCAATCTGTGTGCTAAGGCCTGCCTCACTCCATTAGTACTTAGGTACTGACTGAATGATTAGACTATTGCAAGAAGCGTACCTGAGTGAATTTACAAGTGTTTCAGTTTTGGCACAGTGAATGCATTACTACATGGTGCTGAATAAGTCACTGGAACACTGCAAGGGGAGTTTCAGGATGTTTGCTGAAAGTACATGGATACTGACTGGGGAATTGAAGCTGTTAAGGACAAGTGTATAGTGTGTTACAAGACTGCATGCATTCAGTATAGACATTTGTAGCCCTCTATGTGGTAATGCATGGTTCACTACATGAGTATCTGGAAACTGACTGAATCATTAGACTACTGCTAGAAGAGTGCCTGGGTAAAACTGTTAAGTTTTTCAGTTTTGGCACAGTAAAAAGATTAGTACATGGTACTGGATCAATCACTGGATGAGTGCAAGATGAGTGACAAGATGTTTATTGAAGTATATAGAAACTGACTAGTTAATTAAAGAAGTGAAAGACAAATGTGTAGTGACTAGAGGCATGTATGCATACTGCATAGGGGTTTCAAGCAGTTCATGTTGTAAGGCCTGGCTCGCTGCATGAGCACTTGGATACTGACTGTTTGGGTTTTGGCAAAGTGAATGGTTTAGTATATGCTACTGAATGGGTCACTAGAGGAGTACATGGGGAGTAACAGAGTGTTTGCTTGAAGTGTATGAATACTGACTATGGAATTAAAGGTGTGAAAGAGAACTGTGTAGATGGTTAGAGGACTGCATGCATAGTGGATAAGTATTTGAATCAAAGCATATGCTAATGCCTGCCTCACTTAGTTACTATTGAATATTAACTGAATGTTTACAGTATTGCAAGGACACTTCCTGGGTGATTACATAAGCAATAACTGCCTTATAATTCTAACAAAACTTGAGAACAGGAACGTTTTTAAGCAGTTATGCATATTCAAACATATGAAGTACCCAAATGCTTCTCTCACAGGTGTTCCCAAATGCACACAGACTCACAGTGTGATTCTAGACCAGCAACACTATCTCTAGGAGTTTACCAAAACTCATTCACTACTGTGGAAGGGGTAAGGGTACTGTACACAACCTACATAATTCAGTACTACACTTTACTATCAATGCCTGTCTCATTTTATCAAAGCATAGGCAATGACTGGCTTCTAATGCTACTAAAACTTGACAACATGACAGGTTTTAAAACAGTTATCTGTCAGCAAATACATGATGTTCCCAAATGCTTCTCTCACAGTGGTTCACAAATGTACACAGACTCACAGTGTGATTCTAGACAAGCAACACTATCCCTAGGAGTTTACCAAAACTCATTCACTACTGTGCAAAAAGTAAAGGGACTGCACACATTCAACATATTTAAATACTGCACTTTAGTGTCAAAGCCTAACTCATTTTATCAAAGCATAAGCAAAGACTGGCTTCTAATGCTACTAAAACTTGACAACATGGCAGGTTTTAAAACAGTTATCTGTCAGCAAATACATGATGTTCCCAAATGCTTCTCTCACAGTAGTTCCCAAATGCACACAGACTCACGGTGTGATTCTATACAAGCAACACTATCCCTAGGAGTTTACCAAGCCTCATTCACTACTATGGAAGGGGTAAGGGGACTGCACACAATCTACATATTTCAGGACTCCAATTTAGAGTCAATGCCTGACTCATTTAATCAAAGCATAAGCAAAGACTGGCTTCTAATGCTACTAAAACGTGACAACAATACAGGTTTTAAAACAGTTATCTGTCAGCAAATACATGATGTTACCAAATCCTTGTCTCACAATCCTTACCCGAATGCACACAGACTCACAGTGTGATTTTAGGCAAGCAACACTATAATAGGAGTTTACCAAAACTCATTCAGTAGTGTAGAAGGCATAAGAGTACTATACACAATCTACATATTTAAGTACTGCACTTTAGTGTCAAAGCCTGACTCATTTTATCAATCCATAAGCAAACACTGGCTTCTAATGCTACTAAAACTTGACAACATGACAGGTTTTAAACCAGTTATCTGTCAGCAAATACATGATGCTACCAAATGCTTCTCTCACAGTGGTTTCCAAATGCACACAGACTCACATTGTGATTCTATACAAGCAACACTATCCCTAGGAGTTTACAAAAACTCATTCACTACTATGGAAAGGGTAAGGGGACTGCACACAATCTATATATTTCAGAACTCCACTTTAGTGTCAATGCCTGACTCATTTAATCAAAGCATAAGCCATGACTGGCTTCTAATGCTACTAAAACGTGACAACATGACAGGTTTTAAAACACTTATCTGTCAGCAAATACATAATGTTAGCAAATGCTTCTCTCACAATCCTTACCCAAATGCACACAGACTCACATTGTGACTCTATACAAGCAACACTATCCCTAGGAGTTTACAAAAACTCATTCACTACTATGGAAAGGGTAGGGGACTGCACACAATCTACATATTTAAGAACTGCAATTTAGTGTCAAAGCCTGACTCATTTTATCAATGCATATGTAAAGACTGGCTTTTAATACTACTAAAACTTGACAACATGACATGTTTTAAAACAGTTATCTCTTAGCAAATACATAATGTTACCAAATCCTTCTCTCACAGTGGTTCCCAAATGCACACAGACTCACATTGTGATTCTATACAAGCAACACTATCCCTAGGAGTTTACAAAAACTCATTCACTACTATGGAAAGGGTAGGGGACTGCACACTATCTACATATTTAAGAACTGCACTTTAGTGTCAAAGCCTGACTCATTTTATCAATGCATAAGCAAAGACTGGCTTCTAATGCTACTAAAACTTAACAACTTGACAGGTTTAAAAACAGTTATCTGTCAGCAAATACATGATGTTACCAAATGCTTCTCTCACAGTGGTTCCCAAATGCACACAGACTCACAGTGTGATTCTAGACAAACAACACTATCCCTAGGAGTTTACCAAAACACATTTCCTAATCTACGAGTACTACATTTTAGTGTTCAAACATGACTCATTTTGCAAATTCATAAACAATGACTGATTTCTAATTGTACCCAAATATAAAAACAGCACAGTTAACTGTCTGCAAACACATGAAAAACACAAATGCTTATCACAGAATGATTTCTACATGCACACAAAAAAAGTACTCCCTACACTGTAGCAGGAGAAATACATTAGTCTGATTAAAATCAAAATAGTCAACATACATCCCCTCACAATTAAATAACTCACCTTTCAAGTTGTTTTGTAGATTAAGAAGTATATCAGTCACACACCAGATATCAGTCACACACCAGATTTTCTTATACAGAATCTCAGCACTGTGCACATGTCAGCAAAACCAAAGAATGGCAAAGTTTCCCTCTCATTTTCCACACATATACATGTAAACTTCAAATCACATTCCTTCCCACATATATTCAAAAGCAAACACACATTTCTATTGGTTAAACATTTCAACCCTTTCCAAATGACATAAATTTGAACCCTACCCCATTCTGCCTACTGCCTGTTACCATAGCAACAGGTCATGGAACACTGAACTGAGCACACAGGTCACAAGTTCAGCACACAATGTTGCTAATCAAAACAGCAAGTGTGCTTGACATTTCAACATATCAGCTTATCATATATAATGTTCTTTTCACGCACTTTTTGTTAACCAACAAGAATCATGCGTTTAAAAAACAGAAACATGCACCCTACCTTTCAGTGTAGAAGGTTGTCAAACAACCAATGATTTCTTGTCTTTTTCCAAAACTGCATCTTAGCCACCATTTTAGAAAAATCTTACTTTTCAAACTGCCATTTCAGTTACAGAGACCATCTGAGTGCATCCAGACCTCCCTTCAAGATGCTTAGAGTGGGGATTGTGGGAGCCAAAGGTATGCAGAAAACAAAGGCATTCACAAAGACCTAGGTTTGCCAAATGTAGACATTAAATGGATTTGACAGAGAGGGTTAAAGTGGCACCAATTGATGCCATTGGTGAAAACCTTTATGCATATCCAACACCCTGACCTCATAATAGTGCACTGCGGTGGCAATGACCTAGGCACTTTGACTGGGGTAGGTCTGGAAATGCTTATAAAGGACACCTTTGCAGAATTGTTTTAACTTTTTCTCCAAACTGCCTTTGTGTATTCTAACATATGCCAAAGGCAGAAGTGGAACTGGTCCAATCATTTTTGTCCACAGATTGAGAAAGCTAGGAAACACGTGAATAAATCTGTTTCTGCTTTTCTCCGAGACTATAGAATGGGGTCCATTTACAATAACAATCTGCACTTTCATATGCAAGAGATGTATAGGAGAGATGGAGTACACTTTACTGATGAAGGAAACAGAGCCTTCCTCAACAACTTTAGACTCTGTATAGGTACTTACTCTCAATGAACACAACAGCTCTTTTTAGAGCCACTCAAGAACAAAACACTTAAGCTAGATGTTTATCTCACAAAAATTTCAGTTTGTTTTCCCTGGATCCGCGCACCCTACGCGTTAGCAACCGCGCACCCAATGCGAGAGGAACCGTGCACCCAACGCGCTAGGATGCGCGACGCCTAATTTTACAGTAAAAAAAAATAGCCCCTATCACTAATTTTTATTATCCCTGGGAATCCCATCCCCTGGGGCTTATAAAAAAAAGTTGGAGACCGTGGGGGGAGCCCCAATGCCCCCACGGTCCCAGCTGGCTCCCTGCGTCCTTCGGGAGCTGGCATTGCTTTTCCACATGGGGAGCTGCTGACATGCAGCTCCCCGTGTGGAAAAGCAATATCGTTTGGATTTTGAAAGAGAAAGCAGGACCTGCTCTCTCTTTCAAAATCCTAACGAAGTTTGCTATGGGAGGGCAGGAGACTCCCACCCTCTCATAGCAAACAACAGTGTCCTGGGGGTGGGCACCCCAGGACACTGTAGGAGCCGGCACTGGGGGGTGGCGGTCCCCAGGGCCCTCGAGGGCTCCAGGAGGGGGCCACGCAGCCCCCCTCCCCTATTAATATAAAAACATTTTGCCCCCGGGATTTGGCCCACCCGAGGGCTAATTATTAACGAAGCGCGGAAGCCCGCACTTAGGCTTTTTTTTTTTTTCGTCCAGATCCACGCACCCTGCGCGCATTTCACCGATTTTTTTTTTTTAAAAAGGGGGCCCCCGGGGGTGCTTCTGGGACCCCCTGAGCAACACTAGGGGGTCAGAGTATTTCTACCCTGCCCCCTTTATATGTTTTAAACACTTATTCCCCTTACTTCTTCAGCCTCGCTTCTACCGAGGCACAAAATGTCTGCCAACAGTTCCTGGATTCGAATGCAGACAGACACTCGACAGCCAATTAGCATTCAGCGCGTGATCGGGAGGGTGCGCGCACGGTTTGCAGAGGGTATGCTTAGGGTGCGGGGAGGGTGCGCGGATCCTCCGAGGCCATAGATATATATGTACTTTTAACTCTAATTTTCTCAGGAACTACTGAACGGATTTACACCATTTAAGCAAAAGGTACCAGTCTGAACTGAGGACTACCTCTTTGCCAAATTTGGTGTAATTCCGTTCAGCAGTTCGGGCTGTAGGTGCATCAACAGGGAAAAACGCGTTTTTTGACCCCCCTTTTTTCTCGGCCCCCGCTTGACAAATCACCGTGAAATTTTCAGGATAGGAGCGAACTGGAGCTTGCCAAAAGTTTGGAAAATTTCGCGAAGATTCGTCAACCAGCGCCAGACTTATTGGGAATAGAATGTTGCAGATTTCCTATGGAAAATATGTCCTAACTATAACAACCTAATGGCGATATATATATATTATCTACTGGCGGACGCCAGTAGATAGTTATAGTTAGGACCTATTTTCCATAGCAAATCCACAACATTCTATTGGGAATAACTTTGGCGCCGGTTGACGAATCTTCACAAAATTTTCCAAACATTTGGCCAGCTCCGCTCCGCTCCTACCCTGAAAGTTTCGTGGAGATTCTTCAAGCGGGGGCCGAGAAAAAAGGGGGTCCCAAAACACGTTTTCCCCATGCAATTTCCCATAGGATCTGTTGTCGCAGCTACAGCCCGAACTGCTGAACAGAATTACACCAAATTTGGCAAAGAGGTAGTCCTAAGTTCAGACACGTGCCTTTTGCTTAAATGGTGTAAATCCGTTCAGTAGTTCCTGAGAAAATTAGAGTTAAAAGTACATAAATATCTATGGCCGGGGAGGATACGCGCACCCTCCCCGCACCCTCCCCGAACCCTCCCGAGCACGAGCTGAATGCTAATTGGCTGCCAACACTCTGAATCAGGAAGTGTTGGCAGACATATTGGCAGACATCTTGTGCCTCGGTAGAACCGAGGCACAAGAAAGCACAAAAAAAGGCGTAAAACACGACAAAGGGGCAGGGTAGAAACACCCTAACCCCCTAGGCCTGCTCAGGGGGTCCCACAAGGACCCCCAAGGGCAAACAAAATATATATATTTTTTTTTTAAATCGCGGGATGCGCTTAGGGTCCGCGCATCCCGCTAATGAAAAAAAAAATGAAGCGCGGGCTTCCGCGTTTCGTTTTGATTTAGCCTCCGGGGGGTCCAAGTCCCGGGGGCAATTTCTTTATTATAATGGGGGACCGCAGGGGCCCCCCAGTCCCGGGGACCGCCACCCCCGGGGCTTTAATTTAATGTATGCGGGGGGGCTCATGGGCCCCCCGCAGCCCCGGGGACCGCCACCCCCCGGGGCTTAATAAATAAATAAAATACCTGTGTGGAGGGCTCGAGCCCCCCCACACGCCCCGGGGACCGCCATCTCCCCGGGGCACTAATTATTTAAAGTAGGGGGTCCGTTACGGACCCCCAAGCCCTGGGGACCACCACCATTTAAACTTAATGGGAGGGGGGCCGTGCGTCCCCCCCTGGAGCCAATGATGGCCCTGGGGACCGCCAGAGCCGGCTCCTGCAGTGTCCCGGGGTGCCCACCCCAGGACACTGCTGTTTGCTATGGCAGGGTGGGAGCCTCGCGGCTCCCATCCTGCCATAGCAAACTGCTTTGGTATTTGGAAGAGAGAGCAGGAAACCTGCTCTCTCTTCCAAATACCAAAGACGATTGCTTTTCCACACGGGGAGCAGCATGTTAGCTGCTCCCCATGTGGAAAAGCAATGCTGGCTCCTGCAGGACACGGGGAGCGGCTGGCCCGTGGGGGGATTGGGGACCCCCCCACGGCCCCCAACGGAGGCCAGTCCCCAGGGGCTGGGGTCCCCAGGGCCAGAAGTGGCCCAGGAAGGGGGCCACGTGGCCCCCTTCCTAAAAAAAATAATAATCAAATTTTAAAAAACGGCCTGGGGATGGGGTCCCCGGGGCCACAGGTGGCCACAGGAGGGGGGCTACGCAACCCCCCTCCATAAAAAAAAAATAATTTTAAAAAAAAGGGCCATGCCCCGGGGGATGGGGTCCCCGGGGAAAAAATAAATAAAAAGAAGGGGGGCTACACAGCCCCCCTTCTAAAAAACAGAGGGGAAAAAAAAAGGATTGAGCCCTCTCCTTACACCACTCTGCAAACGCGCCCCCCTGGCGCGTTTGCAGAGGGGGAACGAATTCCCCTTCAACACTGGGGGTGCCTGGGGACCAACTAGCCCACCAGGAACCTCCAGTATGCGCCAGGGGGCTGCATTGCAGAGAGGTGTAATGAGGCCACGCCACTTTTTACACCTCTCTGCAACGCAGCTCCCTGGCGCATACTGGAGGTACCTGGTGGGCTAGTTGGCCACCAGGGGACCTCAGGATTCAAGGAGACTTAATCCCCCAACTTAAAACACCCCACGGGACGCGTTTGCACAGTGGTGAAGGTAGGGGGTTGGGCCTGAGGTGAGATCTGTGCAAACACGCACTGTGGCGCGTTTTAAGTTGGGGAATTGATTCCTCTTCAATCCTGAGGGTCCCTGGGGACCAACTAGCCCACCAGGTACCTCCAGTAAGCGCCACGGAGCTGTGTTGCAGAGTGTTGTAAAAAGCGGCGTGGTCTCTGAATACCTCTCTGCAATGCACCTCCCTGGCGCATACTGGAGGTACCTGGTGGGCTAGTTGGCCCCCAGGGGACCACAGGATTCAAGAGGAATTAATTCCCCAACTTAAAACGTGCCACAGGGCGTGTTTGCACAGGTCACCTCAGGCCCCTCCCCCTTCCTTTGCCATTGTACAAATATTCCTCTAAAATCAGCCGAGCTACGAATTCCGATTTACCCACCTGTTATCAGGAGAAAAACCAGTGCTGCATCTTTTAGCCCAGCACTGACCGTGAAAATTAATTCTAAGCGTACTTACCAGTAACTTGTATTTCCTTCCATAGGAATCCATTGTGTGGTTTTCAGCAGAAAATTTTCTGTGTCCATTTTTGAAACGTACAAATATTCCTCTAAAATCAGCCGACTTACGAATTCCGATTTACTCACCTGTAATCAGGAGAGAACCCAGTGCTGCATCTTTTAGCCCATTACAGACCCTGAAAAGTAATTCTAAGCATACTTACCAGTAACTTGTATTTCCTTCCATAGGAATCTATTGTGTGGTTTTCACCAGAAAATTTTCAAAGTGTCCATTTTTGACACGTACAAATATTCCTTTAAAATCAGCCGAACTACGAAATTCCGATTTACTCACCTGTTATCAGGAGAGAACCCAGGGCTGTATCTTTCAGCCCAGCACTGACCCTGAAAAGTAATTCTAAGCGTACTTACCAGTAACTTGTATTTCCTTCCATAGGAATCCATTGTGGGGTTTTCACCAGAAAAGTTTCGAAGTGTCTATTTTCACAAACTAAAAATATTCCTAAAAAATCGTCTGTATGACTTAAGCACATTCTTTCAACTGTTTACAGGAGGTTGGCCAGTGCTGGATCCAGGATCCCCCACTGAGTAAGAAAAAGTAACGATATCACTACTTACCTGCTAAGTGAATATTCTGCCATAGGATTACAGTGGGAAAAAGTTTCTCAGTGTCAACTTTTAAAATACAATAATATTCCTTAAAAATCACTACTGTAACCAAAGCGCTTTTACTCAACTGTTTACAGGAGATGAGGGGTGCTGCGATCAGTGGTAGTCCCACACTGTGTTTTGTTGCTGGACGGGGGGGCAGACCCAACGATGTGGGTAGGGATCCTGTGCTGCAAGTCGCAGGGCATATCTAACAATGGTGCACTTTAGACAATGGGGGAGTTAGCAGATGTGTGAGGTCTTGATTGATGGGCTGTGGCTCTGATGGGTGGGGGGAGGGGTGTTTGTTTTAATTGTTAAAAATAGGATAGCTTATTCTGTATGCTGTGGTAATCCAATCCTTTATGCGGTATGTGCCATTGGTTAACATACTACTTCAATCGCTGCCGAACCTCCGGGTTGTCGGTTTATCAGCTGTGTCAACCCACCTTTATTCTCTCTCATTGGGTCTACATCCACCTGTGGTTGTCGGCCTTGGGACGCAGACAGATAGATGTGTATGTGAATTGTTGCTTAAATTTGAAAAACAATTAAAAAAAAAAAAAATGAACAAGTTGAACAAAAAAAAAAAACTGTTTACAGGAGATGTCCAAGGACTGAATCTTGTATCCAGTCCTGTGGTTAGAAAAGTAATCCATAAAGTAACTAATTGCATTTAACTAGAAATTCACATTGAGCTCAATGTTGCTTTGTGTTTGAAATTGTGTTGCCCATTGCAACAACTGTAACTACTGTACTTAAAAGTCTGTTGCCTATTTGCCAAGTATTTAAACTAAAGTAATTCATTCTGAGAAAGTATATTTTGTATTGTAATGTATAATGTAATTATAATGTAATTAAAAAAATATATATAAAAATAAATAGTTTAAAAAATGTAGTAAATCAGTATCAAAAAAATCAGTATAACAATTAATACATTCAAAATTGTCATTTACAAAACCTTTGTAATTCACTGAAAAAACCATAGGTTTCAGGCCTGATATAGTTAGGAATTAGCATTTAAAAAACCTTTGAAATTCACTGAAAAAACCATAGGTTTCAGGGGCGTTATAGTTAGGAATTGGCATTTTAAAAACCTTAGAAATTCACTGAAAAAACCATAGGTTTCAGGGGCGTTATAGTTAGCTGGACATTTCCCTCGTAAAAAATCCTCGTACAAAACCCTAGAAATTCCCCCGTTATAGTTAGTTCAGCTAACTATAACTCGCGCCCCACCGCAATGCACTGCTGATGACGTCACATATTACATCACTCATGACATGGTCAGTGACATCACTGATTACATCACTCATGACATCTGAAATGACATCACTGATGACGTCATCCATGTGATAAATTAGTGCATCTTCTCACACCCTTTGATATACTCAATCAAAATTTCAGACGTCCATTCTCAAAACCATAGATACTACAATACCAATAACTACATACCCACTCATTGACTCTTAGATCTACACACACATCCACTCACTCACCTGTACAGTCACTCATACTTACAGTCACTCAGTACAGGACTATCATATGCATTTATACACCTGCATAGACACTCATACACCACCAATCATCCATAGAGGTACTCTCACACCTTGTCAGTCATGCAAATAATTAATCACACACCCATTTACTCACCCATGCAGTTATACACACACAAGTTCACTTACTCATAAAAATAGTACCACATTCTTACGCTCTTATACAATCACTGACACAAGCACACACTCATCCATAGAGTCACTCTCACAATCACACACTCTCACATATACCCACTTATATACTCTTACACACATATATACTGCCTTTCACATTTGTAGTTACTCACACATGTACCACTGAGATATATTTCAATCACTAACACACCCATACATACACTCACCCAACCATACAGTCCATCACAGATGCACTCTTAAAACCATGCACCCATAGAATCACCCACTCACACATGTATGCACAGAGTCACACACACCCCACCCACACAAACACTCAGGCACCCAAACAGATATTCAGACAACCAATCAATAACCCATAGAGACACTCATATAGCTGTGAATACAACACACAAAGCTAGCGGTATCCCACTAGGACAGCACCGGATTTAAGAGTGACTCAATATATCTACTGGTGGGAAGTTTCATCCACCATAAGTGTGCAGTTTTGGTTAGCACCCGCTAGCACAATTTCCGGAATATACATATACGCAAACAGCACCAAATGCACCACTCAGCTTTTATCAAATAAGTTCAAATTCTTAAAGTTGTTCTTTTTCAAAAACTTCTTCTTTATTGTGCAGTTTGTCATGCAATCTTTAAAAGCTTCCAAAAACAGTCAAAGCAGCCGACGCGTTTCGTCCACCTTTGGACTTCTTCAGGGCTGCAACAAATTTATACAAAATGACACTATAAATAACACGCATAAAAACTAAATACAAACAATTGTTTCAATATACTTAACACACGTAAGGACTAGGCACAAACAATTATTTCGACACAAATACAAACATTAAAAACATTTTAGATGTATATCCAATGCAAAACAACACATGAGAAACAATGTATTCACTTCAATCTTAGTGATGATTGTAATTCCCTATATAATGTCATCAGGGGAATCCATAATGCATCAGATGACAGTAAATATTATAGCTTCATGTTTTTAACATATTGGACAATTCAATTTCCAGATGAGTATGTTTAAATAATATATGAAAACTCCTCTCAGCATGTCACATTTTAAATGGTCAGTAGAGGTTAAAATACTACAACAGGCCAAATACAAGGAGGGGGGGGGGGGGGAGAAGACAAAGGAGAGAGAGTAGACAACCGCTTCATATAAAAGTAGGCATGGGATATAATAAACGTATCTTATTGCTTAAGAAGCATGAGGTTCGACTAAACCCCAGTCACGAACTGATTAGAACCGAAGAAAAAATGGAAAGAGGGTTATAACTACAGAAGAAATCAAGGAAAACTGGGAAATTCAATTAATGACTAAAGTTAAAACGAGAAGAGTATACCCACCAAAGAAAGTGGGAAAAATTCCATTGTCTTTAAGCTCCTTTTTTGTGTTCTTCAAGTCCCTCACTACTTCAATTGGTAGTGTAACTCAGGAGGGTAATCCAAGTCCCTGAGGGAAACACAAGATCACATGGGGTGTACAAGGATACTAAAGGTAATTCCTAAATTTCAATAAATATGTAGGTAATAGCAGTATCCTACTCACTTGTTTCATCAAATCATATGTTTTAATGTAGTTAAAATCGATATTAAGAGGCATCAGTGTTGTACATTAATGTGACGGAGATTCTGTTTGATAGCTCATCCAGTGGTAAGGACAAGTGTATTCCGTACTGAGACACCTTAAAAAAGAGAGGGACAACGTATAAAACATTCAAACAGAAAAATCGAGCGTCGCAGTTCCAGTAAACACATGCCTTAATACAAAAAAGGAAGCAAATCAGACACCCATGGGCAAATATAAAGCCCAAATCAGCGTGCCATCGTCCATTAAGTTAAAGAAAAGAGAGTTAAAGCTACTATCAGAAAAGCGTGAGGTGAATTGGAACTATCTATGTGTAAAGACAAGGAAATGACAGCATCCAAATATTAGTAGCCGACTGTCCAACGAAAATGATGAGCGTCCTATATTATTAACAAAAGAATACACATACACAACCTGCATAGAGAGGGGGTGAGGCGAGACCTGACTTACCCGATTCCGTATCTCGTTTCCGAAAGGTAAGGCACCGATCCTGTCTAGTAGCAACAGGACCCCTAGCTAAAAGAACCTGTTTATATACCATTTAAATCAGGTGAGAAGGTAAACACCTGATTCTAATCCCAAAGCGCGGGCCTTTCAAATCACGGCCCCACCATCCCCAGAGGTAAAAGGAATCCGATTGCCGGCCGCCATCTTAGAATAGCGTGGAAAGTCCATATGGCGGTACACGAATTGTTAAAAACTGGTTATTCCTATTTTCATTGTTTCGCATTTGTCCTTAAAAGTGAACATATTAGGGTACACTAGGATTACAAAAATCCAAAACGATCATAAACTATATAGTCATTGTCAATGAAAAAAAGAGAAAAGAAAATAAGAGACCGGCCGCCATCATAGAACGGTAAAATGAGCCTACGTGGCGGTCGAGTTCAATGAAGAGAATCATTGTCAATGGCAAAAATAAAAAAGAAAATAAGAGACCGGCCGCCATCATAGAACGGTAAAATGAGCCTACAAGGCGGTCGAGTTCAATGAGGAGAATCAATAATATACTCAATCGCTACCCTACGTAGGTGAGAAAAACCTACGTTGTATTCAAAGGTAATTCTCAATTCCAGACAAGTATGGAAAACGATGGTGAAACTGATCTCCATCCTGGAAAGGTGTCATTAATGACTATCCAATGATCACGAAAGCGCATGTATGATTGTCAATGGGAAGGGTAATGCCTAATTAAAAGCCCCCGCCTAAAAGACTTCTGGTCTCAGCCAAAGCGTATTATAATAAGACAAAGATGTAGCCGGGCATCGTCGTTTTAAGAAAACTTCTGGTCTCAGCCAAAGCGTGTTAAGATAGACAAAGATGTAACCGGGAAGATGAAACACCGGTGTCTTTAAGGTGCGACGAGCACCCATGAAATGGTGGGTGTAACCAAAATTATCGCTAATAAGTGTATGGTAACGTGATGGTGTGTATTAAAGCTCGCTTGTTACAAACAGAGAGGGGTCATTATGATGGAAAAGCGGCATCAGTTAGTAGTGAAGGTAACATAATCACCAGCTTGGATAAGTGGAAGTATGTCAATGAAAACAGAGGGTAATGGTGAGACAAAGAATTGCCTGGCCAACAACGTGCGTTGTATAAGGGAGAATGCTCAATAGATGCATGATAATAAGCTGTCCTCACAAGGAGTTACTTACGGCCTCAGTCATGTGTCATGCCGAAAGGAGTAATCATCAGGGGCATGGCAAAGAACAATACGTATCAGGGGTCAAGACAAGGTTTACCACAAAGTCATTCACAAAAAGCATACCGAAAATGGTGCATTGGTCATTTGCAAGTATCTTATAGTCTAAATACGGACAGCTTAAGTTATGACCACCGTGGGGGGAGACAGTGGGATGGCCAGTTGGTTTTTAAAGAAAATAGTGCATCTCAGACTCACTATTATGACCCATCTCCACACAACGGAGTCTACATATCCAGCTGGCTTCATTTCTTCTTAGATCCTGTTCCCTATTTCCACCCCTCGGTGATATCAGTATGTGATCTATTCCAAGGAACCATAATTCTTCTGACTTGTGTTGTTCTTCCTGGCAATGCAATGTCAAGGGGTATCTCAGATCCCCATTCTTTACTGCCCTAAGGTGTTCTTGTATCCTGACCTTTAATTCTCTTTTGGTACTACCAACGTATATCTTATTACATGGGCATCCCAAGATGTATGTCACAAACTTAGTTTTACATGTGATGATATGTTTGATCTTATGCACTCTATTGGTGTTAAATTGGAAGGTACGGGTTCTGTTCTTTCCAATTCTGCAAACGGAGCACTGGGTACATGTAAAGAATCCACCTTGGCCCTCCCTCATCCAATTTGGGGCTTTGGGGGATAAGACCAGGCTAGGACAGAGCATATTTCTCAGATTTTGGCCACGCCTGTAAGTAACCTTTGGGTTTTTAGTTATTTCGTCCTTGAGGCCCGGAACTTCCTCAAGTAATCTCCAGTGTTTCCGTAAGATATTAAAAATCTTACTGCTGTCTCTATTGTAACCCGTCACCAGGGCAGTTGGCGAGCATTCCCTTTTCCTTGGTATTTTGGCTCCAAGTGTGCTTTCTCGCTTGACATTCAACGCCCTTCTCTCGATTTTATTCATCAAGGTGGCGGGATAACCCCTTTCCAAGAATCTCTTTTTGGTTTCTGTTATGTTTTGAACAAATGTTTCCTGGGTGCTACAGATCCTTCTCATTCTTATCATCTCACCGAAGGGGATATTCTTTACTACATGTCGGGGATGAGCAGTGTCATAATGTAGGACACTATTGCAGGCAGTGTCTTTACGATGGATGGTACTTTGTATTGCATTATCATGGACAAAGAATTGGATGTCAAGGAAATCAATCCTCTCCTTGTTCCAATTCAAGGTAAACTTGACGTTATACGGGTTATCGTTAAGGTAGTTATAATAATCCATGAGATCAGGGACAGGTCCATTCCAGATGATAATCACATCGTCGATGTACCTGCCCCAGAATAATACATGTTCTGTCCATGTAGATGAGTGTCTGCCCCAAGCATGCACCCGCTCGTACCAGCCCATAAAAAGGCCAGCGTAAGCGGGCGCAAACCTGGAGCCCATGGCAGTACCTTGTATCTGCTGGAACCACCCGTTGTCATGAAGGAAATAGTTTTTGGATAGAATTATATCCGTCATTTCCATCAACATTTCGTTGTGGGCCAAATGGTCGGCCGTCCTTTGTCCCAGAAAGAACTCCATAGCCCTTACACCAAACTCCTTTTTAATACTGGTGTAGAGACTGGTTACATCTAGGGTAACAAAAACCATTGAGTCCAGCCACTCCAAACCCTCAAATTTAGATAGAATATCCTTGCTATCACAAAACCATGCAGCCGCTTATACACCAACAGAGAGACAGATACAGACATTCACACAGTTTAGTCACCAGTCTGCAGTAAGATACGTTTAGTGACTCACTTATAGAGTCAGTCATGCACCTACTAAATCATCCATTCACACAGTTATACACCCACTCATTCTTCCATAGGTTTTTCCCTATATATATATTAAACACATTTAAAATTTAAAGAAACACACACTCACTGGATGACGTCATCAGTGATGTCATCAGTGATGTCATTTCAGATGTCATCAGTGATGTCACTGACCATGTCATGAGTGATGTAATGTGTGATGTCATCAGCAGTGCATTGCGGGGGCACGAGTTATAGTTAGCAGAACTAACTATAACGGGGAAATTTCTAGGGTTTTGTATGAGGGAAATGTCCAGCTAACTATAATGCCCCTGAAACCTATGTTTTTTTTAGTGAATTTCTAAGGTTTTTTAAATGCCAATTCCTAACTATAATGCTCCTGAAACCTATGGTTTTTTCAGTGAATATATATGTATATATATTCACTGAAAAATCCATAGGTTTCAGGCACTTTATAGTTAGGAATTAGCATTTAAAAAACCTTAGAAATTCACTGAAAAAAACATAGGTTTCAGGGGCGTTATAGTTAGTTGGACTTTTCACTCGTACAAAACCATTGAAATTCCCCCGTTATAGTTAGTTCAGCTAACTATAACTCGCGCGTCAGCAATGCACTGCTGATGATGTCACATATTACATCACTCATGACATGGTCAGTGACATTTATCCAGAAATAAGGGGAAAGTAGAGGTTAAGGTTAGGTTCACCCTCCACTAATATACCTATCAAAAAACTACCTGAACGAGTCAAGTAGACAGGAACCTAACCGGGAGAGACAAAAGGTGTAGGAAACAATTTGATCCTTAAGGACACCGTTTTCAGAAAGAAAGGGAAGGATTATCTCTTTCTATAGTCCCCTCACTCACCAGGGTTTCCCCACGGTGACATGCTTCATCATAGGGGTCCTCCCAGTCCTCTACGGACTGAGGTGTGCTACGACTTGCGGTGTTACGTAGGAGCACTAGAAAATTGTGGACTATGTGTAGTGCAAGTGAAGTAGTGGTGGAGTGGGAAAATTAAAATAATCAGCTAGTGGGCTACAGAATAAACTTTATTGGTGCTCTAAGCTGAAAAAATTAAAAACGGGGTAATATGACAAGGGACCCTAACTGTAATGGAAAGGTGTGCCTAGCATATCTTGAGGTCAACTAGTTTCGAGCTCCCCAGCTCTTCGTCAGGACTACACTGGGACCAGCCCAGTGTCGAGAAACTTGCCACTCCTAGTCAACCTTAATAAGGTGCAATAAGTGTGATGCCACAATAGTAAGGCATGCGTTTTTTAAAAATACATACGTAATGTACGTCAGCACAATGGTCTGTAAGGTACAAAACAACAGTTAATTAGGAGAAAAAATTATATATGCATAGTGTAATACGTAATTGTCACTAAAAATTGTGAGCACACTACACCCAAGTGTGTGCACACTTTCAAATCTGACGTGCCGCTAAGTGAAAGAGAGAAGAGATGCAATTATTCACTCCATGCCGGCGTGGTGCTGGAAAAAGTGTGCTGAAATTAATAAAATTATTAAGTCTGACTAAATACACACAAAAACATACAACATAGAACATGTAACATACTTAAGAAAAAGCAACACTGTGCCTCATGGTCACTGGAGGGGATGCGGAGATCTCGTACATCTAATGGAGGATAGGAATCGAGATCGTTAGGGAAAGAGGCGTGTTCCGTAATGACGGATCGCCCAGCGTGATGAGAGGGAGAAGGAGAAGGGTCTCCTCGCTCCGTCCGGGTATGGAGAATGGTAGCACTTACTTGAAGCATGTCACTGTGGGGAAACCCTGGTGAGTGAGGGGACTATAGAAAGAGATAATCCTTCCCTTTCTTTCTGAAAACGGTGTCCTTAAGGATCAAATTGTTTCCTACACCTTTTGTCTCTCCCGGTTAGGTTCCTGTCTACTTGACTCGTTCAGGTAGTTTTTTGATATGGTCAGTGACATCACTCATGACATCACTGATAACATCTCAAATGACATCACTGATGACATCACTGATGACATCATCCAGTGAATGTGTGTTTTTCTGAAATTTAAATATGTTTTATATATGTATATCTCAAGGTCGATGGAAGAATAAATGGGTATATAAGTGTCTAAATGGATGATTTGTTTTTGAAAAATTGATTGTATAACTGACTGATTAAGTGTATCTTAGTGAATACATGGCTTAGTGAGTATTGTTTAAATACGTAAATATCTGTATCAGTCTCTCACTTTGTGTATAAGTGGCTGCATGGGTTGGTGAGTAGATACATGAGTGTCTATATAGGTTATTAGTTGGTTTTTTGAGCATCAGAATGAGTGTCTGAGTGTCTGTATGGTTCAGTGGGGGGTATTACGTAGTGCATAAGTGCATGAATGAGTGACTCACTTTTTGTATGTGTTGAAGACAGCATGTGTGCAGGACTGTATGGGTGGATGAGTGTGTGCATGGGTGTGTTAGCGAGTGAATGACTGTCTCAATAGTGTCTTTATGAGTAACTACATATGTTTTAAACTAGTATATGTGACTATTGGTGTATATAAGTGAGTATATGTGAGAGTGAGAGATTGAAAGAGTTCCTGTATGACTAAGTATGTGTTTCTATAAGTGATTGTTTAAAAGACTTAAGTATGTGTAAGTTTCTGTAGAAGTAAGTGTGGTGGTGTGTGTATAACTGTATATGCAAGTAAATGGATGTTTGATTCTTTATTAGCATGAGTGACTATGTGTGTGAGTAACTCTATGGATGAGAGGCGTTGTGTAACAGGATGTATAGGTGTATGAGTACATATAATGAGTGAGTACATGTATGAGTGACTGTATAGCACTCTTGGTGAATGAGTGGATGTATATGTGGATCTTAGAATTACTGAATAGGTTGTTGTAACTGGTATTGGTATGCCCATTTGTTGCAGGGATTCTGCTTATGCACAGAACTATGCACAGGAAACCAGGACCTCAGTGAATTGTGGTGTACCAAAAACTCACCTCAGAACCCAGAACCCCTTATCCGACCAGCATCAGTGTCCCATTCGTTATCCGAGTTTTATCTCGGCGGTCCCAATGTATAGACAGCCCAGAACAAGCGACTTAGGGTATTCTCAGGAATGGTGGGAATCAGAAATACCTGTTCGTAATTATTCTCATATCAGTCCACAACAGAATAAACAGAGACACGGTACAGTTTAAACAGTTTATTTTATAAACCTTGTTTCCTTAGATGCAGTACTTTGGCTAACATAAGCAGACAAATGATTAAGATCAAAACCATCAGCATAGTTACAATACCATAGAAAATGAAAGGAGTAATCATAATAAAATGACAGTGGATATCAGCCACCTTCCTTTCGCCAGTAAACTAATATTATTATTATTAGACTAATAGAAGATCTCTAGGCTTGAATGGGGAACCCCATACCGTAAGGATCAGCTTAGTGGAATCACATCACAGGATCAGCTAGACTCTGCTCATGGGAAAGCTCTTCTTCCGAATGTGTCTAAAACATGTAGCCTGCAATATTAAAAGCACTGGACTTTCAGGTATTTGCAGCTGTGTGCGTGTTATGGCTAAATAGTGGGCCGATCAACCTGAACCTAACATGCACCGTCTAGCGACCCAGACTGTTTCTTTATACAATGTTCAGACCAAGGTCGCTGCTCACTGTTAGGGATGTGAACAACAGACAGTTCTCATGTGAAGCAAAGTCGAGCAAGCATTTCTCAATTAATAACATGTGACTACAGTGTCGTGTGCAAAAGCAGCAAAAGCGGAAAGATGGCTTTCTAACATCTAACGCGGTTGTGCTAACTTAGCATTGTACGTATATAGATAGTAATCTTCACTACACCCCCCCTTGATCGAACCACTAACCAGTACGGGCGCACTTGCAAGAACGCAGAGTTCAAGTTTGATAGAACAGAACCAAGGGCATAAATTGTAAGTCCATATAAGGTAAGTGAAAAAGTTCGAAGAGAAAAAACAGAGAAAAAAATAAAAAGGATTAAAAAAAAAAACATTTAAAGGGGAAAAAAAATATCATCGATGGATGTGTAACGAAATGAAAGGGGAAAAAAGTCAATCCATCAAGGTATAGGCACAATAAGTTGCAAAGGCTTCCAAGAGGAAATCATTGGAACGTTCTGCAAAATTTCTGCCATCCAGTTCAGCAAGGGAAAGGAACACACATGTTCCTCGACAACCGGAGCCTCCAGCACCACTCGAGGACAACTGGTGTGTTCTTCAAGATAACTTCTCGCTAAGAATTCAGCTGCAGCCGTTTCGATGTCCCAATTCCCTAGGATTCCATGTGCTGCTCCACAGGCCATAATCCTGATGCCAGAACAGTCCAACTCATGAGCCACTAAGGGGCTCATTAGCCGAACATAATCCGGGGCAGGAGACACCGAGTTTGACAGGCACAAATCCAGAGCCCATTGGAATGGACAATCTAGGCAATGAAAGACAGGCTGCACACAAGTAAAGTAGGGAAACCGGAAGAACAATCCATAGGCTATGCTTAAAGTCGCCAGTGGTAACGTGCCATAGTATTCAAGCATCCGGTTACGAAGATGGAGCAGCCGGGACATGCTGTCGTGTGACGCAAGTTGTGCATCCATAGCGTAGTACGCAGATCAACAAAAGCACCCCAGCTAAGAGGGCGAGAAGCAAAGGGAGACCTCCGAAGACGCTGGAAAAAATAGAATGAAAAAATGCCGGGATCACACCAAAAATAGTTTGAAAGGAGGTCACGAGGCCGGAGCCCACAATTTTAAAAAAATGAGCCAGGCCACCTGTTGATGAGGCATTAAAGATAGTCTGAATCAGGGCCCCAAAATGAAGTGGGAGATCAGTATTCAAAAGCGCTTGCACCTCTGTGCACGTATTAGCTACGTGAAGGACAAATGTTTCCCGGGACGAAGTCAACGCGACTTCTTTTTGAGACAATAGAGCCCTTATTCTGCTCATCTTGTTGAACTCTGCTTTCAAGGTTGGAATGGAAGGCCAGATGGATACATCGAGCCGTCCATGCGGGGGTGGGAAAAGGATGTTATATTACAGCAGACTACTCTCTATGATACAGTCACTATGTAGGGAATTCCCACTAACATCCCACAGCAAGCTTCATTATTTAATAGCAAATAACTACCGTTAGCAAGCAGCGTAAAAGACGGTGTTATAACTGGCACCGGAATCCCTTTCAGGACGCAAGCTAAATTAGGAGCGTGCATATTACACGCACCATGCAATTGAATGTGTAGACACACCACAGAGTAATCTGGAGTGGAAGTGCACTCATCACCTTTTAAGTAAACCTCTTTTCCGTCCCTCACACATCTGTACGTGAAAGGGAGTGACCAAACTTCGTGCAGGAAGGCAGTACCAAGTTTTTTATATCTGCCAAGGGCATAATGTTTCATGCACAAACTGAACTTAAACAGGGGGAATGGTAATGTGATCAACCCGTGGATAAGCCACACAGCGGAGTTTAATTCGGCAACAGAGAAAGGTAAAGGTTCTAACTTTTCAATATGCAGCAGTGAGTATGTTGCATCTTTCATGGACATGAACTGTTGTTTCGCAGCTAAATTAAAAGGGAGGAACAGGGGAGGAGCCTAGCGCTTGACCAAGATGGCCGCGTGAGCTCTGAGCTCCCGAGACCCTCGCGCCCTCCGTCGACTATCCTGTCTCTCATCCTGTCTGTATGCATGGCATCGTGTAGATGACCTGTCAGGGAGGCGATTGATGCTACCCGCGGTCGGATCGCCCACCGGGAACCGGAGTTACGCATGGCGGAAGATTGCGGCCTATCTCCAAGGGATGCCAGGGGCTAGAGTTGGCAGGACGCCCGACTTCTAGTTGAACAACAACGGCCAGGCGAGGTGTGAACTGTCGGATGGAGGTCCCCGTCCTTTCACTTTCGCTTTCTCTCCCTTTGTCTGCCCTGCCCCTGGAGAGCTCTTGGTGGCTTTATTATCCTTTGGACGCTTTACATGCTACTCTGGCGGCCCATTGCAGAACTAATTACTCCTGATTCCCCTCGTTGAGAGAGGGCCGTCTTATCTGAACCGACCTGCTTGGTACCAACCATGTCGGGCAAAGCAGAGGTGGATCGGCTGAAGCCTAAATCTACCAGGCGGGGTGCCTATACTCAGGTCAATAATATGGACCGCTATGCTCTGCAGAAGGGATCACCGAGTGGGTCGAGCCAGTCGCCGGATACCCAGAAGGAGGCCTCGCCCTTGGCCCCGGAGCTCTCGCTGCAGGATGTCATGGGCGCGCTTGAAGGGATGCAGACTTCGATTGGGAGACAGTTTGATGCCCTGGCGCATAAGGTGGATGCCATCTTGGTGGATGTCAATCTGATCCGTGCGGACTTGGGCAAAACGAATGAACGGGTTAAAACCCTGGACCTCAAGACCACGGGCCTCGCCGATGATGTCGCGGAACTGCAGACCGAAGTTCGTAAGCTGAGGACCGAGAGTGATCTCGCCGCCCGCCGGCTGGAGGACTTCGAGAGCCGGGCCAGGCGCAACAACGTGCGCGTTATCGGGGTCCCGGAGTCCTCGGATGACGCTTCGGTTGACCTGCTCGTCGAGGACTTGGTGCTTAACCATCTGCAGCCTAAGGATCTTGGGAAGTTCTTTGCGGTTGAAAGGGCCCATAGAGTGCCGGGTGGGAGGCCCAAGGTGGGAGCCCCACCGAGGCCGATTGTCGCCCGGCTCTTTCATTTTCGAGATCGGGACGCTATCCTGCAAGCATCGAGGGTGACGGGCCCGGTCCCCTTCCAGAACGCGTCAGTGAATTTCTATCCGGACTTCACCCAGCAGGTGCAGAGGCAGAGACAGGGATTTCTGGGGGTGAAGAGGCGACTTCGGGAGAGGGATCTGAAGTATGCCATGCTCTTCCCTGCCAGACTATGTGTGGTGTACGAAGATCGGACATTCTTCTTTGAGTCTCCTGTCATGGCCGATGAATGGCTGGACGCTTTGCCCCGGCGGCGGACGGGAGAGGATACTGCCGCGGATGGGGACAGTGGCCGGGATGGGCAAGGCTGATTTTTCGGAGCCGGTCTGACTTTATTTGATGACTTGATTAGAGTGCAGTAAATGCGGAGGGTTGCGGGAGGACGAGGGGAGCTCTTTCCTCCCTTAGGGTTCTTTTTGTAGATTTTGGGTTTTGTGGGGCGACAGGCACACTGCAAGTTGGGGGGGCTTTGTAAGCTGCAGCAGGGGTGCAGGGTGGGGGGGATGGTTGGGATTTTGGGGTTGTTGTTGGGGGGTCTGTTTCTGCAAGGCGTAGTGATCATCTTCGGTATTGTCCCATGGTGGCTCTTCGGGGGGGTGGGCCTCTTTGTGTTTGGGGATGGGGGGTAGAGGTTTAAGTGTTATTAGCTGGAATGTTAATGGTTTGGGGGATCGCATTAAGCGCGGGATAGTTTTGCAACACTTGAAACGGTCAATGCCAGATGTTGCCCTACTGCAGGAGACACATCTTATAGGTAACACGTGCTATGCTCTTAATAGGAAGGGTTATAAATTCATAGCTCATTCGGGATTCTCCTCCGGGTCTAGGGGTGTGGGCATCCTTGTCAGGGCCTCGCTACCATTTGAGGTGGACTCCACCGTTGTTGACGATAGGGGGAGGTTTGTGGCGGTGGCGGGGAGGTGGGAAGGTAGAACTTTGGTTTTAGTTTCGGTTTATGTCCCTCCAGCCCTGCAGGCCTCCACGTTTGTGGATCTGGGTAGGGCCTTGCTGGATCTCCCGGGGGGTATGTTAGTGGTAGGGGGGGACTTCAATGCTGTCGGCTCTGGGCTGCTGGATAGGTACCCGCCCAGAGACACAGGAGGGGCTCAGAAGTGGCTTCCAGACTTCCTAGACACACTCGGCCTGATAGACTGCTGGAGGCTCCGACACCCCACACAGCGTCAATACACCTTCCACTCCGGGGCGCATGGTAGCCTTTCTAGGATTGACTATCTGCTCACTTTGGCTGTGCACGCCCCTTTGGTTTCTGAGGCCAGGCACATGGCGCGTGGCATATCGGACCATTCGCCAGTGTGGGTCAGGCTGGATGTCGGCCGAGAGGGAGGGGGAAGGGTGGCTCCTATTAACCCCTGGTACTTTCAAGATTCCAAGATGCGCAGCGCACTGGTGAAGACAGTTAAAAAAAATTTCAAGGATAATCAGGGGTCCGTGGAATCGGCAGTGTCGCTCTGGGAAGCATTTAAGACCGTGCTGCGAGGGGAGGCCCTCTCACTTGTAGTGGCGGCCAAGCGGCGGAGAGATGGCGAGGTTATGCAGGTGGAGGAGGAGATCGTGGCTTTGGAGGGAGCGCTAGAGGAGGAGGTAACAGCGGCCTCACTGCATGAGCTGAGCTTGAAGCAAGCCGAGTATAAGGACCTTGTGACAAATGCCGCTAAGACCCTCAGTAGGGAGCAGCAGGGCCGCCTGTATGATGTTGGTGACAAGGCCGGGAAGCTCCTAGCTTGGCTGGATAAAAAAGAACGGGTTAATAGAGTAGTGCCGGAGCTGACGGGAGAGGGGGGAGAGGTGATTGTGGAACCTGAGGGGATTGTCCAGTGTTTCTCGGACTATTTCCGTAAGGTTTATGCCTCAGTGTCGGATAGGCCGCCCGGGGACTCGCGTGACCTCTTGCGGGATATCGCTCTGCCCTGTCTTTCTGATGTAGATAGAGATGATCTTGATGGAGACTTAACGGTCGATGAGGTGGCGGGAGCTATTCGCGCGCTGAGCTCGGGCAAGGCCTCGGGCCCGAATGGCTTGCCGATTGACCTGTATAAACTGTTCCCGGATAGGGTAGCCCCTCACCTGCGCGCCATGTTTGTGGAGGCGCGGGGGAGTGGGACCCTCCCGTTGGAACAGAGGCTGGCGACAATTGTTGTGATACATAAAGATGGTAAACCCCGAGATAAGTGTGCCTCATATAGGCCCATATCACTCCTCAACGCCGAGCCGAAGATCCTGGCTAAAATCCTGGCGGGCAGATTGGTCAGGGTACTTGGAGACTTGATTCACCCTGATCAATCCGGTTTTATTCCGCATCGCAACACCGCGTTGAACCTTCGGCGCCTTCATGGGGTGATCGCCAGGGCTGGCACGCTGCGAGAACCGGCTATTGTGGCGTCTCTTGATGCCACGATGGCCTTCGATACGGTGGAATGGGAGTATTTGTGGGCTGTGCTAGCCAAGTTCGGCTTTGGCCCTGGTTTTGTGAGCTGGGTGAGGTTGCTGTATGAGGGACCCCTTGCGAGCGTGGTGGTAAATCGACTCCGTTCCAGCTTGGGAGGGGGACTCGGCAGGGCTGCCCCTTGTCGCCTCTGTTGTTCGCCCTTGCTCTTGAACCTCTGGCGGCGTGGATACGCTGGCACCCGGATATACGTGGGCTTCGGTGGTCGCCCGAACACGAGGACCGCATTTCGCTATACGCTGATGACATCTTGTTGTATCTTGCCTCACCCAAGAACTCCCTCATAGTGGTCTGTGACGTTCTTACATCCTTCGGTAGGAATTCGGGTCTCGTCATCAACTGGAGTAAATCGTATTTATACGTCCTGAGTGGTGAGGTTCCGCCGGTCCCGCGAACTTGCTCGATCCAGATTGCTCAGCAGGGCTTCGTGTATCTGGGGATCTTTATCTCCATGGACCCCGCTTTGCGGTATGAGAGAAACCTGCTCCCCCCCCTGGCGCGCCTGCGGCGGGATGTTGAGGGCTGGCAGAGGCTGCCGCTCTCCCTCGTCGGGCGCGCTGCCTTGTTCAAAATGATGTCCCTTCCTCGGTTCCTCTACGCATTGCAAAACACTCTAGATTGGGTGCCGGCCAAGTACTTTCGGGAGGTCGAAAGCCTCCAACGGACGCTGTTGTGGGATGGGAGGCCGCGGATAGCGATTGCTAAATTGACGCTTCCATGGTATGACGGGGGTATCGCGCTTCCAGACATCCGACGCTATTACTGGGCCACCCAGTTGTCCGCGATTAACCACGGTTTCTATGGCCCGGCCCTCAGCCCTGGTTATGCCATGGACAGATGGTTGTTGCGCGGTGGGAACTATCTTAGGGCGTTGTACTCGCGGTCCCTCGACTCATCCCTCACGGGGCCCACTGGGGTGGCGGTGCGTGTATGGAAGATGGCGACTGACTCTCTGGGCTGGAAGGATAGGCTCACCTTAGCTGCCCCGTTGTTTGAATCTGAAAGGTTGGGTAGGCTTTGGCATACGAAAGGGTTTGATAAATGGGATTTGATCGGCATTTCCAGGGTTGGAGATATGCTGATTAAGGGTAGGGTGAAGTCCTTTGAAGAGTTGCAGAAGGAGTATGAGTTGGGGGCGTCTGAGTTTTTCCGATATGTTCAGGTGCGTCATGCCCTGCGGTCAGTCCTTGTGGAGGGTGAGAAGGTGCCTGAGTCCTCTCCTTTGGAGGACCGGATCCTTGATGGCCATATGCCGGAGAGCACGATCTCGCTCATCTACAAGAAACTGATAAATGTTCGGGCTGATGTGCTACTGGGGCTGCGGGACCAGTGGACTAGGGACGGACTCGAGTTGGATGATGAGGACTGGCAGTCTGCTGTTTCCTCTCCTAAGGAGGTTGCGATCCCGTCGCGTCTGAGGCTGGTGCAGCTTAAGATCCTGCATCGAGTGTATGTGACGGGGCCGCGACTGGTTCATATGGGATTCTCTGAGGAAGGCCTATGTAGGAGGGGATGCGGTATGGTGGGTACTTTCCTACATATCATCTGGGAATGTGGTGTCATCACGGAATTTTGGAGGCGAGTTCATGCGGTGATGGGGGAGGTGAAAAAAAAAATTAAAAAAAAAAAAAAAAAGGGAGGAACAAAGATGAAGTATTCATGTAATCCCAAGGGACTTTCCCAGCCTTTAACGTTTGCAAAGTCCATGCAAACTGCATAATGGAACGCAATTGATTTTGACCATGATACAATACAGACAAATCATCCTGCACAATGTCTACCACAGACGAAACAATATTATCTAAGGTATAAATTCTGGAAGACAGGTTGTTAATGCTATTATCTATGACAACCAATACCTTCTCCATATTGGCTTGATCAATAGCTCGTAATCTGGATGCAGCTTTAATCTGTGATAGCTTCCAAACTTTGTTATAAACAGCATATACCCATCTTTTGGACCTGCCAACCGCAGGACCCTTAACAAAATCATTCAAATCTATTTTGTCGTTCAATTGTGATAAATTAAGTTTGACAGATGCTAAGGTGGAATGTTGCAGCCAAGATTGGCATAACTTCCCTACTGAGTAGGTAGTTACAGTGTGAGAAGATTCAAAATGGGGGTCTACACGAACTTGTGTATACCCCGGTGCTAAATCCAGAAACCAATGTTGACAGGAATCTGAGCTCGTTTGCCATACTAACCACCCTTCTGGATTCAATTCAGAAATATTGAAGGATGTGTTGGAAATGTATGACTGCAACGTAGCAAGGGACAGATCCGTATGATTATCCCAATCAGGATAAGCACCCAGACCCGGAATAGAGGGAGAATTACATTTTTTAGAAGTAGCCAATCCAAAACAGGTGGTCTGAAAAATTGACGAATTCAAAAATAACATGTGGTTCGGGATGAGGCAGGCACGATGCAAAGCTTCTGTTCCTTGTACCTGCCACGGTTTAGAACCCCAAACCGATTTAAGATCGATAGTAGCTTCCCACAGATCATATCCTCCGATTGCCAATTCGTCCATAAAGGACTTTGACACACACCAAATTGTTATATTCTGTCTAATTTTAGAAGCAGACTCAGCCGCAACCTTAAAATAAAAGGAGGCCAGATTCGACACACTGAAATCAGAAAAATATGTGAATTTGTCCACTAACGTGGTTGAGCTGCCCTGCCTAGGGGCTGGACAGTGTTCCCATTGTGTATAATTTACAAAATTTCGAAACGTATTTGCTTTGTGTAGGAAATGTGTGCCATAATGTTGGTAGCAGAATTGCTCATCATAATTAGCAGTATCTAAATACAAATCTTCAGCATCAAATGCAGCATAATATTTCAAATCAGAAAACAGTGCTTTTATTGCTTGTACATCCCAATCATCCGAGTGGATGTTCTGCTTAACTACATCACCCATAGAAACACGAAATACATTTGGCACATTGATTACTTCAGTGGGGCCATGAATTTGAAATTTTACAGCATCCCAAACGATCCCATCACGTATAGGCCAGGCAGTAATGTTCACTAAAGTCTGGTCCCTTTTCATAATATGTGATGAGGAGTGGGGGGCCAAAGTTCCATCAATTAGTCTAATTGTAGATCTTTCTTTCAGGTAGTGTCCATTTATAAGTCTAAAAAACACTACCACAAAGCCAATGGACATAAACAAAAAAATACATATGAGCACCAGCCAAATGTAAGTCCAAGGGGTAATTAAAAAATGTCTTTTGAACCAGGCAACAAAAATCGAAACTTTTGATGGGGCAATGGAAGTCATTGAATTAGTCTCAAAGGAGTAGCGTGACTGAGTAATTGTGGTGGATTGTAAAATAGGCAACGGGACATCCACAGGATAAGCATACTCAATATCTTCAGGTAGACCACCAGCTGTCGGTGGCAATAAAGGACCAGTAACTGTATGCATCTCGACGGCAACATCAGGCAAGGTGTTAGAAGCTGGGGCCACAACAGAATTTCTCAGCATTGAGGGGCAAGAAACCGCTGGTGTCATACTAAGAAGAATCGGCCACTTGCTGTAGCTTGACATTGTCTATAGAGATGTACCTGTTATCCTTGTGACCAGGAAGTGGAGGTAAAATGACTGTACGTGTACCCTGTACTCCAAGCACCGGAACTGGTGCACGATAAGAGGGGTGAACTCCTTCTTGTTCTCCACCTTCTCACGGACCAGTTCACCAACTCGAGGTAGCCAGCCGACTACCGGAATCTGAAGCGTAACATCAGATGTGGAGGGTACGTGTTCCTTCGCTAGACTGTCTCTGGCTTCTTGAAGATTCTGCAATACAGCACAGTGATCATCTACGTCAAAGGGTGCGGCCGACGCCGCCATGTCTAGACCATCAAGGTCCGGGACAAACATTCGTATGCCAAAGAGCATCATGTATGGGATCCGCCCACCAAGAGACCTTCTAGGGAGATTATTAAATGCACGTTGCACGTCATACAAGTGGGCTAGCCAGTTCCGGCCAGTACCTAAAACCCTGGCTGTCAAAGATTGCTTTAAGTCACGGTTCATTCGATCCACCACACTATTACCCTCAGGTCGGTATGGAGACGAACATTTGGCTTCGACCCCCAAATTTCTCATGGCTTCTTTGTACGCCTTAGAGGCGAACGCAGGGCCCTGATCAGAATGAAAGGTACCACATGCAAAACTTCCAACAAAGACACACAAATCCTTGATGACAGTACGGGCATCAGCCCTCCTTTGTGGCCAAACCCACAGAAAACGTGTGCATGAATCCACTGCAACCAAGATGTATTTGTACGCAGTATCAGAGGTAAATGGACCGCAATGATCTAAATAAACACAACCCAGTGGTTTATTAGATATGTACAACTGAGTTTGTGGTGGGCGCGCCGCAGTTGAAGGTTTTATCTGCTGGCAAATTTCACAATTAAGAACATAAGCATGAGCTTGTTTATATAAACCGCACCACCAGTAACGTTGTTGTAACAGAGATACAGTAGCTGCAACGACGGCATGCGCGGACGCCATGCCCTCGTGAGCCGCTAATATCAAAGATGGTCTGCAGTCCGCGTTGGGAATCAATCTGTCACCAACGTCGTTAATCCTCACTAATGGAACCTTATCAGGACTTAAGCGATAATGGTAACGAGAAGGGAAACCCCCTGGATATTTCCCTTCTCTGTAGCAGCAATAGCTGCCAGGATGTCATCATCGATCTTACTTTGTGAACTTGTAACTGCTGCTACTAAGTATGTCGCCACTGCTGTTTTTGCTGCCTCGTCAGCTAGGCTGTTGCCGACAGCATCAACACCAACTCGTTGGTGACCAAGAGTGTGAATAACATTCACGAGAGGCAGATGTTCTTTAAGTTCTGCCACTCTAACCCAAAGTGTTTTATGCTTAATTGTGCTACCTTTGTAATCATGATAGTCATTCCGAGACCAAAAATGTAGATTGTCTACGTTGGGCGCCATGTTGCAGGAATTCTGCTTATGCACATAACTATGCACAGGAAACCAGGACCTCAGTGAATTGTGGTGTACCAAAAACTCACCTCAGAACCCAGAACCCCTTATCCGACCAGCATCAGTGTCCCATTCGTTATCCGAGTTTTATCTCGGCGGTCCCAATGTATAGACAACCCAGAACAAGCGACTTAGGGTATTCTCAGGAATGGTGGGAATCAGAAATACCTGTTCGTAATTATTCTCATATCAGTCCACAACAGAATAAACAGAGACACAGTAAAGTTTAAAGAGTTTATTTTATAAACCTCGTGTCCTAAGATGCAGTACTTTGGCTAACATAAGCAGACAAATGATCAAGATCAAAACCATCAGCATAGTTACAATACCATAGAAAATGAAAGGAGTAATCATAATAAAATGACAGTAGATATGAGCCACCTTCCTTTCGCCAGTAAACTAATATTATTATTATTAGACTAATAGAAGGTCTCTAGGCTTGAATGGGGAACCCCATTCCGTAAGGATCAGCTTAGTGGAATCACATCACAGGATCAGCTAGACTCTGCTCCTGGGAAAGCTCTTCTTCCGAATGTGTCGAAAACATGTAGCCTGCATTATTAAAAGCACTCGACTTTCAGGTATTTGCAGCTGCGTGCGTGTTATGGCTAAATAGTGGGCTGATCAACCTGAACCCAACAACATGCACCATTTAGCGACCCAGACTGTTTCTTTACACAATGTTCAGACCAAGGTTGCTGCTCACTGTTAGGGATGTGAACAACAGACAGTTCTCATGTGAAGCAAAGTCGAGCAAGCATTTCTCAATTAATAACATGTGACTACAGTGTCGTGTGCAAAAGCAGCAAAAGCGGCAAGATGGCTTTCTAACATCTAACGCGGTGGTGCTAACTTAGCATTGTACGTATATAGATAGTAATCTTCACTACACATAGTTTTGAAAATGTTAGTTTCTATTTTTGAATGTGTGTATCAAAGGATATATATGGGGAAGAGGAGGTCTGCCACTCTATCACAAGGATGATGTCATCAGTGATGTCATCAGTGATGTCATTTGAGATGTCATCAGTGATGTCATGAGTGATGTCACTGACCATGTCATGAGTGATGTAATATGTGACGTCATCAGCAGTGCATTGCGGGCGCGCAAGTTATAGTTAGCTGAACTAACTATAACAGGGGAATTTCAATGGTTTTGTATGAGTGAAAAGTCCAGCTAACTATAGCGCCCCTGAAACCTATGGTTTTTTCAGTGAATTTCTAAGGTTTTTTAAATGCTAATTCCTAACTATAACGTGCCTGAAACCTATGTTTTTTCAGTGAATTTCAAAGGTTTTTTAAATGCTAATTTCTAACTATGCCTACAGAGATAGGACATGTGAAAAAAGAAAAAAACGCACAGAAAGAAAAAAAAGAAATGCAGAAAGAAGCAACAGAAGTCCTCAAAGGCGAAGAAAAGTGCAGGAAAAAGGATAACTTGCAGTAAGAACAAACAGAAGAGCAGAAAGAAGCCTTGTTGCAAAATCATCCTGTACCATCAACTTTTTCAGACAGATACTGGTGGTAACTGAGTCTGACTAACCAGTTCTAGAGCCAGTGCTATGTTAAAAGACACTCAGAATACAGTGAAAACACCTACATACACTAGGGAACGCTATGCGTTGGGGTCCCCCTGTGATTAGCATGACCTCCTCTGTAAGCCCCTAGTATATAATAGGGCAGGGGATTAAAACTACCTCTTAAAACGCACCACAGGGCGTGTTTGCACACGTCACCTCAGGCCCCATCCCCTCCCTTCCCCACTGTGTTAATACGCTCTGTGGCCGTTTTAAGTTGGAAGATTAAGTCCCCTTGAATCCTGAGGGTCCCTAGGGTCCAACTAGACCACTAGGTACCTCCAGTAAGCGCCACAGAGCTGCGTTGCAGAGAGGTGTAAAAAGTGGCACGGCCTGGACCACCTCTCTGCAACGCAGCTCAGTGGCGCTTACTGGAAGCACCTGGTGGGTTAGTTAGCCCCCTGGGGCCCTCAGGATTGAAGGGGAATTATTTCCCCAACTTAAACCGCGCCATAGGGCGTGTTTGCACACGTCACCTCAGGCCTCGTCCCCTCCCTTCCCCACTGTGTAAACACGCCCTGTGGCCGTTTTTTAGATTGGGAGATTAAGTCCCCTTGAATCCTGAGGGTCCCTAGGGGCAAAATAGCCCACTAGGTACGTCCAGTAAGCGCCATTGCAGAGAGGTTTAAAAAGGGGCATGGCCTGCACCACCTCTCTACAACGCAGAGCAGTGGCGCTTACTGGAAGCACCTGGTGGGCTAGTTGGCCCCCAGGGTTCCTCAGGATTGAAAGGGAATTATTTCCCCAACTTAAAATGCACCACAGGGCGTGTTTGGACACGTCACCTCAGGCCCCTTCCCCTCCCTTCACCACTGTGTAAACGCGCCCTGTGGCTGTTCCAAGTTGAGAGATTAAGTCCCCTTGAATCCTACGGGTTTCTAGGGTCAAACCAGCCCACTAGGTACCTCCAGTAAGCATCACAGAGTTGCGCTGCATAGAGGTGTAAAAAGGGGCGAGGCCTCAGAACACCTGTCTGCAACACAGCTTCCTGGCGCATACTGGAGATACCTGTTGGGCTAGTTGGCCCTCAGGGACTCTCAGTATTGAAGGGGAATTAATTCCGCAACTTACAACTGGCCAGGGGGCGCATTTGCAGAGTGCTCCGGCGCAATGACGGTCTTTTATTTATTTTATTTTTTTAAGAAGGAGGGCTGTGTGACCCCCCTTCTTTTTCTAATTTATTGGCCCTGGGGACCCCATCCCCCAGGGCTTGCACCCTAATTTATTTTTTTTGTTGAAAAAAATTAATTTGGCCCTCCTAAGGTCTTAGTCGGCCCCGGGGACCCCAACCGCCGGGTCATGGCCTTTTCGGTTTTTTTTATTCTTTAGGAGGGGGGCCGCATTTCCACCTCCTCAGGCCACTTATGGCCCTGGAGACCCCATCCCCCGGGGCCGGCCTTTGTTTTTTATTATTTAAAAATATATATATTTATAGAAACACCTAGGACATGCTGGACAAACCGTATGTACCTATCACCATGACGATTTGCGTGATATTCATTAAAAGGAGACTATGCATACAATGAATCCACGTGGAATGTATTTACACCGCTAGTGAAGCTCTGACGTGTCTGACGCCCTACCGTGCCTAATCCCGGTGCCCCCGCCGGTGGGTACTCTCCAAGTAGACACCCTTGTCATTTATTTATACGAACATGGGTAGCTATTGACGGGCACATTTAATACACACGCACACCAAGCCATTTAAAGGGGATTCGACAAAAATTCAACCAAACTATGCAAGAAACCCCCCTCACTGTTAATAAAACACACATCCACCGCCAGATGTGTAATACTTTTTATTTTGCTCTCTGGAAAGGACACGAACCTCACTTGAGAGTCACAGCATGCTCCTGGCTGAGCCCAAATGCTGTATTACACCCACCAGTGCCCGCTGAGTGCCACACACCTCTGTGTTGTATTCCACCAGCTAGTGTGTATGCTATGACACTCTCTAGCCCATGTGCACTGTAACACCACCCCGTGAATATGTCATGCCACACTTGCCTTCGCACAGGTTATATTGCCCCATCCAACGTGCCTTCCTCGATGCCTATGTTATACCGCACAGCGCTATGCCATACATATTACAACCTGGGATCCATATCTTTGTCACAGTGCATATGCAACGTTACACTCCCCAGCACATATTTTATATTACAACTTTAGAGACTAGTTAGGTTACACAACACTGCCCTGTGCATATTATACTCCAAGGCGCATATCGCATAGCACGCGCTAGTGCCTGTGCTATCTCGCGCTCTCCAATGAATCTGTCATTGCGCACAATGTATTGCATATTATATTTCACGCCCCGGTTCATCTTATATCACACTTTTTGGTGCATAGTTTATACCATATACTATATCTAGTTTTTATTTTCAATACTGTTCTCAGGACTATGTTCTATATAACACTGCGTCCACCTACCCTTTTCATGGGCATTACATTTTGCGATGGGGGGTGGAGGGTCAGGGGGTGTTTCTGCCAAGTGAGCCCGGAGTCACAATCACAAACGTCCTCTTCTTCCTGAATAAAAGTGAGATTATGCTGCATACTTGTTCATATTTAAAGTAGTTCGCACAGACACACATTTTAAAAACAATAAAGTTCCTAATATCCACCTTCTCTGAACAGTTAGATTGCTGCCCCATTCACCTCCTCCCTATCCTCTGTTGTCTGAATCCATGGACTAGCCTCCTCCCTCCTGCCATGCATGGTCTGATGTGCTGCCACTGCCCTCAATTTAGCATGATGTACCAGTCCAAACCTCCTGCCCTCCATTGCCAAATTCCATGGCCCATCATTGACCTCCTGCTAAGCCTCTGTGCTTAGCTTGCTGCCCCTATTCTTCTTCCCCCTGCCCTCCGATGTCTTTGTGCATGCCCCTGCTCCATCCTTTTTGCCCACTATGTTCCATGGACCTGCCACTCCTATCTACTCTGAGTGTTCTGTTGAGCGGCCACTCCCCTCCCACCTGGCTAGCATTGTCAGATGACTATAACCTGTACCTGCCACGTCCACCTTGCCTGTCCACATGCCATGCCCCTATCCCCTTCCTCCAGTCCACCATGGTCCATTTTACTGCCACACCCTTCTGCCCTCCCTGGTCTGTTGTGCTGCAACTGCTCCTCCTGCCTGCCCCGTGCGGTCTGTTGTGAGGCCCCTTCCCCTGAACTCTCTTGTCTGTGTCCAGGTCCTGACCCTCCCTTCTATCCTCCATGGTCCCTTGTGCATGCCCCTGCACCCTCCTTCTTGCTCATCATAGCCATTGTGCTGCCACTAACCCTCCCGCTTGCCATGCATGGTCTTCTGTGCTGCCATGGCCCCTCCCACCTTCCCTGTGTGGTCAGCTAGCTGCCCCTGACCCCCTCCCACCTTCCCTCCATGGTCTGTGTGTATGCCATCATAGTCTCATTGTTGTTCTCCGTGGTGTGTCTTGTTTATAGGGCCCATCCTGCCTGACATCCATGGTCATCTTGCTGCTCCTGCCCTGCCCCCTTGCCCCCAGCCCTCTGTTTCCATGTGCAGACCCCTATTCCCTCCCTCCTGGCTTGTCTGTTCCATTGTAATGCCTCTGATCCGTCCCTCCTGCCCTTTATGGTCTGTTATGCTGCAGCTTTCTCTCCTATCTGTCCATTATGGTCAGCTAGCTACCATTGCCTCTTTCCCCTCTGTTCTCTGTTGTCCATGTGCATGGTCCTGTCCCCTCCCTATTGCTTTCTATGGATTGCTGTGCTGCACTCCTGTCCCGCATGCCCTGTGTGGTGTATTGTGCTGCTGCAAACCCTGATGCCTGCCCTGTAGGGTCAATTTGGTGCACCTCTCCATGTCCCTCCTGTCCTCTGTTATCTGAGTCCATGTCCCTACCCCAATTCCTCCTGCCTACCATGATCCAATGTACCATACTTGCGAACATTTTGAACTTGGTAAGAGGGAGATTTTTTTAAAAAAACTGGGGTATTGATTTTCCCCTTTGAGTTACATTGAAAAAGAGGAGATTGTAGACAGGAGACAGATGAAATGAAGCCCATTTGAGCTCAAAAACATTGGACGTTTCCTGGCTGAAACGGGTCTGTTGGCATGTATGGTTGTACTACCACTGCCTCTTCCTTCTGCCCACAATGGTCTATTATAGTGCCGAGCCTCTCTTGTCAGTCCTGTATTGTTGGTTTGTTGCCCCTGCCCCCCTTTCCACTGCCCTCCATAGTTTGTTGTTCTGCCACTGCCCTTCCTGCCTGCCCAGTGTGGTCAAATTGTTGCCTCTGCACTCTCCTACCTGCCTTCAATGTTTAGAGTCCGTGCCCCTGGCCTCTGCCTCTCAACAGTATTCCAATGAACAACTAGATAGCTAACATTCTATATTTATTACAAAAGTGTGGAACGCCTGACGTCATCTTAATGTAATCAAAACTGTAATACCTGGAGCATTTCCTTTAGAAATGACATATATGAGAGGGTCTTATTTGCATCAAAATTATGGTTAGTGCTCTAAAAAGCTAAAATGAGGACATATTTTCTGAGTTTTCAAATAGCGACAAAGAACTTTTAAATTATTTGTAATCTTTATGTTCTTTTATCCAGTTGACCACTTGATTAAATGTTGCACCTAGGGGAGAGGATGTGGTGTCACTTCCAGAGCTGCAGACTTTGCAACTGGGGAACCAGGTTGGAGTTTCTGCTTCAGCTCAATATTCTGTGATTCTGGTCAAATCACTTAATCTCCCCATGTCTACAACCAAAATGAATTTGATCTTGTGTGATGTAACCAATGCTCATGTAAAGCACTCCAATACCTGATAAGTCTGCACTATATAAAACTACAAATACACAAAAAATAAGTGTGTTGCACACTTCTGTCATTGGGCTACATGTGGGCTACGTCTGGGTGATATTTGTGCTGCATTTGGGCTCTTTTGTCTCTGGTGGCCATCTTTGGAGATTTATTTGTTATGAAGTTTCCTAATTTCCTCATTTACTGCAGTCTCCTCAGTAGGAAATGCTTTCAGTTTTTTACTTTGATTCCATCAAGAAGGTATTCAGATATGTCACACATTTGCCATAAATTCAGAATGTTAGCACTCTAGTTGCTCATTAGATCACTGTAGTAAAGCTACTGCTCACCACGGAAGTCTGCTGCTGCTATTAAAAGTGCATGTTTCAGTCTGCATAATAGAATTTTTTAATGAAATAGAAGAGGATTTGAGAAGTCACTCAAAATGTGCCCTAATTTTTCTTTCTTCAGCACTAATCATAATTTCTATGGCAAAATGAACCCCCTCATTGTGTTCCTTTTTAAATTAAATGTTTCAAGTGTTACTAGTTTATTCCAATCAAGATGGCTTCAGGTGTGCCATACTTTTGTCATAAGTAAGACTGTTAGTGCTCTAGTTGTTCGTTAGAACACTCTGGGACATTCTGTCATTGGGCTATACTTGGGCTACATCTGGGTGATATTTGGGCTACATTTGGGCTCTTTTGTCTCTGGTGGGCATCTTGGGAGATTTATTTGTTATGAAGTTTCCTAATTTCCTCATTTACTGCAGTCTCCTCAGTAGGAAATACTTTCAGTTTTTTACTTTGGTTCCATCAAGAAGGCATTCAGATGTGTCACACATTTGCCATAAATTCTGAATGTTAGCACTCTAGTTGCTCATTAGATCACTGTAGTAAAGCTACTGCTCACCGGGGAAGTCTACTGCTGGTATTCAAAGTGCATGTTTCAGTCTGCATGTCAGAAATTTTTTATGAACTAGAAGAGGATTTGAGAAGTCAAAATGTGCCCTAATTTTTCTTTCTGCAGCACTAATCATAATTTCTATGGCAAAATGAAACCCCTCATTTTGTTCCTTTGTAAATTATATGTTTTAAGTGTTACCACTTTATTCCAATCAAGATGGCTTCAGGTGTGCCATACTTTTGTCATAAGTAAGACTGTTAGCGCTCTAGTTGTTCGTTAGAACACTCTGGGACATTCTGTCATTGGGCTATACTTGGGCTACATCTGGATGATATTTGGGCTACATTTGGGCTCTTTTGTCTCTGGTGGCCATTTTGGGAGACTTATTTGTTATGAAGTTTCCTAATTTCCTCATTTACTACAGTCTCCTAAAAAATTCTGATATGCAGACTGAAACATGCACTTTCAATACCAGCAGCAGACTTCCCTGGTGAGCAGTAGCTTTACTACAGTGATCTAATAAGCAACTAGAGTGATAACATTCTGAATTTATGGCAAATGTCTGACACATCTGAATGCCTTCTTGATGGAATCAAAGTAAAAAACTGAAAGTATTTCCTACTGAGGAGACTGTAGTAAATTAGGAAACTTCATAACAAATAACTCTCCCGAAATGGTCACCAGAGACAAAAGAGCCCAAATGTAGCCCAAATATCACCCAGATGTAGCCCAAGTATAGCCCAATGACAAAATGTCCCAGAGTGTTCTAATGAACAACTAGAGCGCTAACAGTCTTACTTATGACAAAAGTATGGCACACCTGAAGCCATCTTGATTGGAATAAAGTGGTAACACTTAAAACATTTAATTTACAAAGGAACAAAATGAGGGGGTTCATTTTGCTATAGAAATTATGATTAGTGCTGGAGAAAGAAAAATTAGGGCACATTTTGAATTCTCAAATCCTCTTCTATTTCATAAACAAATTCTGACATGCAGACTGAAACCTGCACTTTGAAAACCAGCAGCAGACTTCCCTGGTGAGCAGTAGCTTTACTACAGTGATCTAATGAGAAACTAGAGTGCTAACATTCAGAATTTATGGCAAATATCTGACACATCTGAATGCCTTCTTGATGGAACCAAAGTAAAAAACTGAATGTATTTCCTACTGAGGTGACTGCAGTAAATGAGGAAATTAGGAAACTTCATAACAAATAAATCTCCCAAGATGGCCAAGAGAGACAAAAGAGCCCAAATGTAGCCCAAATATCACCCAGATGTAGCCCAAATATCACCCAGATGTAGCCCAAATATAGCCCAATGACAGAATGTCCCAGAGTGTTCTAACGAACAACTCAAGCGCTAACAGTCTTACTTATGACAAAGGTATGGCACACCTGAAGCCATCTTGATTGGAATAAACTGGTAACACTTAAAACATTTAATTTAAAAATGAACACAATGAGGGGATTCATTTTGCCATAGAAAATATGATTAGTGCTGAAGAAAGAAAAATTAGGGCACATTTTGAGTGACTTCTCAAATCCTCTTCTATTTCATTAAAAAATTCTGATATGCAGACTGAAACATGCACTTTTAATACCAGCAGCAGACTTCCGTGGTGAGCAGTAGCTTTACTACATTGATCTAATGAGCAACTAGAGTGCTAACATTCAGAATTTATGGCACTATGTGTGACATATCTGAATACCTTCTTGATGGAATCAAAGTAAAAAACTGAAAGCATTTCCTACTGAGGAGACTGCAGTAAATGAGGAAATTAGGAAACTTCATAACAAATAAATCTCCCAAAATGGCCACCAGAGACAAAAGAGCCCAAATGCAGCACAAATATCACCCAGATGTAGCCCACATGTAGCCCAGTGACAGAAGTGTGCAAAACACTTCTTTTTTTGTGTATTTGCAGTTGTATATAGTGCAGACTTGTCAGGTATTGGAGTGCTTTACATGAGCATTGGTTACATCACACAAGATTAAATTCATTTTTTGGTTGTGGACATGGGGAGATTAAGTGATTTGACCAGAATCACAGAATGTTGAGCTGAAGCAGAAACTCCAATCTGGTTCCCCAGTTTCAAAGTCTGCAGCTCTGGAAGTAACACCACATCCTCTCCCCTAGGTGCAACATTTAATCAAGTGGTCAACTGGGTAAAAAAACATAAAGATTACAAATAATTTAAAAGTTCTTTGTCGCTATTTCAAAACTCAGAAAATATGTCCTCATTTTAGTTTTTTAGAGCACTAGCCATAATTTTGATGCAAATAAGACCCTCTCATATATGTAATTTCTAAAGGAAATGCTCTAGGTATTACAGTTTTGATTACATCAAGATGATGTCAGGCGTTCCACACTTTTGTAATAAATATTGAATGTTAGCAATCTAGTTGTTCATTGGGATACTGTTGAGAGGCAGAGGCCAGGGGCACGGACTCTGAAAACTGAAAGCAGGTTGGAGAGTGCAGAGGGAACAATTTGACCACACTGGGCAGGCAGGAAGGGCAGTTGCAGCACAACAGACTATGGAGGACAGTGGAAAGGGGGGGCAGGGGCAACAAATCAACAATATAGGAGTGGCAAGAGAGGCTGTGGCAATATAATAGACCATTGTGGGCAGAATGAGGAGGCAGTGGTAGTACAACCATACATGCCAGCAGACCCGTTTCACCTAGGAAACGTCCAATGTTTTTAAGCTCAAATGAGCTTTATTTGATCAGTCTCCTGTCTACAATCTCCTCTTTTTCAATGTAACTCAAAGGGGAAAACCAATACCCCAGTTTGTTTTCAAAATCTCCCTCTTACCAAGTTCAAAATGTTCACAAGTATGGTACATTGGATCATGGTAGGCAGGAGGAATTGGGGTAGGGACATGGACTCGGATAACAGAGGACAGGAGGGACATGGAGAGGTGCACCAAACTGACCCTACAGGGCAGGCATCAGGGTTTGCAGCTGCACAATACAAAACACAGGGCATGCGGGACGGGAGTGCAGCACAACAATCCATAGAAAGCAATAGGGAGGGGACAGGACCATGCACATGGACAACAGACAACAGAGGGGAAAGAGGCAATGGTAGCTAGCTGACCATAATGGACAGACAGGAGAGAACGCTTCAGCATAACAGACCATAAAGGGCAGGAGGGACGGATCAGGGGCATTACAATGGAACAGACAAGCCAGGAGGGAGGGAATAGGGGTCTGCACATGGAAACAGAGGGCTGGGGACAAGGGGGCAGGGGAGGAGCAGCAAGATGACCATGGAGGTCAGGCAGGATGGGCACTAGAAACAAGACACAACATGGAGAGCAACAATGAGACTATGATGGCATACACACAGGCCATGGAGGGAAGGTGGGAGGGGGTCAGGGGCAGGCAGCTGCCCACACAGGGAAGGTGGGAGGGGCCATGGCAGCACAGAAGACCATGCATGGAAAGCGGGAGGGTTAGTGGCAGCACAATGGCTATGATGGGCAAGAAGGAGGGTGCAGGGGCATGCACAAAGGACCATGGAGGATAGAAGGGAGGGTCAGGACCTGGGCACAGACAAGAGAGTTCAGGGGAAGGGGCCTCACAACAGACCACGCGGGGCAGGCAGGAGGAGCAGTTACAGCACAACAGACCAGGGAGGGCAGAAGGGTGTGGCAGTAAAATGGACCATGGAGGACAGGAGGAAGGGGATAGGGGCATGGCATGTGGACAGGCAGGGTGGAGGTGGCAGGGACAGGTTACAGTCATCTGACAATGCTAGGCAGGTGGGAGGGGAGTGGCAGCTCAACAGAACACTCAGAGTAGATAGGAGTGGCAGGTCCATGGAACATGGTGGGCAAAAATGATGGAGCAGGGCCATGCACAAAGACATCGGAGGGCAGGGGGAAGGAGAATAGGGGCAGCATGCTAAGCACAGAGGCTAAGCAGGAGGTCAATGATGGGCCATAGAATTGGGCAATGGAGGGCAGGAGGAGTGGACTGGTACATCATGTTAAATGGAGGGCAGTGGCAGCACACCGGACCATGCATGGCAGAAGGGAGGAGGCTAGTCCATGGATTCAGACAACAGAGGATAGGGAGGAGGTGGATGGGGCAGCAAGCTAACTGTTCAGAGAAGGTGGGTATTAGGAACTTTATTGTTTTTAAAATGTGTGTCTGTGCGAACTATTTAAAATATGAACAAGTATGCATCATAATCTCACTTTTATTCAGGAAGAAGAGGGCGTTTGTGACTGTGACTCCGGGCTCACTTGGCAGAAACACCCCCTGACTCTCCACCCCCATCGCAAAATGTAATGCCCGTGAAAAGGGTAGGTGGACGCAGTTTTATATAGAACATAGTCCTGAGAGCACGAATGAAAATGAAAACTAGATATAGTATATGGTATAAACTATGCACCAAAAAGTGTGATATAAGATTAATCGGGGCGTGAAATATAATATGCAATACATTGTGTGCAATGACAGATTCATTGGAGAGCGCGAGATAGCACAGACACTAGCGCGTGCTATGCGATATGCGCCTTGGAGTGTAATATGCACAGGACAGTGTTGTGTAACCTAACTAGTCTCTAAAGTTGTAATATAAAATATGTGCTGGGGAGAGTAACGTTGCATATGCACTGTGACAAAGATATGGATCCCACATTGTAATATGTATGGCATAGCGCTGTGCGTTATAACATAGACATCGAGGAAGGCACATTAGATAGGGCAATATAAGCCGTGCGAAGGCAAGTGTGGCATGACATATTCACAGGGTGGTGTTACAGTGCACATGGGCTAGAGAGTGTCATAGCATACGCACTAGCTGGTGGAATACAACACAGAGGTGTGTGGCACCCGGCAGGCACTGGTGGGTGTAACACAGCCTTTGGGCTCAGCCAGGAGCACGCTGTGACTCTCAAGTGAGGTTTGTCTCCTTTCCAGAGAGTAAAATAAAAAGTATTACACATCCGGTTGTGGCTTGGTGTGCGTGTGTATTAAATGTGCCTGTCAATAGCTACCCATGTTTGCATAAATAAACGACAAGGGTGTCTACTTGGAGAGTACCCTTCGGCGGGGGCGCCGGGATTAGGCACGGTAGGGCGTCAGACACGTCAGAGCTTCACTAGCGGTGTAAATACATTCCACGTGGATTCATTGTAGGCATAGTCGCCTTTTAATGAATAACATGCAAATCGTCATGGTGATAGGTACATACGGTTTGTCCAGCATGTCCTAGGTGTTTCTATAAATATATATTTTTTTTAAATAATAAAAAACAAAGTCCGGCCCAAGGGGATGGGGTCTGAGGAGGGAGACAACCCAGCCCCCCGCCTAAAGAATAATAAAAAAAAGGCCATGACCCGGGGTTGGGGTCCCCGGGGCCGATTAAGGCCTTGGGAGGGCCACAATTATTTTTTTCAAGAAAAAAATTAGGGTGCAGGCCCTTGGGGATGGGGTCCCCAAGGCCAATAAATTAGAAAAAGAAAGGGGGCCACACAGCCCTCCTTCTTAAAAAAATAAAATAAATAAAAGACCGGCATCGCGCCGGAGGCCATGCCCCCTCCTTGCAGCACTCTGCAAACGCGAACCCTGGCCAGTTGTAAGTTGGGGAATTAATTCCCCTTCAATACTGAGGATCCCTGAGGGCCAAGTAGCCCAACAGGTATCTCCAGTATGCGCCAGGGAGCTGCGTTGCAGACAGGGGTTCTGAGGCCACGCCCCTTTTTACACCTCTATACAACGCAGCTCTGTGGCGCTTACTGGAGGTACCTAGTGGGCTAGTTTGAGCCTAGGGACCCTTAGGATTCAAGGGGACTTAATCTCTCAACTTAGAACGGCCACAGGGTGCGTTTACACAGTGGTGAAGGGAGGGGACGGGGCCTGAGTTGACGTATGCAAAAATGCCCTGTGGCACGTTTTAAGTTGGGGAAATAATTCCCTTTCAATCCTGAGGGACCCTGGAGGCCAACTAGCCCACCAGGTGCTTCCAGTAAGCGCCACTGCTCTGTGTTGCAGAGAAGTGGTGCAGGCCGTGCCACTTTTTACGCCTCTTTGCAATGGCGCTTACTGGATGTACCTAGTGGGCTATTTTTCCCCTAGGGACCCTCAGGAATCAAGGGGACTTAATCTCACAACTTAAAAAACGGCCACAGGGCATGTTTACACAGTGGGGAAGGGAGGAGACGGGGCCTGAGGTGACGTGTGCAAACACGCCCTATGGCGCGTTTTAAGTTCGGGAAATAATTCCCCTTCAATCCTGAGGGCCCCTGGGGGCTAACTAGCCCACCAGGTGCTTCCAGTAAGTGCCACTGAGCTGCGTTGCAGAGAGGTGGTCCAGGTCGTGCCACTTTTTACACCTCTCTGCAACGCAGCTCTGTGCTGCTTACTGGAGGTACCTAGTGTTCTTGTTGGAACCTAGGGACCCTCAGGATTCAAGGGACTTAATCTCCCAACTTAAAATGGCCACAGGGCGTGTTTACACAGTGGGGAAGGGAGGGGACGGGGCCTAATGTGACTTATGCAAACACGCCCTGTGGCGCATTTTTAGAGGTAGTTTTAATCCCCTGCTCTATTATATACTAGGGGCTTACAGAGGAGGTCATGCTAATCACAGGGGGACCCCAATGCATAGTGTTCCCTAGTGTATGTAGGTGTTTTCACTGTATTCTGAATGTCTTTTAACATAGCACTGGCTCTAGGACTGGTTAGTCAGACTCAGTTACCACCAGTATCCGTCTGAAAAAGTTGAGGGTACAGGATGATTTTGCAACAAGGCTTCTTTCTGCTCTTCTGTTTGTTCTTTCTGCACGTTATCCTTCTTCCTGCACTTTTCTTCGTGTTTGTGGAATTCTGTTGCTTCTTCCTACATTTCTATTCTTTCTTTCTGTGCGTTTTTTCTTCTTTCTTCACATTTCCTCTCTCTGTAGGCATAGTCACAAATTAGCATTTAAAAAACTGAAAAAACCATAGGTTTCAGGCACGTTATAGTTAGGAATTAGCATTTAAAAAACCTTAGAAATTCACTGAAAAAACCATAGGTTTCAGGGGCCTTATTGTTAGCTGGACGTTTCACTCGTACAAAACCATTGAAATTCCCCTGTTATAGTTAGTTTAGCTAACTATAACTCGTGTGCCCGCAATGCACTTCTGATGATGTCACATATCACTCGTGACATGGTCCATGACATCACTCATGACATCACTGATGACACATCAAATGACATCTCAAATGACATCACTGATGACATCATCCTTGTGATCGAGTGGCAGACCTCCTCTCCCCTTAATATAACCTTTGATACACACATTCAAAAATAGAAACAATGGACATACCAATACCAGTTACAACAACATTCAGTAATTCTAAGATACACATACACATCCACTCATTCACCAACAGTCCTATACAGTCACTCATACATGTACTCACTCATCATATGTACTCATACACCTATACATCCTGTTACACAACGCCACTCATCCATAGAGTTACTCACACACATAGTCACTCATGCTAATAAAGAATCAAACATCCATTTACTTGCATATACAGTTATACACACACCACCACACTTACTTCTACAGAAACTTACACATACTTAGTCTATTAAACAATCACTTATAGAAACACATACTTATTCATACAGGAACTCTTCCAATCTCTCACTCTCACATATACTCACTTATATACACCAATAGTCACATATACTAGTTTAAAACATATGTAGTTACTCATAAAGACACTATTGAGACAGTCATTCACTCACTAACACACTCATCCACCCATACAGTCCTGCACACATGCTGTCTTCAACACATACAAACAGTGAGTCACTCATTCATGCACCTATGCACTAAGTAATACCCCCCACCGAACCATACAGACACTCAGACACTCATACTGATACTCAAAAAACCAACTAATAACCTATATAGACACTCATGTAGCTACTCACCAACCCATGCAGCCACTTATACACCAAGTGAGAGACTGATACAGATATTTACATATTTAAACATTACTCACTAAGCCATGTATTCACTAAGATACACTTAATCAGTCAGTTATACAATCAATTTTTCAAATACAAATCATACATTTAGACACTTATATACCCATTTATTCTTCCATCGACCTTGAGATATACATATATAAAACATATGTAATTTTCAGAAAAACACACATTCACTGGATGATGTCATCAGTGATGTCATGAGTGATGTCATGAGTGATGTCATGAGTGATGTCACTGACCATGTCATGAGTGATGTAATATGTGACGTCATCAGCAGTGCATTGCGGGCGCGCGAGTTATAGTTAGCTGAACTAACTATAACAGGGTTTCCCTTTGCAATTCCCCATAGGGTCTTTAGAAACAGCTACAGCCCGAACCGCTGATCAGAATTACCACAAATTTAGCAGAACTGTAGATATTAGTACAGAGAAGTGCCTTTTTTTAATTTGGTGTAAATCCATTCAGTAGTTGTAGAGATATTAATAGAAATCCAAATTTGTATACATTGACACGAATAACCAATAATTACGCAATACATTTAACGAGCATGAGCACCGCTCGTATTTGTGTTCTGCTTAATTTAGCACTGCTTCGGTATGCAGTCATAATATCGATGTCTAAATATCAATATACCCTTATATCGATGTTTAAATATCGATATGACAGAATATCGACCATCTAGAATATCGTCGACAAGAATATCAACATGCAGGTAAGAAATATTGTTTTAATTAATATCGATGTTAGTAATATCAGTAGTAAAAATATTGTTGTTAATAATATCGAAAATATTTTTTTGTTTTGTATGTTATTATATGTGTGTTATGAAGATATAAGGCACGCAGGCAGGTGTAGAGTACGAACTGTCCTTTATTACCTGTCATCCACTCTGGAAGGTACCAAGGGAGAGGGGAAGAGAGATTACAACAATGTGTTGAAAGTATAGCTTATTTTTGTAATGTATGTTTGAATTTTTTACAAGTTATTAATTTTATGTTAATTCATTTTTGCGTATTTTAGTTCCGTAGAGGGTTGCGGGTTTATAGGGGAATAGGGTGAGAAGTAATTTAATTTTTATATATTTAATAATAATTTTTCAAAAGTTATAAAAAAATAAAACATAAAAGTAGTTTAATTTAGATTAATTAATTAAATATGTTATTAATTATTATTTGTTTAATAATTTATATTATTTGTGTTAATTAATTTGTTATTTATTAGTTATTAATATTTAATTGGTAAATATGTTAATTGTGTATTTTTTTGAGGAGTGTGTTGTGGTTTTATAGGGGAGTTGGGTGGGAAGTAATTTAATTATAATTAATTATTAATAATTGTATTTATTCATATTTATGTAATTAGTTTTTTATACTGTTAATTGTGTTAAAAGTGTTATCAATTAGTTATTCATTAGATATTGATTATTAATAATTAATTGGTAAATATGTTAATAGTGTAATTTTTGGAGGAGTGGGTTGGGGTTTTATAGGGGAGTAGGTTCGGAAGTAATTTAATTATAATTAATTATTAATAATGTAATATTTAATATTTATGTAATTAATATTTTATATTGTTTGTGTTGAAAATTGTAATAATTAGTTATTAATTGAATAATAATTATTAATAATTAAATGGTCAATATGTTAATTGTGTAATTTTTTTATGAGTTGGTTGTGGGTTGATAGGGGAGTAGGGTGGGAAGTAATCTAATTTTAATACAATTTTAAATATTGTTTTATATACAATATTTATTTAAAGTTATTTTATAGTGGTAATTGTGTAAACTAATTTATTTTTGATTGTTTTTAATTTGCTTGTTAATTGTTATTAGTTAATGAATTAATTGTGAAATAATTATGTTAATTGTGTAATATTTGACAATATTGGTGGTGACGTTTATAGGGGAATATAGTGGAAGATGAATTATTTTAGAAAAATGTATTATTTGTTAATTAATGTTAAATATTTTGCAGGAGTCGGAACACTCTGGTGCCGATTACGATCCGGTAAAAAAAAGCCCGTACGACTCGTATCCGGTCTTTTTACCGTACAAATCGTACAAGTGCCGTACAAACTGCCAATTACGATTCGCATGGTAAAAAGTCCATACGAATCGCATTGGGAAGTATTCCCCACACGTCCTCGGGTCGGAAAATGTGTCCGACACGTCCACAGACGATTTACCGTACAAATGTGAAAAGTGAAGTTCGACCGCGGAATCACGATCCATCCCGTGCGTCCGATGTTACAACCGTATGGTAAAAACACCGTCCGCACCGAACTCCCATAGCAACCATGGAGACATGTGCCCGCATACGCGCCCAACACGTCCTCCAGCCCCCGTACCTTCGAGTCGTACCCCCCGTGTATGTACACCCCCCCGTGTATGTACACCCGTGTACGTGTCGTACCCCCGTGTATGTACACCCGTGTACGTGTCGTACCCCCCCGTGTATGTACACCCATGTACGTGTCATACCCCCGTGTATGTACACCCGTGTACGTGTCGTACCCCCGTGTATGTACACCCGTGTACGTGTCATACCCCCGTGTATGTACACCTGTGTACGTGTCGAACCCCCCATGTATGTACACCCGTTTACGTGTCATACCCCCGTGTATGTACACCCCTGTATGTGTCGTACCCCCATGTATGTACACCCGTGTACGTGTCGTAACCCCCGTGTATGTACACCCATGTACGTGTCGTACCCCCCATGTATGTACACCCGTGTATGTGTCGAACCCCTGTGTATGTACACCCGTGTACGTGTCATACCCCCCCGTGTATGTACACCCCTGTACGTGTCGTACCCCCGTGTATGTACACCCGTGTACGTGTCGTACCCCTCCCATGTATGTACACCCCTGTACGTGTGTAATGGCTGGATTTTCTGTTTAGATGGGATCAGCCCCCAGGGGCCCCTGTGACCCAGCCAAAACGTACTCACCTTCCCTTCTTAGATCGTATTTACAATGGGTAGATATAAAGATGAATATACAGGTCGCACCTAAGAATGGGGAATGACAATATACATATATGGATTTTCTACAATATCTTATTCACATCAGTTGGCCTCGCGGTCGCCCTGACCCAGACCGTTCTACCCTAGGGCAGATCTGACACGCAATCCGGCGTGTCTACACACGGGCCTGCAGAACCCAATGCTCCCTTTTCCAAATCGTTCGCGATCCTGCGAAACTTACACGGCGGTATCCCTCCCGCCGCTCTCATTTACACACGGGCTGCAATCCGGCAGCCCTACACGCTGGTAATCCTCCCCAGCGCTCTCATTAACGCCGCATATCAACGACGACCACATTCCTATGAAACATTATTAGGATGATATCTTAGCAATCTACTTAGGATAAAACTAAAATAATAACTTTGGATATGGATTCAGATTATATAGTGTACTCCGTGCTTACGACATCAAAGGTCCACTCACTCCCTCTTTATTTGATAACTATTCGTCTGATCGGGATTTCTCATCCGTTCGTCTAAACAGTGCTCAACTAGGAGCATCATTTACCAAGATTGGACACAAGAACCAGGTACACGATAATTCTATATGAATTAGGGCATTTATTAACCATAAACATAAATCACATTACTATGCAGCATTACATTTGCACAAGAAATAAAAGAGAAAGATTAGGGTGCACGCACTATAAGAATCGGTCGGACTTCACCTGGTTAATGGGAAATCGGGACTCGGCAGTCATCTAGGCTCCTGTCTCGTCTCTGGGTCCTGGCTCGCCTTGCAGTCACCCTCAGCCGTCACAAGTACACGTCTGCACTGATAGGCTCAAACTCGTCTGCTCTCCCTCAGGACCTCGGAACCTTGCTGTTAATTAGCTACCGTCTCTCTCTCTCTCTGGGTTAGTGCGCTCCGCGCCACTTCTCGTTCAGTCTATCTTCAGAGAGTTTCGGTCTTAAATCTTTCTCCGACTTCAAAGATGGCGACTTGTCCACCATGAAAATGAATAATGGCAGAGATGCTAACGGCTAGATGCCGCCTACGGACTGACTGACTGAAAGACTAACACCTTTGCTAATATCAAAAGCCCGTTCCTTCATGGAAATTCACGGCCAGTAACCTGCCGCCCACCAAATTCTTGTACCTCCCCGTACCAAGGACACTTTCCCAGCTGGCCAGCCTGAAGTTGTGTCTTCGGAGTGGAGAAAAATACATTCCTTCGATAAGGGTCAGCCTGAACCGGTTCTCTCCAAGCGAACAACAGCTTAAAACTAAAACATCACTTTTAACCTAGAAAGCCTTCTCGAGCTACCAGGCAGAAAGCAAAATGGAGTCTGTCTCGCTTAAGGCCTACGGAGCCCATAATATGCATAGCTCCATAAGAAACAGATCGGCATGTTAGCAAATGAGTAAATCATGACTAATACTTATATATCTAACCCCTCACTTAAATTCATAAGCCTTACTCTAAGAGAAATGGCACGAAAATGCCCTTATATCTGTAAGACAAGGTCCCTGTTTATCGGCCTAATCCCTATGCTATGGGGGTGATAGGCTGGAGTCACTCTCCATCATTCTCCTTCTCCAGAGAGCTGGCAAAAAGACAGCCATAACATTACACCCCTTGACTCCAGTCTATTAACCAATAACTAAATGGAGCTAACGTCAGTAGATGAATAATATGAAACAAAACTAACTGATCTACGACTCTTCGTAAGTTTAAAAAATTGTAGCAGGGAAGGGACACACTGGATAAAGCAGCAAATCGCTATAAGGATGCAGACAATAATAATAACCCCTCCCAAAATTTGTCGTAAAAAATGCATGTCAGGGAGCCAGTTAAAAAGCCAGTCAAAGAAACCCTGATCTATGTGTTCTCTAATTTCTGCAGTCAAGTCGTGGAGTTTATTAATATGGGACTGGATATCTTTAGAATGGTCAGACAAATTAAAACAGCATAGACCTTCAAATTCAGAGCATTCATGCCCGTATTTTAACAGCAAATAATCGATGGCCGCACGATTTTGCAAAATAGCTCTACGTTCACCTTGGGAATCTAACAATAAATCTGACAAAACAGTAGAAGTTTGGTTGATCGACTTGACCATCCAGCAGGCCATCTTGCCTATTGTTTTAGCATTATAAACGGCTAATGCAGGAACACCAATAATAGAAAAAGACAAACCAAGATATTCTGATCTGGAAAAAAGATGAACAGAGGAATCACAGTCGTCATGTAAGGACATTGAGTCACGAACAATACGGGAATGTGAAGGAGGATGTGAAGAAAACATTAGCAAACTTAATCTAGTGATGGCACACGGGCCACCAGAAATATTCGCAGGAATATAGGGCCAAGATGAATTCCCGCATGAAAAGAGCCATCCAGCTGGTAACAACATTGAACGATAATGGCTAGTGGCTACAACTAAACTGTTGCAAGTCATATTGTTCTTCACTGAAAAACATGAATTAGGAAGTCTTTTTGTACAAAGCAAACGTTGATGAAATGAAAAAGTAGTAGCGGCTTGGAGTTTCAACCGCAGACATTCAGAGATGGCCTTAGGATTGCAGGTCATCATAAAGCAAAGGTCACCAGGGGTAATATTAAAAGTAGTAATTCTGGAATTAATAAGGACATCCTGGTCTGGAAGAAGAGTACATGAGGGACAAAATTCATGGGCCAAGAAGTCGCCCAAAATGACATTAGGTCGGGCATAGGACACATTAAATACATGATGAAGGGTTTCAGTAGATGCAGGGACAGCAACCAAACAGGTCGATAAGATGTCAGTAACCGATTTCATGGGGGTAAGGCAAAAATGCGGAGAGTTCGTCACTCGCTTCGCGAGTGTGATCCAAAAATTGGAGGACTTCTGCCACGCGGATCGCGTGGCTCTTGTTATCCCATCACTCGGCGTCGGTAGATGCTCTCCTCTCCCGGCGTAGCAAGCCAAAAGGAGTCCAACGACGACACATCCTGCAGCAGCAGTCCAAAGAATGATCTAAAAGAATACAAACACAGGCCTTAATCATTCTCGTAAATAACATTTGTCAGCTGGGACAGCTTCCCAGCCATCTTTCCCTGGCTTCATCACCAGAACGGTGTTGTCATGACCGGTCGCAATAATATCAGCCTGTTCAGGAGGATTTTTAGGCGATTGCACCCATATTTTAGCTCCAGGAAGATCAGACGATCCGAAGCCTTTTTGTCCACGCACAGTTAGCAACGTTGGGGCAGAGCCTTTTTTGATCTCACCACTGAAGACAGGCATAATCAATAGTTGAGCAACACGGTCAGACTTTTTGATAAACAAATCCATCTCACTGCTATTAAGCAAGAGAACCTTAATCTCTCCCTGATAATCACTGTCGATCACACCACCAAGGACTTGAACACCTTTCAGGGCCAGGCCAGATCTAGGGGCAATTAATCCAAAACTACCGGCAGGTATAGAGACACCTATGCCAGTTTCAACAATTATTCGATCTTTTCCTGGGAAGTGTACATCATTTAAAGCATGCAGGTCGAGGCCTGCGGAACCTGAGGTTGCTCTACATGGAGCCAAAGCACCGGGGGTAATTTCCCAATATGTGACAGTGGTAGCAACAGAATTAGGTTTCGCATCAACATGTGGAGGAAACAAACGCATCAAAGGAGATTCAGCATGCAACAAAGGACGGTTATTCAGAATTAATAAAGCTTGAAGTAGGACATCTCTCCACTGGCTGTAACGGTCATCAGTCAACTTGCGCAACTGTTCTTTCAACAAGCCATTCATTCTCTCAATCAGTCCTGAAGCTTGTGGATAATATGGAATGTGAAATACCCAGTCGATATTGTTTTCCATACAGAATTCCTGCACCAATCTTCCACGAAAGTGGGATGCATTGTCTGATTGAATTTGGAATGGGACACCATAATATAGAATAATCAGCTCCAGGGTTTTAATCGTATTCACTTGGGTAGCATTCTTGCAAGGAAAAGCGACCAAAAGGCCACTATAAGTATCAACTACTGTACAAATGTATTGACAATTTCTGCTCATGGGGAGCGGACCAATATAATCAATCTGCCAAATTTGGGCGGGCAATTTACCTCGATATAAGTGACCTCGAACAATTTGAGGCACCTCCTTCTTTCTAGAGTGTTGGCAAATGGGACAATGTAGAATGGCATCTTAAATTAAAGAAAAGGGAATATGAATTCCTCTATCAACAGCCCACCTGTTAGTGGCTTTCTCTCCAAAATGTCCTGCCTTCTGATGGGCCCATTTCGCCAATCCCGCCAAATCAGAATCTTGCATGTCAACCACTGCCTCAGAAATTTTAGACTGTCCATCTGCAATGTTATGGAAAAATTTGTCAAGGGAATCGATTGGAGTATGAGCATCCACGTGAAAGATTGTTACAGTACTGTGCGGAAGCAGTTCCCAAATTTCTTGCCACAATTCTTTACCCCATAATTCCTTGGAGTGCAATTCCCAATTGTGCGAGTGCCATGTAGGCAACCACACCGCTAGTCCATTTGCAGTGGACCAAGAATCAGTGAAAATATGACATGTACCTGGTAACTCCTGTTTCAAAACTTGGTAAACCGCATAGAGTTCAGCATATTGACTACTCTTACCGTCTCCAGTTGTGCTCAAAAATTTCTGTGTAATCGGATTGTAGGACACTGCTTTCCAATGTCTCTTGTCACCAATGAATTTCGCAGAACCATCCGTAAACCACACATGTTTTCTATCCTCCACGGACAGATCATCAAATGATTTACCCCACTTCACGGGAGACTCCTGCACTACGGGAACCGAACACTCACTTTCAGCCTCATTGGAGGGCGCCTGCGCCACTCGCTCATGTAAAACCGCCACACCTTTCGGACCCACACGTGCCCTGTCCTGAATGTACCATTTCCATTTAATCACACTAGCCTCCTGAGCATGTCCAATTCGATGGGACTTCGGTGAACTCAAAACCCATTGCATGATGGGAATTTCAGGCCTCAAAATCACAGCATGGCCTAAAGTCAATTGCTCGGTATCCACCAGAGCCCAGTAACAAGCAAGCAACTGTTTTTCAAAAGGTGAGTAACGCTCACCAGCCTCTGGCAATTTTTTGGTCCAAAAACCTAATGGCACTTTTTGTCTGCCCTGCTTTTGCCATAAACTCCAATTGGCATACAGACCTTCCACGGACACATTCAAATCAACATCACCGTCACACACAGGCCACAAATCCAAAGCATACTGAATAGCTTCTTTAGCCAAATTAAAAGCAGTCTGTTGAGGTTCACCCCACTCAAACGCATTCTTTTTACGAGTGACTCGGTACAGTGGAGCCAAGATTTGACTCAAATGGGGAATATGTTGGCGCCAGAATCCAAACAACCCAATGAAGGACTGCGCCTCTTTCCTATTTCTGGGAACAGCAAAATCAAGGATTTTACGTTTAACTTGTGGGATCACCTCTCTGTGACCCTCATGCCAATTGATTCCTAAAAATTTTACAGCTTGAGATGGAGTTTGTAATTTGTCAGGATTTATTTCCCAACCCTTTGCTCGCAAACAGTCAATAATCTGATCCAAATGAGACTGTACCTGGTCTTGCGTATCACCTTGAATCAAAATGTCGTCAATATAATGACAAATTTGAACTTGTGTATTCGTGGGCACTTCAGACAAATGTTCCGCCACCAGCCGGTGACAGATCGTAGGACTATGTACATAGCCTTGAGGAAGACTCCGGAACGTCATTTGACGTCCATTCCATGTAAAACTGAATTGTTCCTGGCATTCGGGGGCAATTGGAATCGAAAAGAATGCATTAGCAATATCGATAGAAGCATACCATGTACCTGGATGCTTTTGAATTCTCTCAATCAATGTAACAATGTCAGGCACTGCCACAGTCAATTTAGGAGTATGTTTGTTCAATTCTCGATAATCAACAGTCATGCGCCAAGAGTTGTCACTTTTGCGCACGGGCCAAACAGGATTATTCCAAGCAGATGTGACCGGAGTAATGACTCCTGCGTCAACCAAATCCTGAATCGTAGCTGTAATTTCTTCATGACCACCTGGGATGCGATATTGTTTTTGAGAAATCACTTTCGTCGCTAAAGGGATCTTAATAGGTGGCATGCGTAAACGGCCAACCCGTACGGGTCTGGTCGAAATGTACTGTCTAGTACCAAACTGATAGTAACCATCATCCAAATGCAAAGTCATACCTTTCAAAATGTCAATTCCAATAATATATTCCAAAAGTGGCACAACCAACACAGAGTATTCTCTACGAGGAATCCTACCAATTGTAATCTCAAGTGCAGTTTGAACTGCGGGTGTTTCTTTGCCACCCAGGCCGGTAATTGTGAAAGACTGTCCATGAAATTTCCTTGACTTACCATGAATTAAAGTGGCCTCCGCCCCAGTATCAACTAACGCTCGGGCCCTTTGGATATTACGATGTTTCCAAAAAATCTCAATATCTACATATGGTCTGTAATCTCTGTGGGCCCACCTGCGTACCGGAGCTTGACCTATTTCCTAGTCATTTTTCCTGCGTTCCGTCAACCAAGACAGATCAGGGTAGATGTTTTCAGTTTTCTTCGGTATCAGGATTTGTTGTTCATATCCGTCTCCAGTACGAAACGGATTAGTATCATGTTCAAAAAGTTGTAAATTACGGTCAGAGAGTCTATTACGATCCTCCCTCCTTCGTATATCAGGGGAATAACGCCTTGCATCTCTATGTCTGCTAGAACCACGATCATCCCTTCCCCTTCCACGATCATCCTCTCTCCCCCTCCCATCACTACGACGGGGGGAACCACCACGTTCTTGGCGCCGGTCATCACGGCGATCAGAATCCACACGTCGTCTCTCATCACCACTGTCATCCGAACCACGATCATAATCATTCTTTCGCACACGACGGGCACCTTCCTACCGATCCAAACCACGCTTACGAAACATATCCCATAGGATATTATTAGGTTCACCATCGATCTCTTCCCTTTTGACACCATCAGCAATGAGAGCAAGAAACATGTCACGTCTAGAGAACTTATAGTCCCCTCCAGTACGACCCTCAGGTCGGGATTGTCTTTCAGGTTTAAACCATTCACCCAGCTCACCAAGCTGACGAACAGACTCAAGCACAGCAGACAAAGGATTGCCAGTTTGATTAATCAACAATGTCATCATGACCTGCTTGTAAGCAACAGGAGAAGTACGTATAATGCGGTTACGCACGGAAGATGTTAACAAACCATCCAATAACCTGTCAGCAGTACTAAGGAAGATACAAGTTTTCATGACTTCTTCCTTTAAACGTTGCGACGCATCGCGCAGAGTGTACCACGGCTTGTCGTCAGAGGGCCAATCAGACTCTGTTGGATATTTATGATTACAGCCATCAGACGCAAGCTGGAGCAAAGAAGTTTGGACATTACCATTAAAATTCCGAAAATGGTCCTGAATAGTAGAATCAGAACTCAAAGAGCAAAATCGTAAGCAATCAACAGCATCGAGCAGAATACCGGAAGCGCCAAGCTCATAAAGACGCACCATCCAGGTAAGCAAGGCCTCACCAGGCCGTTGTTTAAATCGTTGCAGGATGTCACTAATCTCCTGCTGAGTAAAATCTTCAATACAGTCAAGAGGGATACCACCCGGATTACCAGGGGCTTGTTGTAATTTCCGTCGAAAGATCGGATGAGCAGAAACTGCGGGAAGAGCTTCCGAGGAAGCCCGCATCTTAGATTTAACAGAACAATCAGGGCAAGCTACGTCATCCGCACGGGAAGAACGAGCACGGTCAGAATCGGGAGTCAAATCAATGCATGAAGCAGATTTACAATCACGTCCGGAGCGAGAAGACTCGCGCTTGTCACCCTCCTCTGCCGAGGAGTCAGAAGTATGAGAATCCCAGATATTACCGTCCCACTCATCGGGGTTCCAATCCATTCCAGCTTTCGCTACAAGCATACGCACTTTGCGGGACGACACGCGCCCACGACGATGTTTGTATTTATATCGTGCAATACGGACCGCAGCTCTTTCGGCAATGGTCTGATATGTTTCAAGTTTGTCGGCAAGCAGTTTATTTTGACAACGTAAAAGAGTATGCGCATTTTGCAACTCAACACACCGTCCTTCCGTATCTTTAAATTGTTTCTGTAGTTGAACAAACTTCTCATGCAAAATTCTGTATGCATTAAGAATAATCCATCCTCTGCGTCCTAAAATAGGAAGCTCATCGCCTTTCACTATTGGCGCTTTCTGTAGGCATGAAATCACATCGGCAGGCTCCGCCTGCTCCAAGCATGAAGACCAATTTTCACTCAAACCAGTAGAATCAGCCCACTCACGGGCTAAAGCCTCATAAGGCGTAGACTCCCAGCCTGGAATCTGAATCGGTAATTTGAAAACCGACGGAGATTTTTTCGGAAACATATTAACACGCAAAAAATTATATACACAATTATAAACAAAATTTTATACGTACAAGCCGAGCGCAAACCAACGAGATCAAAACAAAACAATGCACACAGGCTTCGTAAACAGTTCGTGACGCCAGATGTAATGGCTGGATTTTCTGTTTAGATGGGATCAGCCCCCAGGGGCCCCTGTGACCCAGCCAAAACGTACTCACCTTCCCTTCTTAGATCGTATTTACAATGGGTAGATATAAAGATGAATATACAGGTCGCACCTAAGAATGGGGAATGACAATATACATATATGGATTTTCTACAATATCTTATTCACATCAGTTGGCCTCGCGGTCGCCCTGACCCAGACCGTTCTACCCTAGGGCAGATCTGACACGCAATCCGGCGTGTCTACACACGGGCCTGCAGAACCCAATGCTCCCTTTTCCAAATCGTTCGCGATCCTGCGAAACTTACACGGCGGTATCCCTCCCGCCGCTCTCATTTACACACGGGCTGCAATCCGGCAGCCCTACACGCTGGTAATCCTCCCCAGCGCTCTCATTAACGCCGCATATCAACGACGACCACATTCCTATGAAACATTATTAGGATGATATCTTAGCAATCTACTTAGGATAAAACTAAAATAATAACTTTGGATATGGATTCAGATTATATAGTGTACTCCGTGCTTACGACATCAAAGGTCCACTCACTCCCTCTTTATTTGATAACTATTCGTCTGATCGGGATTTCTCATCCGTTCGTCTAAACAGTGCTCAACTAGGAGCATCATTTACCAAGATTGGACACAAGAACCAGGTACACGATAATTCTATATGAATTAGGGCATTTATTAACCATAAACATAAATCACATTACTATGCAGCATTACATTTGCACAAGAAATAAAAGAGAAAGATTAGGGTGCACGCACTATAAGAATCGGTCGGACTTCACCTGGTTAATGGGAAATCGGGACTCGGCAGTCATCTAGGCTCCTGTCTCGTCTCTGGGTCCTGGCTCGCCTTGCAGTCACCCTCAGCCGTCACAAGTACACGTCTGCACTGATAGGCTCAAACTCGTCTGCTCTCCCTCAGGACCTCGGAACCTTGCTGTTAATTAGCTACCGTCTCTCTCTCTCTCTGGGTTAGTGCGCTCCGCGCCACTTCTCGTTCAGTCTATCTTCAGAGAGTTTCGGTCTTAAATCTTTCTCCGACTTCAAAGATGGCGACTTGTCCACCATGAAAATGAATAATGGCAGAGATGCTAACGGCTAGATGCCGCCTACGGACTGACTGACTGAAAGACTAACACCTTTGCTAATATCAAAAGCCCGTTCCTTCATGGAAATTCACGGCCAGTAACCTGCCGCCCACCAAATTCTTGTACCTCCCCGTACCAAGGACACTTTCCCAGCTGGCCAGCCTGAAGTTGTGTCTTCGGAGTGGAGAAAAATACATTCCTTCGATAAGGGTCAGCCTGAACCGGTTCTCTCCAAGCGAACAACAGCTTAAAACTAAAACATCACTTTTAACCTAGAAAGCCTTCTCGAGCTACCAGGCAGAAAGCAAAATGGAGTCTGTCTCGCTTAAGGCCTACGGAGCCCATAATATGCATAGCTCCATAAGAAACAGATCGGCATGTTAGCAAATGAGTAAATCATGACTAATACTTATATATCTAACCCCTCACTTAAATTCATAAGCCTTACTCTAAGAGAAATGGCACGAAAATGCCCTTATATCTGTAAGACAAGGTCCCTGTTTATCGGCCTAATCCCTATGCTATGGGGGTGATAGGCTGGAGTCACTCTCCATCATTCTCCTTCTCCAGAGAGCTGGCAAAAAGACAGCCATAACAACGTGTCGTACCCCCGTGTATGTACACCCGTGTACGTGTCAAACCCCCCGTGTATGTACACCCGTGTACGTGTCATACCCCCATGTATGTACACCCCTGTACGTGTCGTACCCCCGTGTATGTACACCCGTGTACGTGTCGTACCCCCCTGTATGTACACTCGTGTACGTGTCGTACCCCCGTGTATGTACACCCGTGTACGTATTGTACCCCGTGTATGTACACCCGTGTACATGTTCGTACCCCCGTGTATGTACACCCGTATACGTGTCGTACCCCCCGTGTATGTACACCCGTGTACGTGTCGTACCCCCGTGTATGTACACCAGTGTACGTGTCCTACCCCCCCTCTATGTTCGTGTCGTACCCCCGTGTATCTACACCCGTGTACGTTAGAGTCGTACCCCCACCCGCGTATGCATGGAGCGTACCCCCACCACAACATTCTAAGTACGGAGCGCACCCCAGGCCCCAACATCACAACCGCATGTACGAGTCGTACCAAGCCACACACAAGGACAGCACTGTACAACAAAATGGCCCATATACACACCGTACACACGCTAAAAATGCACGTACACAACCAGGACAAACCAAAACGACACAAGAATACACCATTCGAATGGCACAAAGCCACAAAACATGTCCCAACAACCACTAAAACAACACATTCACTGACCTGCAACTGCCAAAAACAAACAGAGGCCCAAAACACCACCACTCCTTATAACACACCCACCCAAAGTTCAAACACAGCCACACCCACCAATGGACCAATAAAAAGGGCACACACACACAAACCATGAGCCTTTGCAACAGACTCACTGCTGCCAGACCCCACAGACAACCTACAGCACCATACTAGAAGCTTTACCACACCTTACACTTGCACACCTTCACACACACACCTTCACAAACACCCCCTCATCACATTCACACACACACCTGCACAACCACACCCACACACCCACAACCATCCACACACCCCCCCCACCATCCACACCCACACCCCTCACCATGCCCACTAACAAGAATCCAAAGTTCACTAGTCGAGAGTTGGAGGTCCTTGTCGATGAAATCCTCAGAGTCGAGCCACACCTCTTTGGAACATTGGTCAGACAGACCAGCCCTTCAGCAAAAACAGCCATGTGGCAGACCATCGTCGATGCTGTGAATGCTGTTGCGGACACCAGAAGGAACAAGCAGGAATGCCAAGCCAGGTGGTACGATCTGCGGAGGAGGGTCCGGGCCAAGATGACGGATGAACACAACCAGGCCAACGTCACTGGAGGAGGCCCGGCCCGCAGACCCGTACACTACCATCCCTGGGAGGAGAGGGTGATGGCCATACTGCCGGTGGAGTCAGTGGATGGATTAGAAGGACTCCGAGACCCGGGTGAGTACACAAACAACTCACCTCACATGGGGGGAACGTCATCCACAACCAAACCCACAAACAGGCATGCAACCACCCCAAGCTATCGCATGACTCAACCACACTCCATGAACACGCACATGCCACTGGCGCCACCATGCCCCATGCACCCAGCTAGACAATGTCAAGTCACAGGCCACAGAAGACACCAACACATGACACGGTAAGCCGGATGGCGGGAGGGTGGGCCCCAAAAATGACATAGTGCAACTCAGAAGCAGACTACAATGCCCCCTGCCCATATGGCCTAGGTCACAGCCAGACAAACAGTGTGTCCCAACACAGGAATGACTTGCCAGCAAATGGCGGACGCCTTGTATCAACACATGGGGGTGACGGCACGTTCTTGCACATGACAGCAGCTAATGAACAGCCAACACTGTGAAAGAGTGGCAGCACACACCACCACAGCAGCAGTGCAGACACAGACACTACACCCAATGGGTGCCTGGAGATTAGAAACAAACTCACATCAACAATCCAAGGGCCATTCAAAGATCTGCTATCAGTCTGTGCACAGTAAGCTGGGCTGAGGTGACAGAGGGTGACACACAGAGGGAGGGAGAGGGGGACAGAGAGGGAGGGAGACACAGGGACATGGACAGAGGGAGGATGCTGACACACAGAGGGAGGGAGAGGGGGACAGAGAGGGAGGGAGACACAGGGACACGGACAGAGGGAGGAGGCCGAAACACAGAGGGAGGGAGAGGGGGACAGAGAGGGAGGGAGACACAGGGAGAGCAAATCAGCCTTGTGGTGTGTGGGAATGTCTGCTCGTCAGCAGGTGGACTGCGTGCATGTAGACAAGGGTGGCCAGTGCCAGCACCCCCCCTCTCCTCCATGGCAAAACCCAGGGCCATGTCACAACCTGTGCATGAGCACAAGGACAGCTACCTGCATCATATAAGTGTGTGGAACAACTTCATGTGCCCACGTACAGTGCTACACGGAAGGCGCCAATGCACGGCTCGCCACACCTGCCCACTCCACTGCTGACTGCAGTCACACTTGACGCAGCAAGTAAGACTGTGCCACACATAGGTAAAGTCGCCAAAGCTGTGCCCAAGGGACATACCCATGCACAAGTGCACTGTGATTGGAATGCAAGACATATCCAAATTCCCAGAGGAAATGTTCCAACTTTGAAACGAATGAAACATGGATGTTGCATGGAACAAAATTAACATTGTCTCTCTCACACACAGGTCAACGTCGTGGATCACCCCCCAACACTGGGGGAGAAGACTCACAGGACCCGGCTCGGCGGGATGAAGGAGCCACCGGCAGCGACGACTCTCACCACTCTGTGGACCAACCCGACCCCGACCAACCTGGCCCCTCTGGTGTCCAACGACCTGCAGCACCTGCGTCAGGTACAACGGGGCCAACCACCACCCCCACTCCTGCCACATCCCAGGAGACACCCAGGATCCCTGCCCCACCACCACAAAGCAGCCAGGCTGGCCAGGAGGGACATGGTGTCCCGGGCACCCAGGAGGAGGCAGGCGACAACGCCAATGCCACCCCTCAGGGGTCCCGGAGACCCGATGTGCCCACAAGGGCAGGCCAGGTGCAAGTGGGCAGGGGTGGTGGGAGTGGAGGATGGCGGAGGCGCCAGCCTGACCAGTTGGCTGGGGAACCGGTATATTCCCATGTCCGAAACATCCTTGATAAATACCGGCAGGACACCACGGGCATGGCCCAGGTTGTGTCCACCCTCAATGAGATGAAGGGGACCCTCGATGAGATCAAGACCCAGCAGGCCCAGCAACATGCGGAGCAACATGCCTGTCTACAGCAACACCAACGGAGGATGGAGGACAGACAGGCTGAGCTCGTGACGGTGTTCACGGGAATTCACACTACACTCCGTCGGATGGCCGACAACATGGGCAACCCTCCCTGTGCCAGAAGGCGTAGAACATCACCACCCACAGGGAGGGATCAGGAGGAGGAGGAGGAAACATCCGATGGAGCATCCCAAACATCGTCACGGCCTGCTTCTGAGGGTCCCCGCAGGAGGGCGGGTCGTCCACGTAAAAGACCGTGAGGGTCGGCGCTACAGCACCATCTCCCAGGACACCTGGCCTGGAACCTGGCCCACTGGAGCAACAGCAGCACAGCATCAAAAGACATTCTCTGCCACATGGCCTTGCTGGTCACTGTCTGACCAATGTTGACAAAGACTGTGGTATGGACTCTGAGGATTTCTAATGGCAAGGACACCAACTCCCCTAGTGAACTTTGGATTCCACACACCCGGAAAGCCCCTCATGTCAAACCCCCCCCCCCCCACTAAAATAAAAAGTCACACCATGAAGAGAAGATGCCTGCTGGTTGCATTATTACCTTACATGTGTCTTGTAAAGTCTAACCATGCCTGAGTTCTCATTTGACTTCAACCATCCACACCCTGGGGCCTGAGTCTGGCACAGGACACACGGGTCACAGTGTATTAGGCAAGACAGACATGGAGCACCATACACACCCGTGATAGGCCCAACCAGCTGAGGGGGTGGCCGCACAACCGTGCCGACAGACATATTGAGTACAGCAACAGTCATGCGCAGAGGTCAGGGATCATGTCGAGTATCCTGGGGGGCACCCAGGTATGTGTAGACAGGTGGCAGAACCATGTCCTGCAAGCTTGAGTCAGGTGGATGCTGAGAATGGTGGCCTGGCCAACGTTGGATGCATGGGGATGGCACATGTCACAATACCCACACAGTCATGGACATCATGCACAATACACGGTCTAATCCCACACAAACAGCTTGCATCTTGCTACTCTACACATAGACACATAGCCACTATCACGGAAAACCATGCCAGGCATGCCGGATGCACCGTGGCAACACACCAGCATTGACAGAGAAGAGGCACCTTGGAGGCATAGGGACACCTTTATTAGTCATGTATTTGGGATTGCAGAGGCAAGTCGGAGTACACACGAATGGGTCATGTGGAGTAACATGTGGGTCCAACACTGGCACCACCCTTCTGCAGCCCAAATGCGTGATAGCCATGGAACTGGAACACAAGTGTCGGCTAACAGCTAAACACCCCCTGCTGCTCACGGAGAGACTGCCATACACCATTGATCCGCTGATGTGGAAGTCCCACACCATGTCAAGCCAATGCAAACCGTATGTGTCCGAGGGCAGTGTTACACACATTGATGCCATCATCACATTCCACAATCCCATCACTGATGACTGTCAACAAGTCTGACCATCTATTCAGGTGTACCCATCTGCATGTCATGTGTACCATGGTGATGCAACATGTCTGCAGAGGAAACAAACATCGACAGGGGCAGTGTGCATACATCGTGAACTACTGCCACACCCAATACACCCCTGATGCATCCCTTACCCTAAGGAGACTTCCAAACTTGTCCGTGCGTGTAACGCTGACTCAGCACACGATGACGTGTCCATGAGGAATAGCAGTGCCACAACAATGCAAGCAGCAGACGGCATGCGCAAGTACCTGGGGAAGAGAGACACACAAGAAGTCAGCCACAAAAAGCACAGCCACTTGCATGTGCATGTACTCGACACATGGATGGATGACAACATGCTAGGTCACAATTATGACTGGGGAAATACACTCATCACTGGCACCATCACTCCAGTGACACATCCACACACACCTCTGACTCACGTGCCATACATGCAGATGGAGACACACATCGCAACACATGCCATACGGGGACCAATGCGTGCACACTCAGACACTGGTACTCACCACTAAGCAAAGAAGTCGCGTATGAGCCGAGTCCGGATGTCCTCTTGCGGCTCCACATCCTCCACATCACTAGCCCCATTGCCAAGCCCTTCGTCCTCCACGGGTGGATGGTCCTGGTCATCTTGATCCAGGATGAGTGGCACAGCTTTCTCAACTGCCATGTTGTGCAGCATGCAGCAGACCATGAAGATTTTGCAGACCTTCGCCGGGGCATATGGGAGGGCGCCGCCGGTCTTGTGGAGGCATCGGAATCGGCTCTTCAGGAGGCCAAACGTCCTCTCTATCACTCGCCTTGTCCGGCCATGGGTGGTGTTGTAGCGGAGCTGGGCCGGCGTGATGGGGTTGCGGAGAGGTGTGATCAGCCATGGCATGTTGGGATAGCCAGCGTCCCCTACATGGAAAGCACATGGACATAAGTAGGACAGGAGAAGCGGTCGTGCTGGAAGTCTACGCAAAATACAGGACAGACAGACTGTACCCACCAACAACACATGCTCGTTCGTTGCGCAGCTGCGTCATCATTTCAGGCACCCTGCTACGCCTCATGATGTAGGCATCGTGTGCTGATCCTGGAAAACGAGCACAGACATGTGAAATCACCATGTTGGACAGACACCACAAGGGCATTGATGGAGTGGTAGTGTTTGCAATTCCTGTACGCTACCTCCTGTGCCTGTGGTGGTACCAAAGCCACATGTGTTCCATCTATGGACCCAATGACATGGGGCATCCCTCCCAGGGCATAGAATCCACGCTTGACCCCAGTCAACATTTCAGGGGTTGGGAAATGGATGAAGTCATCCAGGTGAATCAACATGGCCTCTAAGAAATCATGCAGCACACGGCAGAACATGCTCTGGGACATGCCACCAACATGAGCTATGGTATTTTGAAAGGTACCCGTGGCAAGAAAATGTAGGGCTGCCATTACCTTCAGCTTGGGTGTCAGTGTCGTAGGATACCTGTGCAGCGGTTGCAGGTGTGGTGCCAGTCTCAACGTCAACTCCAGAATCAACCGTTGTGGGAAGCGGTAGCACCGGATACAGTCATTCTCCCGCATGGCAGCCAAGTCCGGAATTGGTCTGGGAAGAGGCGGCGCTCTGCAGTAATTTGGAAGTGACAAGGAAGAGTGAGTGCACCACAACAACAATTTATTTGTACTGAGCACATGTTAATCTGTCTATACAAATATGCTACATACGGAGTCAGGTATGTGCCACATGCCCTGGATACGTATGGCTGCCAGGTGACACTCCTACCAAGACCCAGCTACACACAGAGATTGTGAACCTCCACATGCCATGGCATGGGATTAGCTGTGGCCCAGTGTAAGTGAACAGCCAGACGCAAGACAGGAGTGACATACATCCACACATCAGCAGAAGTAGGATGTCGATTTCAGAGACTGGTAGCGGAACACTAGAGCCACAGATCACATGACATTACACTAGGACAGCCCACACACCTTGCCATTAAGGTGTACATGTGATGACTCACCACACATTCATAGAGAGGATGCAGACATGTCCTTGTTACGCTACTCTGTGTCCCATGCATACATACGCACCTCACATCCGATACCACATGTGGCATGGTGTGCGGAACAGTGTGCAATGTCAATCTACACACAGACACGTGTTGGTTGCTGCAACAGCTGCAGCTTTTGAGGGAGCTCCAACATCAAGCTAATGCGAATCCCCCACACATACATGACAGAGTCACACCGTGCACCGTGGGTAGTGACATGTCAGGTGTGGTAACCCCTGTACCGGGCCTCAGGGGACACTTCCGTGTGTCGGTGTCCGTACCATGCCAGTGACGCTCATCCCAAGTGTGCAGTACGACATGCACACATGTCAAAGGAGACAAGGGCATGCCTGGCACACATTGCACCGTCACACATTACATGTGTACACATCTCATCATACATCTGGTGCCTTCTCGACTCAGGAGTAATGTGCCACATCACAGCCTTTCACACCTGTGCCCCACACATGTACTACTGGCCAGAAAATGCCTTGATGTCCATCCATGGACAAGTATGTCAGCCCTATTGCTTCCTGTGTGCTGCCTGTCACCACTGTGATGTGTGAAAACCACCGTACTTTTGCTAAGAGGGCCTGTGTACGTTCCCGTATCACTATGGGAGTGCTGCCGTATGTGTACCCATAGTGATGGTGAGCGTACAGGCGTGTGTACGGTCCGTACCACCATGAGTACGCATATGCGAGAACACCCATAGTGGTACGGCCCGTACACGCGTGCGTACGTTCACTATCACTATGGGTGTCCTCGCGTATGCGTACTCGTAGTGGTACGGCCCGTACACACGCCTGTGCGTTCACTATCACTATGGGTGTCCTCGCGTATGCGTACTCGTAGTGGTACGGCCCGTACACACACCTGTACGTTCACTATCACTATGGGTGTCCTCGCGTATGCGTACTCGTAGTGGTACGGCCCGTACACACGCCTGTACGTTCACTATCTCTATGGGTGTCCTCGCGTATGCGTACTCGTAGTGGTACTGCCCGTACACACGCCTGTACGTTCACCATCACTATGGGTGTCCTCGTGCATGCGTACTCGTAGTGGTACGGCCCGTACACATGCCTGTACGTTCACTATCACTATGGGTGTCCTCGCGTATGCGTACTCGTAGTGGTACGGCCCGTACACAGGCCTGTACATTCACTATCACTATGGGTGTCCTCGCATATGCGTACTCGTAGTGGTACGGCCCGTACACACGCCTGTACATTCACTATCACCATGGGTGTTCTCGCGTATGCGTACTCGTAGTGATAGTGAGCGTACAGGCATGTATACGGGCCGTACCACTACGAGTACGCATACGCGAGGACACCCATAGTGATAGTGAACGTACAGGCGTGTGTACGGGCCGTACCACTACGAGTACGCATACGCGAGGACACCCATAGTGATAGTGAACGTACAGGCGTGTGTACGGGCCGTACCACTACGAGTACGCATACGCAAGGACACCCATAGTGATAGTGAACGTACAGGCGTGTGTACGGGCCGTACCACTACGAGTACGCATACGCGAGGACACCCATAGTGATAGTGAACGTACAGGCGTGTGTACGGGCCGTACCACTACGAGTGCGCATACGCGAGGACACCCATAGTGATAGTGAACGTACAGGCGTGTGTACGGGCCGTACCACTACGAGTACGCATATGCGAGGACACTCATAGTGATAGTGAACGTACAGGCGTGTGTACGGGCCGTACCAATATGAGTACGCATACGCGAGGACACCCATAGTGATAGTGAACGTACAGGCGTGTGTACGGGCCGTACCACTACGAGTACGCATACGCGAGGACACCCATAGTGATAGTGAACGTACAGGCGTGTGTACGGGCCGTACCACTACGAGTACGCATACGCGAGGACACCCATAGAGATAGTGAACGTACAGGCGTGTGTACGGGCCGTACCACTACGAGTACGCATACGCGAGGACACCCATAGTGATAGTGAACGTACGCACGTGTGTACGGGCCGTACCACTATGGGTGTTCTTGCGTATGCGTACTCCTAGTGGTACGGCCCGTACACACGCCTGTACGGGCCGTTGCTATGCATTTGGGGTGCCCTAGAGCCCCGGAACGCACCGTACCTGTGTGTGAAGCTCAAAATTACATAGGGGACACATGAGGGACAAGTATTAAGGCCTACATGCATGCTGGTTGTCATGGAGACCAAGTTTAAAGTTTGAATTTGTTCTGGAAGGTGCACAGCAGAAGTCAGTTGGAATGAATCTACTTTGTTGCAATGTGGTTGTGGGGTTGACATCATGCTGAAGAAAAAAACACAATAAGAACCCACTGACTGTGCTAGGTTTGAAGGGATTGGAGGAAACATAGGATGCAAATGTGAGTGACCAATCACTCCGTACTCCTGTGCATGACACAGGCCAGCAAGGCAGATATAAGGCAGCCAGGTCCCATGAGGGAGCACTTGCCTGCACATCTCTGGATTCCATGACCCAGCTGCTGCTACTGATTCCCTGGAACCATGTCAAGGTCTGTGGAGAGGTCACAGCCCTTCACCCTGGAGGAGAACATGGCTTTGCTGGATGTGATCCTCCCACAGTACCCCATGCTGTATGGGCGTTCAGGGTATCAGGTGAGTGCAGAGTCCACTGGCACAGACTGTGTCCCTTTTTTGTGACTGTGACTTCTGGCATTGTGTCCAGGTGTCTCACACATGCTATGTACTGTAGGGGGGGTCCCAGGGGGGGAATGCCTGATGTCTCCCAGCCAGAGCATGCAGTGGTGCATGTCTGCCGTCCTCACTTGCATCGTGTTTACTGTGACAATCACTGCATGGTGCATACCACATTCTGCCTGTCCTATCCTCCTGGGAATGTTGCCTCTACAGTCCTCATGTGATTATGTGGTCAGCCCAGTGTGACAGGTGACTGTACCCACAGATGTGTGTTAGTTCTGTGTACCTGTGCTGAGAGTGTCCACATGATGTGTTCGTACCCTGGACATGGGTGTGTGTGTAAGTCCCCTGTCATGTGGGTGGGTGCATATGTGGAGTGTAGCACCCCAGCTGCATGAGGGATGGATATACCCTGGCCATGTGATGTGAGCAGGGAGCAGTGCTGTGTGTCTGACGTGCAGAGCCAGCCCCACACCTGTGAGCCCCCCCCAGTGCAGTGGCACATGTGCAGAGTGAGGTTTGTCGCTGCATTTGGCAATGGCAGGTGAATGTCCTGTGCCTGTGTGTGTCTGTGTACTCTGCTGCGGTAGCGTCAGTGGCCTGTGGCATGTGACTGCTTAGAGGTGCTGCACATTATCCTGGTGTAGCCTGTGATGCATAGTGTGAGCCTGGATCATTGATTGTGTAGTTGCCCTCATTCCACCTGTGTCCTTTCAATGGCACGTACTGCTTTTGCCCTTCCCCAGAGGATCATGTCCCTATGACAAAGGTGCAATGCGTTGGATGCATACTATGCCTTGTTGTAAACAGCAAATGTGTTCTAATATGTGTCTCTGTGACATGTGCCAGGTGTATTGATGTAGTGTCACTTGTTCATCCTCACAGGTAGGCGCCTCTGCCAAGGAGCAGATATGGCTGACCGCCGTCAGCGCCGTGAGGAGTGCGGATGGTCGGAAGCGGCGCCTGTCCCAGGTGAGGAAACGCTGGCAGGATATCCGGTGCTGGACGCGGAGGATCGCACGGGTCCTGCTGGGGGACTCACCTGAGAGCCATAAGAACCGCGGGGGCCGCCGACTGAGCCACATCCACAAGCGTGTGCTGCCGGTGGTCTTTCCAGACTTGGAGAGGCGCTTACAGGAGATGCAGCAGCAGGAAGGGGGTAGGTACATGTGTGCTTGTTGTGTTTCACCAGCATTTGTAAGTGCACAGTTGCATGGATACACTGCCAGGGTTTAAAGGTGCTGTGCAGATCCAGTTACCCACTGTATAGCTGTGCTCTCCTGCCTCCCTTCCCCTCCTTGCAATGTGTTCCCTGGTCTGTGTGTAGTCACTCCTTCACAAGGTTATCTAGGCTGGCACTTTCTCCACGTGAACTATGCCTGTAGCATCATGTGTGGGGGTGGTGTGTAACCGGTTTTGGGACCTTGCCTGTGCCCTGTCCAGTTCAGTACATGTGGGTTCCATGTCAGTTGGCACTGATGCAGAGTCCAGACATGGGAGTTAGTCTCACAAGTGTCATGCCTTACAGTGCGCATGTCCTATGTTGTGGCCTGTGACATGATGTGCATGAGTGTGCGATACGCATACTGCAGGGATGGTGGCGTGTGTTGCAGTCATTCCCATTCAGGACCATGGAGCTGTGTTGCCACTACTGTCCCCTGGGGCATATTTTCCTAGGTGTCATGTGTGTCATCACAAAACGTGGACACTCTCAGTGTCTACAGCATAGGTTGTGCTCTGTGCCATTGTCCCCTGGCACCATGTATATTGACGTGAAATGTAGTACAAGTGTCCACTGTACAGCCTGACCTGATTTTCCTTGTTCATAGTCACAGTGGCCAGTGCCTGTGTGTCTTGTTACAATCATCTGATGCTGGCCATTTGTATATGATTATTTGGACAAGCGCACCTCGGGTATTTGGCGTCCAATCTTGCATTTATGCATCCCCTGTGTATTTCACCCAGACTAAGAGGTGTACGTGCCACCTGTGTCTCAACAGATTGTCTCATGTAGGGGGTGGTTGGTGCGGGGCAAGCCTACATGTCAAAACCTGAAATCTCCTTGCTAGTTCTGGCCAGTGTGTGATGTTTGGCTGGACATACACTCAAGGTGCAGTGAGCCAGTCATGTTGGGCATGTTTTCAGTATTACCTATGCAGCATGTGCCTCACACTCATGGAATTTGTCCCTCCTCATCCCTATTGTCGGCAACGCTGTGTGGTGCAGATGCAGTGCTGGATTGTCCCCAGGGCCTGGCTCCTATGTCAAACTCCATTTCATGTCATTTGCTATTGTGTCATGCTCTCCATGGATTTTCATTGGCATGGTGGGTCAACCAACTGTGTGTTGCATGCCCTACATCTGTACCTTGTTTTGTAGATGTTACTGATCTTACTTTTCAGGCTATGCACTGTAACCTACGTAGATTGGACTCATGTGACATATGTATACAGGTGTGTGATTAATTGCTGTCTCTTCACCTTGCCCACAGCATCGTCGGGGGACACGGAGGGAGACATGAGCACAGACGGAGCGGAGGGACCGAGCACCAGTGCCAGCGTTCACATCGTGGCTGGCACATTGAGTGGTACAGAGGCGGAGGAGAGTGAGGCCGAGGACCTGTCCACTGGCACCACCGAATATGAAGCCGACGGGTCCGAGGATGATCTCTCTGAGTGGGCGGAGGCTGCACCAGCAGCTGACAGCGGAACAACATCGCACCCCGCCCCCTCCATTGCCATCAGCCACCTCCCACTTGCTCGTGTCCCTTCCCAACGTCCACGGTCACCACATGTCTCCTTCCTGCCAGGCACCGCACCCCCTGCCTCTGTCTCCACTGCTGCCGCCAATGCCGAGTCTGTGGACATCCAGCGGCAGTTGCAGGTTGGTCAGGCTGCGATCCTTAATGTCCTCCATGGCCACAGCCAAGTGCTGCACAACATGGAGGCATACTTGGAGGGCATTTTTTAATCGCAGGCTGACCAACGGCAGTTGCTGAGGTCCATCGACTCGACACTGACTGCAGCAGTGGGTCTCTTGCAGCGCTACATCCCACCCCCTACCCCTGCCCCATCCACACTTCCCACTCCCATGCCTGTCCCACGTACACCCAGACGTACACATGCACACACCACAACAGACACAGGCACCACACCAGCAGGGAAGGTCATACGCACACCTCCTGGCACGCACACACAGGGTGAAGTAGGCACACCCACTGGGTCGGGGGGCAAACGTTAGATACGCAGCCAGAGTGGGAGTCCGCATTCCACCCAATCCACTCCCTCCAAATCCCCTCCCCTCAGCTCTCCTGGCCACATATCACACAAAGACTCCTTCATGGCCGCTCTGTCCCTGAGCCCCACAGTGACACCACCCCGCAAGCGGTCAAGGGAGTCCCCGGTCAGGGTGGTTGATTCCCCCCCCTGTCTACACCCTCCCCCAGTGGTGCTGCGACCCATCCCTCTGACCCCCCCCCCTCCTTGGGGCCTGTGGTTCCTTCGGGTGCAGGGGATTCCCTGGAGGACCTTGCTAAGGTGTGCAGCGAGATCCTGGCCTCTGCCTTTGGCCCTGCCCCACCCCCTGTGGTGGAGTCCTCCATCCCTGCACCCACGACGCCTACCCTTCGCCCTCCTGTCCCTGCGGTGCCTGGTTCTTCCCCCCCCCACATGATGCCCTCACCCCTGTGGAAGACGACGGAATCTAACTGTGCAGGCAAGCTAGGGGACACGCATCCCACTGTGTCCCCCATCCAGCTGTGACTTCTGGACTGCCCTATGGGCTTTGTAAATATTGAACTTCCTACAAACAAGACTTTTTTGGTTCATGCTGAATAAAGCAATTTATTTTTTTCCTGTTGGAACACTACTGCTTTGCTGGTATTGCTGTTGGTGGGGCTGCTACATGGTTTTGGGTGGTGTTCTTGTGTTGGGTGTGTGGGAAATGTAGTAGTGTGCTGGTCATAGGGGGGACCCTGGGATCTGTGTGCCATCACACGGTGTTAGCTAGGTTTCTCTGTTCATGTAAGCAGTTGCTGCATGGTGAAATTGTCCAAAGGTGTATTCCTTGCTCTGTGTACCCTGACATCTTCCCTGCAGGGTGTTCCCAATATTTAGCGCTGAGCTGTGTGTACATTAGCTGGGTGTGTGACGGACTCCTTCAACTTTGCACATGCATGCTGAGCAATGTCTCCACCTGCATCATTCGTGGCATCCTTGGTAGTCATTGTACTTGTATATGTGGACTATTGACATGACTTCATGTGGACATGTTTTCTTTTCTGCGCTATGCATGCGTATACTCCCAGCCTCGCACACATGTGGTACATGTACTGGAGGGTCTTTGTGCACCTGACTGAAATTTGTGGGCATGGTATCTGTGGCTACTCCACCCTTTGTGTTCCATGGGCACTGCTGTGAGTGTTAGGCACACACCCCTCCTGTGTCTGGGCACTGCTGGGAGTGATAGGCACACACCCCTCCTGTCTCTGGGCACTGCTGGGAGGACTCTGCACCCACCCCTCCTGTGTCTGGGCAATGCTGGGAGGACTCTGCACCCACCCCTCCTGCGTCTGGGCACTGCTGGGAGGACTCTGCACCCACCCCTCCTGTGTCTGGGCACTGCTGGGAGTGATAGGCACACACCCCTTCTGTGTCTGGGCACTGCTGGGAGGACTCTGCACCCACCCCTCCTGTGTCTGGGCAATGCTGGGAGGACTCTGCACCCACCCCTCCTGCGTCTGGGCACTGCTGGGAGGACTCTGCACCCACCCCTCCTGTGTCTGGGCACTGCTGGGAGTGATAGGCACACACCCCTCCTGTGTCTGGGCACTGCTGGGAGGACTCTGCACCCACCCCTCCTGTGTCTGGTCAATGCTGGGAGGACTCTGCACCCACCCCTCCTGTGTCTGGGCACTGCTGGGAGTGATAGGCACACACCCCTCCTGTGTCTGGGCACTGCTGGGAGGACTCTGCACCCACCCCTCCTGTGTCTGGGCACTGCTGGGAGGACTCTGCACCCACCCCTCCTGTGTCTGGGCACTGCTGGGAGGACTCTGCACACACTCCTCCTGTCTCTGGGCACTGCTGGGAGGACTCTGCACCCACCCCTCCTGTATCTGGGCACTGCTGGGAGGACTCTGCACCCACCCCTCCTGTGTCTGGGCACTGCTGGGAGGACTCTGCACCCACCCCTCCTGTCTCTGGGCACTGCTGGGAGGACTCTGCACCCACCCCTCCTGTGTCTGGGCACTGCTGGGAGGACTCTGCACCCACCCCTCCTGTCTCTGGGCACTGCTGGGAGGACTCTGCACCCACCCCTCTTGTGTCTGGGCACTGCTGGGAGGACTCTGCACCCACCCCTCCTGTGTCTGGGCACTGCTGGGAGGACTCTACACCCACCCCTCCTGTGTCTGGGCACTGCTGGGAGGACTCTGCACCCACCCCTCCTGTCTCTGGGCACTGCTGGGAGGACTCTGCACCCACCCCTCCTGTCTCTGGGCACTGCTGGGAGTGATAGGCACACACCCCTCCTGTGTCTTGGCACTGCTGGGAGGACTCTGCACCCACCCCTCCTGTGTCTGGGCACTGCTGGGAGGACTCTGCACCCACCCCTCCTCTGTCTGGGCACTGCTGGGAGTGATAGGCACCCACCCCTCCTCTGTCTGGGCACTGCTGGGAGTGATAGGCACACACCCCTCCTGTCTCTGGGCACTGCTGGGAGGACTCTGCACACACCCCTCCTCTGTCTGGGCACTGCTGGGAGTGATAGGCACACACCCCTCCTATTTAACAATATGTACGCTTAGAACATACACGTGTGTGGGTTCGCTCCATGGGGGTACGGGTCGTACTTACACTGTTGGGGTGGGAGTATGCTCCATACGTACGCGGGTGGGGTACGGGTCGTACTTACACTGTTGGGGTGGGAGTACGCTCCATGCGTACGCGGGTGGGGTACGGGTCGTACTTACACTGTTGGGGTGGTGGTACGGTACGTACATACACTGTTGGGGTTGGGGTACGCTGCATGCATACGAGGTGGGGGTACGGGTCGTACTTACACTGTTGGGGTTGGGGTACGCTCCATGCATACGAGGTGGGGGTACGGGTCATACTTACACTGTTGGGGTTGAGGTACGCTCCATGCATATGAGGTGGGGGTACATGTCGTACATACACGGTTGGGGTGGGGGTACGCTCCATGCATACGTGGGTGGGGGTACGGGTCGGACTTACACTGTTGGGGTGGGGGGTACGCTCCATACGTACGCAGTTGGGGTACGGGTCGTACTTACACTGTTGGGGTGGGAGTACGCTCCATGCGTACGCGGGTGGGGTACGGGTCGTACTTACACTGTTGGGGTGGTGGTACAGTACGTACATACACTGTTGGGGTTGGGGTACGCTCCATGCATACGAGGTGGGGGTATGGGTCGTACTTACACTGTTGGGGTTGGGATACGCTCCATGCATACGAGGTGGGGGTACGGGTCATACTTACACTGTTGGGGTTGGGGTACGCTCCATGCATACGAGGTGGGGGTACGTGTCATACATACACTGTTGGGGTGGGGGTACGCTCCATACGTCCGCGGGTGAGGGTACGGGTCGTACTTACACTGTTGGGGTGGGAGTACGCTCCATTCGTATGCGGGTGGGGTACGGGTCGTACTTACACTGTTGGGGTGGTGGTACGGTACGTACTTACACTGTTGGGGTGGGGGTACGCTCCATACATACGCGGGTGAGGGTACGGGTCGTACTTACACTGTTGGGGTGGGGGTACGCTCCATACGTACGCGGGTGAGGGTACGGGTCGTACTTACACTGTTGGGGTGGGGGTACTCTCCATACGTACGTGGGTGAGGGTACGGGTCGTATTTACACTGTTGGGGTGGGGGTACGCTCCATACATACGCGGGTGAGGGTACGGGTCATACATACACGGTTGGGGTGGGGGTACGGGTCGTACTTACACTGTTGGGGTGGGGGGTACGCTCCATACGTACGCGGGTGAGGGTACGGGTTGTACATACACGGTTGGGGTGGGGGGTACGCTCCATGCATACGCGGATGGGGGTACGGTCCGTACGTACCCGTGCCCACGCTGTGGAATGCTTGTGCGGGCCGTACCCAGGCCTTTGCCACGTGGGTACAGCCGTCCCGCCATTGTTGGGGTGACATAGGTGTGGGCGTGGTACGACTCGTACCCACGCTCTTAAGGCGTGGGTACGGGACGTACCTGTATTGTTGTGTTGCCGGTTCATCTGACAGACTTTTATAACTGGCTTAATTCCAGAACTGTCGAGTTCAAATTCACTATGGCTAAAGATCGGGAAAAGATCAATTTCCTAGATGTGTGGGTACAACAAGATAACGATCAGTTGAGTGTGAGTCTATATACCAAAGTTACAGATCGCAACACTCTTCTTCATTTCACCAGTAGTCATCCCCGCACGTTGAAAGAAAATTTACCTTATGGGCAATTTCTTCGCGTACGCAGGAATTGTACTAACAAAGAAGACTACTTTACCAATGCTGAGAAACTTAAAGACAAATTAATCACACGAGGGTACCCTAAGAAATTGGTAAAAGGTGCTCTTAAAAGAGCTTGGTTTACACCAAGGGACACCTTGTTGACCCCTAGACAAAAAGATGAGAAGATTCCTTTGACATGTGTTCTCACATTTGACCCTAAAGCGAATAAAGTCAAAAAAATCATTCAAAACAATTGGAAGCTGATTGAACATTTAGGAATTGACAAACCACTATTCGCATTCAAAAAAGGAAAAAATATCAGACAGCAGCTGGTGAGAGCAGCTAGACATACGGAGACTGCCAAAAAAGATTTAAGAAACTTACTCAGCTTACCACCAATAATAGGCCATTTCCGTTGCCAAAACTGTTTAGCATGTAATCTAACAGAGAATTCAAAACAAGTAAACATTAATGGACAAATACATCACCAAAGAGTTTTTTCAAATTGTAACACCAAGAATGCGATATATTGCATCAATTGCCCATGTGATAAATACTACATAGGCCAAACGACACAAATTCTTAAAAAGCGAATCCTACAACATAAATCGAGGATCAAATGTAATGTTCAAGGAGCGCCATTAGTGCATCATTACCAAACCTTTAAACACACGGAAAATGATTTAAAGTGGTCTGTGCTATGTGTAATAGGCAATGTAGGAAAAGATGAGCTACAAATTAAATTAAATAGATTAGAAGCTAGACTAATCGAAAAGTATCATACGGCCACAATGGGTCTCAACGATAAAGATGAAATTTGGGCATTATTACTATGATCTGTTTTCCAATCAAATGTATATCTTTCTCTGGAAGATACATGGCCCTTATCTGAAATGTTTCAGTACATAATTCTTCATTGTCATATATTGTTATGGTTAATAAGATTGTAAGGAGTGATGTATTCTCACGTTTTGTTTTATTTGGGGTTATAAGGTATGACTATTTGACACTCGTCTTTATATCCCCGCCTTTATTTTCGTTACAGCCACATTTAGTCAGCCCAGACATCATTGGTTGACTAGGGAATTGACTAGGGAATCGATACATTTAAATAAGAATATTGTGATTAGGTCCATTTGAGTAGAACAATTTTAAAGAATTGTTTATTTACCTTCTACTTTTATGTAGTTTGCCTCATTATGATTTTTTGATATAAGTCTTTTTTTCGATGCGAGTCTTTCCTCAACATCGATTGTATCACTATAGTCCTTCTTTTAAGCGATGTCACTGGTTACGTACTCACACGGATACGCGTTCTGCAGATTGGATAATTAATTTCACGCGCGAGTTCAGCAACGCGAGCGGTTTAGTTGAGAACGGAGCATTTGGGTCCTATGTAGAGAAACACGAAGACCGTATTTTGCTGTTATACCAGGTACTATTATTTATTTTGAGGACCCTTTGTGGATTTATAACTATGTGACACCCAGTACTTGGATATCTTTTCCCAGTTAAATTAGTATATTTGATTTATTTGTCGTTTCAGTCTGTCCTGACGGCGTGAGTCAATAACGGCCGGGTCCTAGAGACGCTCATTTCTAATTAAGATTGAGTAGGTACATTTTAGATTAGTTCACTACATAATCTTTCGTAATCACTCATAGATTGGTATGCTTATATATTAAGGCAAAGTGTTCCGTTATTTTCAGAAGAACATGTCTGGAAGAAATAGAGACATAACCGCTCTGACTAAGCACTAACACGTGCGAGCCGTCCCCCTTTAAGATCAAAACTTTGGGATAGATAATAGACAGACCGAGTTTGAGGTAAATGTTTGTACATTGACTATAAATATTTTGAAAGAATTGGTTTAATGAAGTAGGTTACTTAAAGGAAGTATTGGTATACTTTTTCTCCGTTTTTGGACACATTACACATTAACTGTGGCACTGTTGTTATTTTGGTTTTAAAGATTCACAGTCGGTGGCATGCTTCTACTAATCTCTCACAATACGTTACTCCAGTGAAGAAAAAGTACTACAACAATGTACTGGTGTTAATTCACTTCGTTTGGCCTAAGTATGTGTTTATATGTATATAGTTGTAAATATTATTAGTTGTACGTGTATATACACACTAAATAGTATATTTGGTTTATAGGTGGAATTGAGAATTTACGCAATTGACTGCCCTAGTCCTGAAGAGGCCTAAAACTGTATGGGCTGAAACGCGTCGACATTTATTTTGGAGACACTCAAATGAAATTTAACTGTGATGAAACAGATAAAAAGAACATTTAATAATGTATTTGTGAAAAAATATTCCATTATGTTGCTTTAATAGAGTGATTTTCATTTAAGGAATGTGATTTAAACTATTGCAACACATCCTGTGTGATTAGTAGGGCAAGGAGATCATTGCATATTGTTAACAAGAGAGATCAAGAGACTAAGATGTATATATGTTTTGAAAGAATGTGAAGAGAAACTCACTACAAAAACCATACAAATACATTTTATTTCGCTATACATTTGTTTATAAATTGTTTTTTTTGGGGGTGGTGTCTCATTGGATTCTGGATTGATTTTAAAAAAATATATACAGATTCTTTCGATTAAAATGAAGTATTTTGATAGAAATAACTAAACTATTTCTACATGTAACTAAGTCCATATCCATCCCAAGGCACTACATATATTTTTTACATGTTGTACATTTACCCAGGTGCCAGAGGGTTAAAACGGGTAAACCCCTTTTCTTGTTTAAAGGTTTATATTACACTTCTTGAAGTGTGAGGGTATTTTGAGAAAAAAGATTTTCCCCATCCGGGTTAGAACAAGATAAGAAATTGTAAGTAGATTTATCTCCAGACCAATGTTTACCCAGCCGCCAGTGACACATACTTAGGTTCAATATATATTTTTCCATCGATATCTAGGGTCATGTCAGAATCTTCCATAGTGAGTTACACTGAAGAAGAAATAAATGAATTATGTAAAATTCCCTCATTACTAAGTGGGGATCAAACTGTGATTCCGAATACAAATGTGGACAAAATTGAAAGACTAAAACAATTAAAAAAGAAAAACATCAGAACTCAGTTACATGCGCAAGTATTATTAGAGCATCTCAAAAATAATACTATTCCAGTCGGACTTCAAGTAAAGAATATTCCAGTTATCTTTATCACAGATAAAATTTATTTAGGTAAATTCGGTGGTGTAGGTACAAAATGCTCGAGAGACTGGATGGCATTATCTATTGAAACTGCCTTGAGACTGAACGACGCAGAGCTTAAAGAAATTGAGGCACTTGAACATGAGATACTAGGAGACAACACTATTAAAGATGCCAAATCTCTATTAGAGTCTGTGGAAAAAACAATTGCGGACTTCAAAATTCACACAACAAATCAAAAAACGAGCAAAGTCACCAGAGACATCAAAAATTTCAAATTAGAAGAAACTTACCCATATTTGAAAGAAGATTTTTTTCAAAACAATAATCCTACCTCTTTGAATCTCCAATATAGAGGGAGATCAAGAAACCGTTTTATAACTATTTCAGACACTTCATCTGACTCAGATCAAGGGTCATATAGTGGCTATCGTCCTTACCCCCAATATCCGAGATCCCAACCTTTTTTTGGCAGAGGCCGGTACCAAAACAGAGGGGGAGGAGCAGGATGGCGAGGTTACAACCCGCAAGTAGGTCAGTACCCACAACAAGGACAGTATCAAACACCAGACCAATACCAAAATCAGGAGTCAGAACCATTCCGTACCAGGAGGAGAACGTACAGACGATAAACATTAATTCCGTTCATTCGTCTACAACACCAGAAACCATACCTATTTACAATTTGTCCAACTATGTGCCCACTGAAACAGAACTATTAGTGTTAAACAAAGGTCTTTCCTTCGTACCCACGATGTTACAAAATCCAGTTGACAGGAAAACAGAAGTATTGCAATTCCTAAGAAAAATTAGATTGAAAGTCTTTTTTTCGGGAAAAGAAATGGAAGAACAGATCAATGTAAGTGGCCTAAGAACTAAATCAACCTTCATCCCAGAAAGTGTTCTTCTACCAGCAGAAGTATTGGTATTTGAGGAACAGATTCTAAGAGAACTAGATATGTTTCAAAAGAAAAAGATATTCTTTAACACTAATTGTAGCAAACAAGAAGCACAAGCTTTGAAAGATTTGTCAGAAAATCGATCAATAACTATTAAGCCGGCAGATAAGGGGGGAGGAATTGTACTTTGGGACACAAACAAATATGATGAAGAAGTTATCCGACAATTGTCTAATCCTACACACTATAGATTATTGGAATCCAACCCAACAATAGAATTGAAATCTGAAATTTTGGAAATTACAAAAGAAGGGTTGGAAGAAGGATGGTTATGTCCAAATGAGTTTGATTTTTTAAATAGCAACAAAATCAAAGTACCAAATATATATGTTCTACCAAAGATACATAAATCCCTTACAAATCCTCCCGGGAGACCCATTGTGTCGGCCTGCGGTTCAATTTTGGAACCCTTAGCCAAATACATAGACACCTTTTTAATTCCTTTTGTAAAAAAGACACCATCTTTTGTTAGAGACACTATGGACCTAATATCAAAAGTAGAAGGTCTTTTGTACAACAAAGAAACACAATTCTTGGTTTCATCCGACATAGAGTCGTTATACACTAACATACCCCAAGATGAGGCTTTAGCAGTAATGAGATACACTCTAGACCAACGAGATCGCCCCCACAAGGTCCCAACTGATTTCATAATATCTCTAGCTTACCTTTGTTTAAAAAATAATTTTTTTAGCTTTAAAGAAAACATGTATTTACAAGTTTCCGGAGTAGCCATGGGATGTAGTTTCTCCCCAGAAATTGCAAATTTAGTTATGGCTGAATTCGAGAAAAGGTGGATATATAGCGACACCAACCCCTTCAGGAATTCCATAGGGTTTTGGTGTCGCTATATAGACGACATATTCATGATCTGGAATGGTGAAGAAATACATCTGACAGACTTTTATAACTGGCTTAATTCCAGAACTGTCGAGTTCAAATTCACTATGGCTAAAGATCGGGAAAAGATCAATTTCCTAGATGTGTGGGTACAACAAGATAACGATCAGTTGAGTGTGAGTCTATATACCAAAGTTACAGATCGCAACACTCTTCTTCATTTCACCAGTAGTCATCCCCGCACGTTGAAAGAAAATTTACCTTATGGGCAATTTCTTCGCGTACGCAGGAATTGTACTAACAAAGAAGACTACTTTACCAATGCTGAGAAACTTAAAGACAAATTAATCACACGAGGGTACCCTAAGAAATTGGTAAAAGGTGCTCTTAAAAGAGCTTGGTTTACACCAAGGGACACCTTGTTGACCCCTAGACAAAAAGATGAGAAGATTCCTTTGACATGTGTTCTCACATTTGACCCTAAAGCGAATAAAGTCAAAAAAATCATTCAAAACAATTGGAAGCTGATTGAACATTTAGGAATTGACAAACCACTATTCGCATTCAAAAAAGGAAAAAATATCAGACAGCAGCTGGTGAGAGCAGCTAGACATACGGAGACTGCCAAAAAAGATTTAAGAAACTTACTCAGCTTACCACCAATAATAGGCCATTTCCGTTGCCAAAACTGTTTAGCATGTAATCTAACAGAGAATTCAAAACAAGTAAACATTAATGGACAAATACATCACCAAAGAGTTTTTTCAAATTGTAACACCAAGAATGCGATATATTGCATCAATTGCCCATGTGATAAATACTACATAGGCCAAACGACACAAATTCTTAAAAAGCGAATCCTACAACATAAATCGAGGATCAAATGTAATGTTCAAGGAGCGCCATTAGTGCATCATTACCAAACCTTTAAACACACGGAAAATGATTTAAAGTGGTCTGTGCTTTGTGTAATAGGCAATGTAGGAAAAGATGAGCTACAAATTAAATTAAATAGATTAGAAGCTAGACTAATCGAAAAGTATCATACGGCCACAATGGGTCTCAACGATAAAGATGAAATTTGGGCATTATTACTATGATCTGTTTTCCAATCAAATGTATATCTTTCTCTGGAAGATACATGGCCCTTATCTGAAATGTTTCAGTACATAATTCTTCATTGTCATATATTGTTATGGTTAATAAGATTGTAAGGAGTGATGTATTCTCACGTTTTGTTTTATTTGGGGTTATAAGGTATGACTATTTGACACTCGTCTTTATATCCCCGCCTTTATTTTCGTTACAGCCACATTTAGTCAGCCCAGACATCATTGGTTGACTAGGGAATTGACTAGGGAATCGATACATTTAAATAAGAATATTGTGATTAGGTCCATTTGAGTAGAACAATTTTAAAGAATTGTTTATTTACCTTCTACTTTTATGTAGTTTGCCTCATTATGATTTTTTGATATAAGTCTTTTTTTCGATGCGAGTCTTTCCTCAACATCGATTGTATCACTATAGTCCTTCTTTTAAGCGATGTCACTGGTTACGTACTCACACGGATACGCGTTCTGCAGATTGGATAATTAATTTCACGCGCGAGTTCAGCAACGCGAGCGGTTTAGTTGAGAACGGAGCATTTGGGTCCTATGTAGAGAAACACGAAGACCGTATTTTGCTGTTATACCAGGTACTATTATTTATTTTGAGGACCCTTTGTGGATTTATAACTATGTGACACCCAGTACTTGGATATCTTTTCCCAGTTAAATTAGTATATTTGATTTATTTGTCGTTTCAGTCTGTCCTGACGGCGTGAGTCAATAACGGCCGGGTCCTAGAGACGCTCATTTCTAATTAAGATTGAGTAGGTACATTTTAGATTAGTTCACTACATAATCTTTCGTAATCACTCATAGATTGGTATGCTTATATATTAAGGCAAAGTGTTCCGTTATTTTCAGAAGAACATGTCTGGAAGAAATAGAGACATAACCGCTCTGACTAAGCACTAACACGTGCGAGCCGTCCCCCTTTAAGATCAAAACTTTGGGATAGATAATAGACAGACCGAGTTTGAGGTAAATGTTTGTACATTGACTATAAATATTTTGAAAGAATTGGTTTAATGAAGTAGGTTACTTAAAGGAAGTATTGGTATACTTTTTCTCCGTTTTTGGACACATTACACATTAACTGTGGCACTGTTGTTATTTTGGTTTTAAAGATTCACAGTCGGTGGCATGCTTCTACTAATCTCTCACAATACGTTACTCCAGTGAAGAAAAAGTACTACAACAATGTACTGGTGTTAATTCACTTCGTTTGGCCTAAGTATGTGTTTATATGTATATAGTTGTAAATATTATTAGTTGTACGTGTATATACACACTAAATAGTATATTTGGTTTATAGGTGGAATTGAGAATTTACGCAATTGACTGCCCTAGTCCTGAAGAGGCCTAAAACTGTATGGGCTGAAACGCGTCGACATTTATTTTGGAGACACTCAAATGAAATTTAACTGTGATGAAACAGATAAAAAGAACATTTAATAATGTATTTGTGAAAAAATATTCCATTATGTTGCTTTAATAGAGTGATTTTCATTTAAGGAATGTGATTTAAACTATTGCAACACATCCTGTGTGATTAGTAGGGCAAGGAGATCATTGCATATTGTTAACAAGAGAGATCAAGAGACTAAGATGTATATATGTTTTGAAAGAATGTGAAGAGAAACTCACTACAAAAACCATACAAATACATTTTATTTCGCTATACATTTGTTTATAAATTGTTTTTTTTGGGGGTGGTGGCTCATTGGATTCTGGATTGATTTTAAAAAAATATATACAGATTCTTTCGATTAAAATGAAGTATTTTGATAGAAATAACTAAACTATTTCTACATGTAACTAAGTCCATATCCATCCCAAGGCACTACATATATTTTTTACATGTTGTACATTTACCCAGGTGCCAGAGGGTTAAAACGGGTAAACCCCTTTTCTTGTTTAAAGGTTCGCGTCGTCAGGCACTTCCGTTGTGGCGGACGCTGGCTTTGCTGGACACGCCCCCACCCCCTCGTAGTGACCAGGGCCTGGGGTCAGGTATGTCCAGGGCATGTGTGCTGTGTGACTTTGGTGGTGGTTTTGTGGCCTGCCCCTGGTCCTGCCCCCCCCTTTCCCCCCTCCCTTAGTTGTTCTGACCTTCTGCGGCGTCTGCGTCCGAACCTGTAGAGGAGGTCGACTGCTATGAGGGCCGGGATGACACGTAGGTTCGGGTCCATGTCTGTCCATCGCGTACACGTCCTCCTTGTTCGTGTCGTCCTGATTTCCCGGCAGTTTTTGGCAGCCGGAAAATATTGTCCGTGCGGGATGACGTCGGTGCGAATCGTAATTCCTGGTTCGTGAATGGCAGGCTGCGTGCGTCCCGACGTCACGTCGGCGCTTTCCCGGATCGCATTTGTATGTTTATTTTGGTCGGTCAGGGTTTTGTACGATTCGTACGGAAATGGTGTTTCCGTGCGAATCGTAATTCCATGTTTGTATATTGTTACGACCGGGTACGCGTCGGACGGAGAATATGCTCCGTCCGACGGTTCGTACCCGGTTTTTACAGGATCGTGATCGGCGCCTAAATTTTTCCCCTCCGCTATCCAACACTTTCCCTGCTGTTACACTTGGTGGAGTGGGAATAGTAAATTATTCCCACCCGCTATCCAACCCTTTCCCTACTGTTGCACTCGCTGGAGTGGGAATATTAATTTTTACCCACCCGCTATCCAACACTTTACCTACTGTTGCACTCACTGGAGTGGGAATAGTAATTTTTACCCACACGCTATCTAACACTTTCCTTACTGTTGCACTCGCTGGAGTGGGAATAGTAATTTTTACCCACCTGCTATCCAACACTTCCCCTACTGTTGCACTCACTGGAGTCAGAATAGTAATTTTTACCCACCTGCTATCCAACACTTTCCCTACTGTTGCTCTCGCTGGAGTGGGAATAGTAATTTGTACATACCCGCTATCCAACATTTTCCCTACTGTTGCACTCGCTGGAGTGGGAATAGTAATTCCTACATACCCGCTATCCAACACTTCCCCTACTGTTGCACTCACTGGAGTGGGAATAGTATTTTTGACATACCCGCTATCCAACACTTTCCCCACTGTTGCACTCACTGGAGTTGGAATAGTAATTTTTATCTGCCCGCTATCCAACACTTTCCCTACTGTTGCACTCACTGGAGTGGGAATAGTATTTTTGACATACCCGCTATCCAACACTTTCCCCACTGTTGCACTTACTGGAGTTGGAATAGTAATTTTTATCTACCCGCTATCCAACTCTTTCCCTACTGTTGCACTCACTGGAGTGGGAATAGTAAATGTAACACCCCGCTATCCAACACTTTTCCTACTGTTACAATCATTGGAGTGGGAATAGTAATTTTAACCCACCTGCTAGCCTACACTTTTCCTACTGTTGCACTCACTGGAGTGGGAATAGTAAATTATTCCTCTCCGCTATCCAACACTTTCTCTACTGTTACACTTGGTGGAGTGGGAATAGTAATTTATGCCCACCCGCTATCCAACACTTTCCCTACTGCTGCACTCACTGGAGTGGGAATAGTAATTGTATCCCCTACGCTATCCAACATTTCCCTACTTTTATAGGTAATGTAGTGTAAAATATTTTTTAAATAAATATTCATTTTAATATTTTCATGTATCATATATATATTTTATTTTTATGTTTATATTACAGGTTTATGTATGTTTATATATATATATATATGTATTTATAACTTTTCCTATGTTTCTAACATTTTATAATTAAATAAATAATTATTTATTAGTATTATTAAGTCTATATATAAAAACAAATATGTATGTTAAATGTTTACATTTATTTATCAGTTGTTAACATTCTTAAATAATTCTAAATATGTTTTTATTAATTGTAGTTATTATTTAATATTTTTTTCATTATTTTTAAGACATTAAAAAAAAGATATTTTAAACAACGATATTTTAAACAGCAATATTTTGGTTTCGATATTTTTGTACTTATCATTGTAGAGATAGGCTGTCGATATTCTGTCCATCGAAATTGTAAACTCGATATTCCTGTAGCTGGATATTCTGTCCGTCGATATTCTGTCAGTAATCCCACTGCTTCTTAGCGCAAAAAAGTATCCTTGTGTCAGTTTTGGCAGTGAGAATGAATTTTTCGCTAAGAAAATAGAACTAAATGTCTGGAGCATTTTGAGGGAAATTCTACCCCAAGTGTACATTTAGGGCCTGATTATGAGTTTGTCCGACGGGTTACTCCATAGCAAATGTGACGGATATCCCATCCACCGTATTACAAGTGCCATTATATTCAATGGAACATAATGGAATTCCTAATATGGCGGACAGGATATCCGTCATGTTTGTGGTGGAGTAACCCGCCTGCCAAACTCATAAGCAGGCCCTTAGTGAGTGTGAGAGGCTGATCGCACTCGCTATTTATGTTCTGTTGCAGTTAGAGCTATTTCTTATGCTAAGAAATAGCACCAAGCACACTTCTTGCATATTTCCGCATAATTTCACAGAATTCCTGGGTAATTCTGACTGATTACGCTACACCAAATTGCACAAGTTACGCCCACCCATAGTGTTATTCTTGTGTGCTTAGTTGCATGGTTTATGGGGAATTAAGCAAGTCTAGTATTATCTTGTCATATCTTCTTATGCTGACTTAAGAGATGATTTAAAATAAGTGTGGGACTGCAATTCATTTTTAAAAGCCTGTCTACAACTTCCTTCTTACAAGTATCTTGTGATGTCGCTAGTCGCCTATAATTAAGAAATTAAGTAGGATGCTCAAGTGTGATAACAAATTATAGTTGAGTTTTGATGTCACAAGGCCTGCTGCCAGCAGCCAAGAAGAAAGGTATGTCAAGAAGGTTAATTAAAACTGGACTTAAAAAAATGAAAATGAAAGGTAGCTTTACCTTCTTTTGCTCCGTTTTCTAAGTGAACAGTGAGAAGCAGAAAGATGATAATTATGGCATGTGTATAGCTAACAGGTTCAAGCAATATTATTCAACCCTTTATGCCACTAGAGTGGGGAGCCTTGATGCTGAGGTGCTGGACTATCTGGCGTATATCAAGCTTCCATGGCTGACAAATGCCCACCGGGAATTCCTCATGCGCCCTCTGGATGCAGAGGAAATAAACGCTGCTCTGTCGGGGATGAAATCAGGTAACGCTCCAGGGGTGAACGGACTTTTATAAGGAGTTTGGAGACATACTTATTCCACACTTAAGCACGCTACTTGAGGAAATGGGAGCCAGCGGCCAGATGCCACCCTCGATGAGGGAAACTCTCATCGTGGCGATCCTGAAGCCCGACAAGTCGCCAACTGAGTGCGCCTTGTATCGCCCGCTGTCTCTCCTCAATGTTGATACTAAGATCTATGGCAAGTTTCTGGTGAACCGGCTTGCCCCGCTGGTGCCGTTACTTGTGGCGCCAGAGCAGGCCAGGTTTGCCCCAAGCAGAAATTTGACATATAACTTGAGGACAGTATCTGGCACAATCCAGCACACGAAGCAGGACGTAAAATGTCGATTCACCAAAATGGCAGGAGTAGCATAAATGACATCAGATGCCTTTTGACCTTAATGACATCACAGAAAGGGACTTCATAGGACCTTTGACCATGGATTTTCCCAGGAGGTTATGTTAAATGACCTTAACCCTGATGGCACCACAATACATGACTTTGTTGAAGTTCTGTTATAACTGCATGATTAATATAACAACACTACACATCCAGATGTGTGCTTTAGATACCATTTACAATAGAGTGCTGATATCATCTTTTAAATGCCTAGGGCGTGATATTAGCCCTGAACTCTAGCAATTAAATGAGCCAGACCTCTTCTAAGAGGGTTTGGGGTGTCCAGCCCCACAAGAAATTTTAATTTTGAAGCACAACTTTAACATAAATTTGTTCAGAAGCCATAGGGCATGAAGGGACACATTTCCTAAATATTACACACTCTAGGAGTTGATCACATACATAAAAATGAGCTCAATTGTACCAGAGCCAGCATTTTGCCATGGATGCCCCCTTAGGACAAAATTTCATTCAATGTACTAGTTCCAGAATTTTGCCAATTAATGCTGTACATATACCATGAGTGACCCTAATGACACAAATTGCCTCAGTTTGTCAGGGCCAGTATTTTTCATAGTTGATCCACTCTCATATGCTACGATTGTCCTCCCTCATGACAATAAGTACCTCTATTTTGTTAGTGGCAGCATTTTGCCATGGGTGCCCCAACCAGGAATATCTTCAAGTATGCGAGCGCCAGCATTTTTCTACGGTGTCCTTTATGCCAATAATTACTTCTATTATGACAGTACCAGCATTTTACCATTATCCCAATAATTACCTCCAATTTGTCAGTATTTTCTCACAGGTACCTGTCATACTAAGGATTGCCAGCACCAGCATTTTGCAATGGGTGCCTCCATAAAACAAGAGTTACCTTCACTATTCCAGGGCACATGGCAAATTCACAAGAAGATACCACTTTATCACTCACACTCATTCGCTGTCATTCACCATCACTCATTCATTTTCACTAACCTACACTTATTTAATAATTATTGCTTACACTTGCACTCAGTTGTACTCCTTAATTCCCACTCATTCTCATTTATTGTTGCTCCCTCTGACTCACCCATTCTTATTTATTCACAATAGCTCTCATTCAAATTCACTCTTACTCCGGCTCATGCAACTTTCTCACTGACACTCACTTGCACTAACTATTTGTCCTCATTCACTCACTGGCAACCCCTCTCATTCTCACTCACATTGATTTTCACAGTCTTTAACACTCCTTCATACTCATTAATTCTCATTTACTCATTTGCAGTCTCTATTACTCCCACTCAGTGTCACTCACTCTGGACTCACTCATGCTTTCTGACACTCAATCTCACACATTATCACTCATTACCTGTCACTGACACTCACTCACTTTCTCTTACACACACTCCTACACATACTCACACATAGTCATGCTCTCTCGCATTTAAACACACTCTCAACCGCAAGCAAGTGCACAACATACATTTAAACCATTATTTAGGTCTGGAGTTAGCCAAGACCTTGTCATTTTACTAAACGTATATGTTGAATATACTTACTTTAACCCCTTCGATGCTCATGACGGAACGGTTCCGTCATGAGCATCGGTTGGGCTGTGCTCATGACGGAACCGCTCCGTCATGAGCACAGCCCCCGGGGGAAGCGCTGGCGCTCCCCCCCTGGGGCATCGATCGTGCTCCCACAGAGGGGGGTGGCAGCGGAAGATCTTCCGCTGCCACCCCCGAGCCCCCCCACGCTTCCCCATGACGTCAGCGCGCACAGCGCGCGCCGGCATCATCAGGAAGCGCTGGGATGCCTGGAAGCCATTTGTTTCCAGGCGTCCCAGGGAGGAGACGGTGAGTTTTGTGCTCCGGTGGGGCCGCGGGGGGGATTTTCAAAGTATTGAGGCATCGGGGGAGAGGAAAGAGTATTTCCTCTCTCCTGATGTCTCAATACAGGGCATTCTTGCTCCACGATCGCGCACAGCGTCGCGATCGTGGAGCAGGGATGCCCCACTAGACACCAGGGATGTGTGTTTCCGTATTTGGGGAGCGACCCCTTGGGCAAGGGTCGCTTCCTTTGCCCCCATAATAATTGGAAGTCTTTTCTGCCCCCTCTGGGGGCAGATCGGTATATTTTTTCGCCGTTTCTGCTCCCAGGGGGGGCAGAAAAGCCCACTGGACACCAGGGATATAAATATTATTGTAGGAAGCGACCCCTTGGGCAAGGGTCGCTTCCTTGGGCCCCTAATGTTTTTGAAGACTTTTCTGCCCCCTCTGGGGGCAGATCGGTGTTATTTTTTCGCCGTTTCTGCTCCCAGGGGGGGGCAGAAAAGCCCACTAGACACCAGGGATCTAATTATAATTGTAGGAAGCGACCCCTTGGGCAAGGGTCGCTTCCTTGGGCCCCTAATTTTTTTGAAGACTTTTCTGCCCCCTCTTGGGGCAGATCGGTTTTATTTTTTCGCCGTTTCTGCTCCCAGGGGGGTCAGACAAGCCCACTAGACACCAGGGATCTTATTATCATTGTAGGAAGCGACCCCTTGGGCAAGGGTCGCTTCCTGGGCCCCCTAATTCATTTGAAGACTTTTCTGCCCCCTGTGGGGGCAGATCGGTTTAATTTTTTTGCCGTATCCGCTCCCAGGGGGGGCAGAAAAGCCCACTAGACACCAGGGATCTGTTTGTTATTGTAGGAAGCGACCCCTTGGGCAAGGGTCGCTTCCTGGGCCCCCAATTTTTTTTGAAGACTTTTCTGCCCCCTCTGGGGGCAGATCGGTTTAATTTTTTTGCCGTTTCTGCTCCCAGGGGGGCAGAAAAGCCCACTAGACCCCTCACTTCCAGGGTGCAATTTTTTATAATATGTATTTGGCTCACCCGCCCCGGGACTGAGTAGCCCCACCTGGCACACAACCCGATTGACCATTTGGGTAGTGACATAGCATGTTATAATGTTTAATGTGATATTTTTTGTGAATTGCAATTGTAATGTTTTTTTTTTTACTTTTTTGTTCTAGGTGAAGGCTTTTGCTCTTTTCAGTTTGCCGTTTTGTTCTGCTGTTTGATTAGTTTGGTAAGAGACTTTTTTTTGTACAATGTAAATGTGTTTGATTTCTCTCCCTGTTTTTTTTTTTGCAAATGGTGTAATAATAGCAGTATGTTTGGTTTTTGAGTGTCAAAAACTTTTTGCATTGGTGCTCGATGTGTATTTTGTTGTCTTGTGAGTAATTTGTTTTTTTTTCTTCTTTCTAGTTGGATATCGTTGGTTTTTGCTGTGTCACTGCAGAGTTGGTTTCTGGTGAGTGCAGCTGTCTCTTGTAATTGAATTGTATAGTTTTTGAGTACATTGATCTTTGTGATAAAGGTACACATTTCTTTACTTACTTGGTTTGCACATTGTTGGTTGTTGTTGACTTGTTTGTGCAGTCTTCTATCTTAGTAAGTATAATGGCTAGCCGCAGGATTACTGCTCAGCAGGTTGTTGGTTTGCTGTTTGAGTCTTCCTCTGATATTGGTTCAGAGACTGACTCTGCATCTGAGGGAGAGGAGGCAGGGGACGATTCTGGCAGTGAGTTGTCTCTCCGTATGGAGTCATCGGATGATGAAGATACTCTTAGTGCGGATGAAGTGCCTGTGTTAGCGGAGGAGACTGATGTGCCGATAGTGCGGCAAGAGGCATCTGGGCTGCAGCCTGGGGCTGCAAGGCTTCCTGTTGGTGTAGTGCGGCAAGAGGCTTCTGGGCTGCAGCCTGCGGCTGCAAGGCTTCCCGTTGGTGTAGTGCGGCAAGAGGCATCTGGGCTGCAGGCTGGGGCTGCAAGGCTTCCCTTTGAAAGTGATGACCTCTGGGTTGCCCCTGGCATGGTGCAGCCGGCATTGCCAGAGTTTACTGGTGTTCCAGGGTCTAGAGTGAATACTGAAAACGTTTTGCCGGTAAATTTTTTTCAGTTGTTTATGGACGATGTGTTTTTTGCAGAGATTGTTGAGCAGACTAATTTGTATGCCGAACAGTTTTTGAGGGACAACTGTGCCAGTCTTAAGCCACACTCTAGAGCTACCCGGTGGACTTCCACAAATGTTGAAGAGATGAAGAAGTTCTTGGGTTTAACTTTTTTGATGGGCTTGCTAAGGAAGCCATCAATGTCTTCATATTGGTCTAGCAGTCCCTTGATGGCAACGTCTATTTTTCCAGCAGTCATGAGTCGTGACAGGTATTTGCTTCTGCTTCGGATGATGCATTTTGTTGATAATGGTTTAGCGTTGCCACGAGATCACCCTGACTGTGACCGTCTTTTTAAGATTAGGCCTGTCCTTGATCACTTTGTTGATTGATTTTCTGAGATTTATGCCCCTGGGAAAGAAATTGCAGTGGATGAGTCTTTGGTGTTGTTCAAGGGCCGCTTGGTTTTTAGGCAATACATTCCTAGTAAGAGGGCACGCTATGGAATAAAGCTGTATATGCTGTGTGACAGTAGGACTGGATATGTCTCTAATTTCAGGGTGTACACCGGTAAGGAATCTAGGTTTAACCTCCCTGGTTGTCCGTCCACTTTTGGAGTGACTGAGAAAATTGTTTGGGAACTTGGAAGAGGATTTTTTAACAAAGGCCACCATTTATATGTAGATAACTTCTGCACTGGTGTGCAGTTGTTCAGGGAATTGGCCAAAGTGGACACTCTTGCTTGTGGCACAATCCGCTCTAACCGTAAAGGTTTCCCGAAAGAACTTGTTTGTCAAAAGCTTGTGTGGGGACAGTGCAGTGCGTTGCGTTGCCAGGAGCTTCTTGCTGTGAAGTTTACAGACAGGAGAGATGTCTACATGCTGACTACCATCCATGATGAAAGCACTGCACTTGTGACTGTTTGGGGTCAGGTCGCTGAAGCGCGCAAACCTGTGTTCATTTTAGACTATAATAGGCACATGGGTGGTGTTGACAGAGTAGATCAGAGGTTGGAACCTTACACTGCTCTTCGTAAGGCTTACATTTGGTACAAGAAGTTGGCTATCCATCTTTTCCACTTGGCAATGTTTAATGCTTTTGTTGTGTTCCAGGATTCTTGCCCTGAGTCAAAGATGACTTTTGCTAAGTTTCAGGAGTCTGTAATAGGCAGCCTTGTTTTAGTGGAACAGGCAAGTGTTCCTAGAGTTGGACTGGTGGAGGATGTTGCTAGATTGAAAGAACGCCACTTTCCAGATCACATTCCTCCCAGACCCGCAAAAGATTTTCCCAGTAGGAGATGTAGAGTCTGTTGGCGAAAAGGTTTGCGGAAGGAGAGTCGTATGTACTGCCCCGACTGTCCTTCTCATCCTGCACTGTGTCTCTCTGCTTGTTTTAGAGCGTACCACACACAAAAGAATTTTTGGGAGGATTCTTGAGTGGTAAAGTGAACTGCCTGGTCTGTATTCTTTGGATAATTTGATTCTGTTTCAAGGTTGGTGTTAGTGCAATGTATTTAGTTGCTGATTTTCTGTTAGAAGATTTGTATCTATTTGCAATTTGTTTGTGTTTTTATTTTTTTCTAAAAAAATCCTAAATGTGATGGCGGTGTGTGTAGGCTTGCGCTTGGCTGTTGGTGTGTGTGGACTGGCACTTGGTTGGTGGTGTGCATGGAATGGTGCTTGGCTGGCGGTGTGCATGGACTGGCGGTGTGCGTGGACTGGTGCGTGGCTGGTGGTGTGCGTGGACTGGAGCTTGGCTGGCAGTGTGCGTGGAATGGTGCTTGGCAGGCGGTGTGCGTGGACTGGTACTTGGCTGGTGGTGTGCGTGGACTGGTGGTGTGTGTGGACTGGTGCTTGGCTGGTGGTGTCCGTGGACTGGAGCTTGGCTGGTGGTGTGCGTGTACTGGAGCGTGGCTGGCGGTGTGCGTGGAATGGTGCTTGGCTGGCGGTGTGCGTGGACTGGTACTTGGCTGGCGGTGTGCGTGGACTGGTGGTGTGTGCGGACTGGTGCTTGGCTGGTGGTGTCCGTGGACTGGCGCTTGGCTAGCGGTGTGCGTGGACTGGTGTTTGGCTAGCGGTGTGTGTGGACTGGTGCTCTGCTGGCTGTGTGTGAGTAGTGAATTTCTGCTGGTCACTACACACACTGCTAGCTGAGTGCCACTCCACGCAATCCATCAGCCTGTGTAGTTGCTGTGTCTGGATTGTGGGCGTGTGAAAGTGAAGGGCCCTTGAATGGCGCTGTGTGCTGGTGTGAGTTTTGTTATGTGATGGGCCCGCGGCTGGCGGTGTGAATGGTTTTGTATGTCTCACACGTATGAAAGGTGTATGAATGGCCTGTAAAGAGGTTGGTGCCTTGTCGTGGCTTTACAGCTCACGAGCTGTGAGTCAATGGTTCAGTTTCTCGCCCTTTCAATTATTACCAGTGCATTTCATTTCTGTGAAATCACTTGCTAATACAATTGTATCTACTGAACCATCACTCACCCTCGTGCCAAATCCAACCAGTATGTGTGTGTGCTTGCGGATTAGATGGCTGTGCAGTAATATTTGTCTTTCTGAAGCAGGGTGTACCTTGTCCCTTTTTGGTGAATTTTGTAATGTGTTGCTTTTGTGCCTGGTGGTGCGCATGGTCTTGTTTGTATCACGTATGAAAGGTGTGTGAATGGCCTGTAAAGTGGTTGGTGCCTTGACGTGGCTTTACAGCTCACGAGCTGTGAGTCATTGGTTTGGTTTTTTGTGAATTTAATTATTGACAGTGCATTTCATTTTTGTGAAATCTCTTGTTAATAAAATTTAATACACTGAACCATGACTCGCCCTCGTGCCAAATCCAACCAGTATGTGTGTGTGTTTGAGGAATAGATGGTTGTGCAGGAATCTTTGTCTTTAGTTTCTCTGCCAAGGTACACTTTCCATGCAAGAATAACCCACCAACTGTAGATATTGTCGAAAACCCATGGGAGTTCATGGTGATGTCTCTCTTGTGAATTCCAAAAAATGTTTTATCCCCAATGTCCTGCAAACCTCAAAATGTCTGCCACATTTTCTTTGCAATATTATTCCAAAATTCTCACGCTGTAGGAACAATAGATAACCTGGTTTTGCAAGGGGGGTCACTTTGGTTTTTGGCCCGGTGCTCGGCGGCCATCTAGGGAAACCTACCAAACCCACACATTTCTAAAAACTAGACACCCGGCGGCTTCCAAGGAAGTATGGCTTGCGTGGATCCCCCAACGTTTTCTTACCCAGAATCCCCTGCAAACCTCAATTTTTGCTGAAAAAAATCACTTTTTTCACACATTTTGGGGTGGGAAAGTAGTGGCATCACCGGGCTCACACAAATTTACCACCACCCAGCGTTCCCCCAGGTCTCCCGGTAAAAATGGGGCATCACTTGTGTGGGAGGCCCAAGTACCCGCGGCAGGCAAGGGCCCAAAACATAGTGAGGCGACATCAAAATGGCTTATCGCAAAACCACCTGGTTTTGCAAGGGGGGTCACTTTGGTTTTTGGCCCGGTGCTCGGCGGCCATCTAGGGAAACCTACCAAACCCATGCATTTCTGAAAACTAGACACCCGGCGGCTTCCAGGGAGGTATGGCTTGCGTGGATCCCCCAACGTTTCCTTACCCAGAATCCCCTGCAAACCTCAATTTTTGCTGAAAAAATCACTTTTTTCACACATTTTGGGGTGGGAAAGTAGTGGCATCACCGGGCTCACACAAATTTACCACCACCCAGCGTTCCCCCAGGTCTCCCGGTAAAAATGGTGCCTTACTTGTGTGGGAGGCCCAAGTACCCGCGGCAGGCAAGGGCCCAAAACGTAGTGAGGCGACATCAAAATGGCCTATGGCAAAACCACCTGGTTTTGCAAGGGGGGTCACTTTGGTTTTTGGCCCGGTGCTCGGCGGCCATCTTGGGAAACCTACCAAACCCATGCATTTCTGAAAACTAGACACCCGGCGGCTTCCAGGGAGGTATGGCTTGCGTGGATCCCCCAACGTTTCCTTACCCAGAATCCCCTGCAAACCTAAATTTTTGCTGAAAAAATCACTTTTTTCACACATTTTGGGGTGGGAAAGTAGTGGCATCACCGGGCTCACACAAATTTACCACCACCCAGCGTTCCCCCAGGTCTCCCGGTAAAAATGGTGCCTCACTTGTGTGGGAGGCCCAAGTACCCGCGGCAGGCAAGGGCCCAAAACGTAGTGAGGCGACATCAAAATGGCCTATGGCAAAACCACCTGGTTTTGCAAGGGGGGTCACTTTGGTTTTTGGCCCAGTGCTCGGCGGCCATCTAGGGAAACCTACCAAACCCACACATTTCTGAAAACTAGACACCCGGCGGCTTCCAGGGAGGTATGGCTTGCGTGGATCCCCCAACGTTTCCTTACCCAGAATCCCCTGCAAACCTCAATTCTTGCTGAAAAAATCACTTTTTTCACACATTTTGGGGTGGGAAAGTAGTGGCATCACCGGGCTCACACAAATTTACCACCACCCAGCGTTCCCCCAGGTCTCCCGGTAAAAATGGTGCCTCACTTGTGTGGGAGGCCCAAGTACCCGCGGCAGGCAAGGGCCCAAAACGTAGTGATGGGACATTTGGGATAGGCAACGCTGGGTGGTGGTAAATTTGTGTGAGCCCGGTGATGCCACTACTTTCCCACCCCAAAATGTGTGACAAAAGTGATTTTTTCAGCAAAAATTGAGGTTTGCAGGGGATTCTGTGTAAGGAAACGTTGGGGGATCCACGCAAGCCATACCTCCCTGGAAGCCGCCGGGTGTCTAGTTTTCAGAAATGCGTGGGTTTGGTAGGTTTCCCTAGATGGCCGCCGAGCACCAGGCCAAAAACCAAAGTGACCCCCCTTGCAAAACCAGGTGGTTTTGCCATAGGCCATTTTGATGTCGCCTCACTACGTTTTGGGCCCTTGCCTGCCGCGGGTACTTGGGCCTCCCACACAAGTGAGGCACCATTTTTACCGGGAGACCTGGGGGAACGCTGGGTGGTGGTAAATTTGTGTGAGCCCGGTGATGCCACTACTTTCCCACCCCAAAATGTGTGAAAAAAGTGATTTTTTCAGCAAAAATTGAGGTTTGCAGGGGATTCTGGGTAAGGAAACGTTGGGGATCCACGCAAGCCATACCTCCCTGGAAGCCGCCGGGTGTCTAGTTTTCAGAAATGCGTGGGTTTGGTAGGTTTCCCTAGATGGCCGCCGAGCACCGGGCCAAAAACCAAAGTGACCCCCCTTGCAAAACCAGGTGGTTTTGCCATAGGCCATTTTGATGTCGCCTCACTACGTTTTGGGCCCTTGCCTGCCGCGGGTACTTGGGCCTCCCACACAAGTGAGGCACCATTTTTACCGGGAGACCTGGGGGAACACTGGGCGGTGGTAAATTTGTGTGAGACCGGTGATGCCACTACTTTCCCACCCCAAAATGTGTGAAAAAAGTGATTTTTTCAGCAAAAATTGAGGTTTGCAGGGGATTCTGTGTAAGGAAACGTTGGGGGATCCACGCAAGCCATACCTCCCTGGAAGCCGCCGGGTGTCTAGTTTTCAGAAATGCGTGGGTTTGGTAGGTTTCCCTAGATGGCCGCCGAGCACCGGGCCAAAAACCAAAGTGACCCCCCTTGCAAAACCAGGTGGTTTTGCCATAGGCCATTTTGATGTCGCCTCACTACGTTTTGGGCCCTTGCCTGCCGCGGGTACTTGGGCCTCCCACACAAGTGAGGCACCATTTTTACCGGGAGATCTGGGGGAATGCTGGGTGGTGGTAAATTTGTGTGAGCCCAGTGATGCCACTACTTTCCCACCCCAAAATGTGTGAAAAAAGTGATTTTTTCAGCAAAAATTGAGGTTTGCAGGGGATTCTGGGTAAGGAAACGTTGGGGGATCCACGCAAGCCATACCTCCCTGGAAGCCGCCGGGTGTCTAGTTTTCAGAAATGCGTGGGTTCGGTAGGTTTCCCTAGATGGCCGCTGAGCACCGGGCCAAAAACCAAAGTGACCCCCCTTGCAAAACCAGGTGGTTTTGCCATAGGCCATTTTGATGTCGCCTCACTACGTTTTGGGCCCTTGCCTGCCGCGGGTACTTGGGCCTCCCACACAAGTGAGGCACCATTTTTACCGGGAGACCTGGGGGAACGCTGGGTGGTGGTAAATTTGTGTGAGCCCGGTGATGCCACTACTTCCCCACCCCAAAATGTGTCAAAAAAGTGATTTTTTTCAGCAAAAATTGAGGTTTGCAGGGGATTCTGGGTAAGGAAACGTTGGGGGATCCACGCAAGCCATACCTCCCTGGAAGCCGCCGGGTGTCTAGTTTTCAGAAATGCATGGGCTTGGTAGGTTTCCCTAGATGGCCGCCGAGCACCGGGCCAAAAACCAAAGTGACCCCCCTTGCAAAACCAGGTGGTTTTGCCATAGGCCATTTTGATGTCGCCTCACTACGTTTTGGGCCCTTGCCTGCCGCGGGTACTTGGGCCTCCCACACAAGTGAGGCACCATTTTTACCGGGAGACCTGGGGGAACGCTGGGCGGTGGTAAATTTGTGTGAGCCCGGTGATGCCACTACTTTCCCACCCCAAAATGTGTGAAAAAAGTGATTTTTTCAGCAAAAATTGAGGTTTGCAGGGGATTCTGGGTAAGGAAAAGTTGGGGGATCCACGCAAGCCATACCTCCCTGGAAGCCGCCGGGTGTCTAGTTTTCAGAAATGCATGGGTTTGGTAGGTTTCCCTAGATGGCCGCCGAGCACCGGGCCAAAAACCAAAGTGACCCCCCTTGCAAAACCAGGTGGTTTTGCCATAGGCCATTTTGATGTCGCCTCACTACGTTTTGGCCCTTGCCTGCCGCGGGTACTTGGGCCTCCCACACAAGTGAGGCACCATTTTTACCGGGAGACCTGGGGGAACACTGGGCGGTGGTAAATTTGTGTGAGCCCGGTGATGCCACTACTTTCCCACCCCAAAATGTGTGAAAAAAGTGATTTTTTCAGCAAAAATTGAGGTTTGCAGGGGATTCTGTGTAAGGAAACGTTGGGGGATCCACGCAAGCCATACCTCCCTGGAAGCCGCCGGGTGTCTAGTTTTCAGAAATGCGTGGGTTTGGTAGGTTTCCCTAGATGGCCGCCGAGCACCGGGCCAAAAACCAAAGTGACCCCCCTTGCAAAACCAGGTGGTTTTGCCATAGGCCATTTTGATGTCGCCTCACTACGTTTTGGGCCCTTGCCTGCCGCGGGTACTTGGGCCTCCCACACAAGTGAGGCACCATTTTTACCGGGAGACCTGGGGGAATGCTGGGTGGTGGTAAATTTGTGTGAGCCCGGTGATGCCACTACTTTCCCACCCCAAAATGTGTGAAAAAAGTGATTTTTTCAGCAAAAATTGAGGTTTGCAGGGGATTCTGGGTAAGGAAACGTTGGGGGATCCACGCAAGCCATACCTCCCTGGAAGCCGCCGGGTGTCTAGTTTTCAGAAATGCGTGGGTTCGGTAGGTTTCCCTGGATGGCCGCCGAGCACCGGGCCAAAAACCAAAGTGACCCCCCTTGCAAAACCAGGTGGTTTTGCCATAGGCCATTTTGATGTCGCCTCACTACGTTTTGGGCCCTTGCCTGCCGCGGGTACTTGGGCCTCCCACACAAGTGAGGCACCATTTTTACCGGGAGACCTGGGGGAACGCTGGGTGGTGGTAAATTTGTGTGAGCCCGGTGATGCCACTACTTCCCCACCCCAAAATGTGTCAAAAAAGTGATTTTTTTCAGCAAAAATTGAGGTTTGCAGGGGATTCTGGGTAAGGAAACGTTGGGGGATCCACGCAATCCATACCTCCCTGGAAGCCGCCGGGTGTCTAGTTTTCAGAAATGCATGGGCTTGGTAGGTTTCCTGTTAGAAATGGGATTTCTGGTTGGCTAAGACTTGCGCCAAAGTCAGGCAGAAACCACCACTCTAGTCAGGGCAAGGAAGTTACACGCCAAAGATAACCCCTGCTCACCCCCTTGGTAGCTTGGCACGAGCAGACAGGCTTATCCCTGAGGCGATGTGTAAAGCGTTTGCGCGCGCACCCAGCAACAACACCCAAGGCCCACCACAAAGGAAACTCCACACAAGGTATTCTATAAAAATAACCTTTGTATTATACACAACACATTAGATAAAAACACACACTTTACAATGTGCCAACAGGCACGGGCAGAATTTACAAGGGATTATATATACAGGGGACAGGGCCACATGGACCACTGTCAGGAATTAGCACTTTGTAGGAATAGCTCTTAGAACGTAGGAATAATATCTGAGAACATAGCACACAATCACTGTAGCACTAAAAATAGAACATGTAGCACACAACCAGTAACTACTGGTATCAGAACGTACCACCTACGCAACCCTAACCACCTTTAGGAATACCACGCAGGGAACTAGGACCTCACTAGTACCACCTGTACTAAGGAGAAAACAACCACCTAGGTATCACTCTACCTGTAGGGGTCTAAGCACATAAACACAGGATGCATAAAATACATTTAGAGGTGTAAACACAATTCAGGGCAGAAAATATCATGAAGGCATTGCGCAGGCGCAAAAAGTACATGTATGAAAATCACCAAGTACCCTAGGGGAGGGCACAACACAGCAAAACTGTCCCCAGGCCAACTGGCCTCTCAGGGGTGCAGAAATGACCAATAGCTAATAATGTCAGGGCGCGACTGCGCAGGCTGCGCAAGCCAGGCGCACAATGTACAGGGGCACAACCTAAACGATGCAGCTGCCCACTAAGTGCTGGGCAGCTGGAGAATTGAGCGTGGGCACCACTGTGCCCTTTTAGACCAAATGTGGCAGTTGTTGGGGCCTCGGGGCTTTAAACAAATCTTCACCCCCTGGAGCGCACTGGCTCCCAACTAATATGTGCCACGAGAGGGGAAGATCAAGGGAGGAACTTGCCCCCACGTTGGAGCGCCTCGCGCTCTGAACAAACACTGCCCCCTTCGTTGGAGTCCCTCTCAGGGACTCGCGAGCCTCGCAGGCTCGTGAAACAATGTGCCCTGCTGGAGCGTACTAGCGCTCTACAACAAAGATTGGTCCCTCGTTGGAGCCTCACTCGGGCTCTGACCAACAATGCTGCCCCGCTTTGGAGCCTCTCGGGGCTCGAGCACACTGCCCCCGTCGGTGGAGTCCTACTTGGAGGACTCTTTTAGCCACAATCAGGGCCCCCTTCACTTCCTCTCCACTCACCGGCTGAATCGGAGGCTGTGCTGGTGTCTCCGGTGACGGCGGGAGGCTCTCCGCTTCTCTCCTTGGCGCGCTGCTCCGCTGGACCTTGCAGGGCTCTCACCACTCACGGGAGCCCTGCAGGGGAAGCTGCCACACGTCCGCTTCTCTTCTCCGGCGAGGGCACCGGGGCGCAGGGTAGGCTCCTGCCTGCTCCGGGGCCCAACCAAACAGTCGCGAGTCTTCGGAGGGAGGCGGGGTAGGCTCCCGCCCTCCCACTTCCTGTTGTCCCGGAGTCCCGCCGCCGGCCTGCCTGACTTCCTTCGAGCCCGGCCGCGGCGGTGACTTCTCTCGGCAATAAGAGGGGTAGGCTCCCTCGTGATATGAAATATACGGCGGGGTGGGCACCCGCCGTGAAATTAAGACAAACAAGCGGGGTGGGCACCCGCCAATGACCACGGCAATGTCCCTGGCAGGGTGGGCACCTGCCAGGGGACTTTAGAATCTGTTCAGACGGGGCAAACGCCGGGTGGGCACCGGCTTTGAGAAATAAAGCGCTCTGAGCGCTACAAGGCAATTACAAGCGCTTCCAGGCGCTTGAGGGACAAATAAAGCGCTCCCAGCGCTTTGGCAAATTAAAGCGCTCCCAGGTGCTTTGGGGAGCAGGAAAGTACCAAAGTCCAGCAATGTTCTTCCCTGCATGCAGCAGGGCAGGGGTGGGGGGCAAGGCTGGACCCAGAGCCAGCTCACTGGGCCTCCAGGCAGGGAGGTAGTCCAAGTGGCGGTCCTCTGGTCCAGCAGCAGCCCCCCTCAGGTAAGATCCTGGCAGAGAACAGTTTCTGTGGGGACACAGCCCCATTTTTATACAGGCAAACCCTTTGTTCTGGGTTCAGGGTGAGGGGGAAAACCAGTCGCAGCTGGTTGGGGAGCACCCTTGATGTGCTCAGCCCCTCACTCTATTCACTGGAAGGGCTAGGGTCGTCAGTCGCACCACAGGGGGCGGGGCCAGCATTGTGTTTGGAAAACCCTGTCCTATTCAGGACCCAGGTGGACTCCTCCCACCCATCTAGCTGCTGATCTCCCCATTCACCACTGGGTGACTCATCCTGACACTGGGGAATCCCTAGCCCGTCACATGACATGACCAGCCAATCACGCGACAGACACACTGCACACAGAAGTGCCCACTTCTAGAAGTGGCACTTCCACACTAGGTACATACACGCCGCACACATCATCGCGCAGCATTCACTCCCACGAGTCCGCACATACCAAACTCGGGCCTGCACACCCCACGCATCAGGAACTACTAGGGACACATACATTCCCCATGCATTCCTATGGGAGGGCAGGCCTATCTCACCACATGCACTCAGAGCACGCACGCACTTTACCCTGGGACACAGGGAAAGTGCGCAGAGACCAAACCAAGTCACCAGTAAAAATCAAAAAAGTTCAGGGGTGAACCTGCCAGAAGGGCCAAGTCCAACACAACCCCCTTCCAGCCAAAACGCAGGGCAGCCCAATCACCACCGTGATGGACTTCCCTGCTTGGGGCGATAGAACACGGACGCGGGCCCGCAACTGCAGGGACACCCTCCGGTTCTACGCCACGGTGAACCTATGGAATTCTTTCTAACACCACTGTCTGGACCAACTGGGCTACCCCACTGGTACTCCCAAGCTGTCCGCGGCCAAGACCAGTCCCTAGGCCACCCAGGTGCCACTGGTCTTTGCCTAACCACAGAGTGGGGGGTAGTAACCCCTGGCACATAGCGGCCATTCTCCACTCTTCCTCTCTGAAAGACAGGACTAGACTGCCACTGGTTCTCCAGCCTAGGGTCTACACCCTCAGGCGGACCAGGAGTCTCAGGGAAGGCTCTCCTCCCCCTACCTCTTCTCCTAGGGTTCCTCCTCCTCTGGCGAGGGGTACACCTAGAACGCCATTCCAACCCAGGGTTTAACCCCTCAGGTTGTACCGGGGGCAGAGGTGGGCTCTCCCACCCTCTGCACCCCCTTCCAGAACCCTGCTCCCTACCAACTGGGGCGGTACCTCTGGAAGAAGAACTGGTCGGGACGCTGATTACAGACGTCCCACCCTTCAGGTCAGGCTGATCCCGAACCTGGCCTTCCAACCTCCGGCCTAGAACCTTTGGTGGAATAATTGCCTGGCACTCCAGGACTTCTGGGGATCTCCACTCCATCCCCCTGAGGCTATCAAATGACACGTATGTCGAGCGACTGTCTGTCTGGCGCTGATCTCCCGTCCCCTGTCCACCTGACAGTGCGCGGAGATCCCCCAGAACAGAAGTGGTGTCACCCTGGTCACTACACGGGAACCTAGCCCAACTGGGAAGTCCCTGACCCACCGGCTCTTCCACTGGGGAACTCATCCCCCAATCACTCACGCTGGACTCCTGTACCCTCCCCACCGGAGCGGTACCGCCAGACTCCAGAACCACAGGAGCCCTGGTTACAGGTGCCCCAGGTCCTCCACTCACTAAGAGATCTTCCTCAAGTGGACTAACAGGACAGCCTAGGTCCCCAACTTGGTGTTCCCTCATGAAACCATCCAAGTCCTGAGGCAGGGTTTCGGGCGTCTGGGGACCCTCGGTCACCCCCTCACTCCTGCTCCACTGAGCCAGGCAGCGAGCCCCTACACCCTCCTCGCTATCCTGGGACCTAGCTGGGCTACACTGAGCCTCCTCCACCACGCTGGGCTGGAGGATCTCTGACCCACTATTGTTGGAATCACTCACTAATGACACTAGAGAACCTCTGGCCCTTTCCCAGCGGTCTGCTTCCTCTGCAAGTTCAAATGGACAAAAAGAGTTATACCTCAACAAGTGTTGGCGCAACCCTGGAGAACAACTACTGAGCATCTGCTCCTTGATAATCATATTTAGTACTCCATCCAAATCCTGCTCCGGGTTAAACACCAACCAGTCCACCAGGGCATCATGACATTCCTCCACAGCCTCCTCCCAAGACTGGTGAGACAGCTTCTTACTGCCCCTGAACTTCAACCTACATTCCTCCTCTCGGGAACAAGGTACCACACTCGGGGAACTGGGACTGGGACTCTCTATACTGCACTTGATATTGCTGCCCCCCCTGGACTCCACCCTCACTGGGGAATCCAGAAAACTACCACTGCGCTCAGGGGACAGGGAAAGGGGTGAGGCGCTATCTTCTACGCTGGACCCAGCAAGGGACTCCCTACCTACGGGGTCCTCACTCTCTACTGGCGTCCAGGTACTGTCATCTTCTTCTGAGTCTTCAGGGCTCCCCACAGACCCACCACCCTCCAGGTGTGAGGCCCGGGCCCTTTCTTCCTCACTGCGCTCATGTTTCCATTCATCTGCCTGCCATCCAATCATGTAGTTCCTCAATTCGTACACAGTGTCTGACTCGCTCACCCCTATGTTTCTCTCTCTACAGAACCTTTCCAACTCCTGCATACTGTAATAAACTAGATCACTGAGATCAAAAGCAGGCTCCATTCTGGCAGACGTTCTAGAGAAAAGATCACACAGGGAACCTAGGGGTCTGAGCTTAACAGGAGTACACAATTCACAAAAAGATTCAGCAAGCTCTCTAACCCAGAGAACTCACACTCACTTGCCTAGTGCCACTCACCACTCATCCACACACAACCCTCCCCTCGGACTGGTAAGGCAGTTTCTACCACCCCTGATTCCTCAACCTGACCACCACGTGACACAGGTACCAACTCTGGGCGCAGGGCGGGGGACAAATGTACAGGACACTATTACGCTGCCACCACTGGATCCCACCCTCTGGTGAATCCAGAAACACAATGCACTAAGGGGGATGATCTACCCTCCCGAGCTAGGGACACCTAACTCACAGTGCACAAAAACACATTTCCAAGGAAATGACAATTAAAAACAATTTTAAAACAATAATCCCTATACCATGTGATTTATCTAAATGCAGAGTTTTGTAGTGCGGCCAGTTGCCGCTGCGGTACAGCGCAAACGCAAGTCCAAATCCCACCGCTGATCACCAATGTTAGAAATGGGATTTCTGGTTGGCTAAGACTTGCGCCAAAGTCAGGCAGAAACCACCACTCTAGTCAGGGCAAGGAAGTTACACGCCAAAGATAACCCCTGCTCACCCCCTTGGTAGCTTGGCACGAGCAGACAGGCTTATCCCTGAGGCGATGTGTAAAGCGTTTGCGCGCGCACCCAGCAACAACACCCAAGGCCCACCACAAAGGAAACTCCACACAAGGTATTCTATAAAAATAACCTTTGTATTATACACAACACATTAGATAAAAACACACACTTTACAATGTGCCAACAGGCACGGGCAGAATTTACAAGGGATTATATATACAGGGGACAGGGCCACATGGACCACTGTCAGGAATTAGCACTTTGTAGGAATAGCACTTAGAACGTAGGAATAATATCTGAGAACATAGCACACAATCACTGTAGCACTAAAAATAGAACATGTAGCACACAACCAGTAACTACTGGTATCAGAACGTACCACCTACGCAACCCTAACCACCTTTAGGAATACCACGCAGGGAACTAGGACCTCACTAGTACCACCTGTACTAAGGAGAAAACAACCACCTAGGTATCACTCTACCTGTAGGGGTCTAAGCACATAAACACAGGATGCATAAAATACATTTAGAGGTGTAAACACAATTCAGGACAGAAAATATCATGAAGGCATTGCGCAGGCGCAGAAAGTACATGTATGAAAATCACCAAGTACCCTAGGGGAGGGCACAACACAGCAAAACTGTCCCCAGGCCAACTGGCCTCTCAGGGGTGCAGAAATGACCAATAGCTAATAATGTCAGGGCGCGACTGCGCAGGCTGCGCAAGCCAGGCGCACAATGTACAGGGGCACAACCTAAACGATGCAGCTGCCCACTAAGTGCTGGGCAGCTGGAGAATTGAGCGTGGGCACCACTGTGCCCTTTTAGACCAAATGTGGCAGTTGTTGGGGCCTCGGGGCTTTAAACAAATCTTCACCCCCTGGAGCGCACTGGCTCCCAACTAATATGTGCCACGAGAGGGGAAGATCAAGGGAGGAACTTGCCCCCACGTTGGAGCGCCTCGCGCTCTGAACAAACACTGCCCCCTTCGTTGGAGTCCCTCTCAGGGACTCGCGAGCCTCGCAGGCTCGTGAAACAATGTGCCCTGCTGGAGCGTACTAGCGCTCTACAACAAAGATTGGTCCCTCGTTGGAGCCTCACTCGGGCTCTGACCAACAATGCTGCCCCGCTTTGGAGCCTCTCGGGGCTCGAGCACACTGCCCCCGTCGGTGGAGTCCTACTCGGAGGACTCTTTTAGCCACAATCAGGGCCCCCTTCACTTCCTCTCCACTCACCGGCTGAATCGGAGGCTGCGCTGGTGTCTCCGGTGACGGCGGGAGGCTCTCCGCTTCTCTCCTTGGCGCGCTGCTCCACTGGACCTTGCAGGGCTCTCACCACTCACGGGAGCCCTGCAGGGGAAGCTGCCACACGTCCGCTTCTCTTCTCCGGCGAGGGCACCGGGGCGCAGGGTAGGCTCCTGCCTGCTCCGGGGCCCAACCAAACAGTCGCGAGTCTTCGGAGGGAGGCGGGGTAGGCTCCCGCCCTCCCACTTCCTGTTGTCCCGGAGTCCCGCCCCCGGCCTGCCTGACTTCCTTCGAGCCCGGCCGCGGCGGTGACTTCTCTCGGCAATAAGAGGGGTAGGCTCCCTCGTGATATGAAATATACGGCGGGGTGGGCACCCGCCGTGAAATTAAGACAAACAAGCGGGGTGGGCACCCGCCAATGACCACGGCAATGTCCCTGGCAGGGTGGGCACCTGCCAGGGGACTTTAGAATCTGTTCAGACGGGGCAAACGCCGGGTGGGCACCGGCTTTGAGAAATAAAGCGCTCTGAGCGCTACAAGGCAATTACAAGCGCTTCCAGGCGCTTGAGGGACAAATAAAGCGCTCCCAGCGCTTTGGCAAATTAAAGCGCTCCCAGGTGCTTTGGGGAGCAGGAAAGTACCAAAGTCCAGCAATGTTCTTCCCTGCATGCAGCAGGGCAGGGGTGGGGGGCAAGGCTGGACCCAGAGCCAGCTCACTGGGCCTCCAGGCAGGGAGGTAGTCCAAGTGGCGGTCCTCTGGTCCAGCAGCAGCAGCAGCCCCCCTCAGGTAAGATCCTGGCAGAGAACAGTTTCTGTGGGGACACAGCCCCATTTTTATACAGGCAAACCCTTTGTTCTGGGTTCAGGGTGAGGGGGAAAACCAGTCGCAGCTGGTTGGGGAGCACCCTTGATGTGCTCAGCCCCTCACTCTATTCACTGGAAGGGCTAGGGTCGTCAGTCGCACCACAGGGGGCGGGGCCAGCATTGTGTTTGGAAAACCCTGTCCTATTCAGGACCCAGGTGGACTCCTCCCACCCATCTAGCTGCTGATCTCCCCATTCACCACTGGGTGACTCATCCTGACACTGGGGAATCCCTAGCCCGTCACATGACATGACCAGCCAATCACGCGACAGACACACTGCACACAGAAGTGCCCACTTCTAGAAGTGGCACTTCCACACTAGGTACATACACGCCGCACACATCATCGCGCAGCATTCACTCCCACGAGTCCGCACATACCAAACTCGGGCCTGCACACCCCACGCATCAGGAACTACTAGGGACACATACATTCCCCATGCATTCCTATGGGAGGGCAGGCCTATCTCACCACATGCACTCAGAGCACGCACGCACTTTACCCTGGGACACAGGGAAAGTGCGCAGAGACCAAACCAAGTCACCAGTAAAAATCCAAAAAGTTCAGGGGTGAACCTGCCAGAAGGGCCAAGTCCAACATTTCCCTAGATGGCCGCCGAGCACCGGGCCAAAAACCAAAGTGACCCCCCTTGCAAAACCAGGTGGTTTTGCCATAGGCCATTTTGATGTCGCCTCACTACGTTTTGGGCCCTTGCCTGCCGCGGGTACTTGGGCCTCCCACACAAGTGAGGCACCATTTTTACCGGGAGACCTGGGGGAACGCTGGGCGGTGGTAAATTTGTGTGAGCCCGGTGATGCCACTACTTTCCCACCCCAAAATGTGTGAAAAAAGGGATTTTTTCAGCAAAAATTGAGGTTTGCAGGGGATTCTGGGTAAGGAAAAGTTGGGGGATCCACGCAAGCCATACCTCCCTGGAAGCCGCCGGGTGTCTAGTTTTCAGAAATGCATGGGTTTGGTAGGTTTCCCTAGATGGCCGCCGAGCACCGGGCCAAAAACCAAAGTGACCCCCCTTGCAAAACCAGGTGGTTTTGCCATAGGCCATTTTGATGTCGCCTCACTACGTTTTGGGCCCTTGCCTGCCGCGGGTACTTGGGCCTCCCACACAAGTGAGGCACCATTTTTACCGGGAGACCTGGGGGAATGCTGGGTGGTGGTAAATTTGTGTGAGCCCGGTGATGCCACTACTTTCCCACCCCAAAATGTGTGAAAAAAGTGATTTTTTCAGCAAAAATTGAGGTTTGCAGGGGATTCTGGGTAAGGAAACGTTGGGGGATCCACGCAAGCCATACTTCCTTGGAAGCCGCCGGGTGTCTAGTTTTCAGAAATATCTGGGTTTGGTAGGTTTCCCTAGGTGCCGGCAGGGCTAGAGTTCAAAAACTACAGCTAGTCACTTAGCAAAAAAAGGGTCATTTTTCACTGCAAAATTGAGGTGTGACCACCTTGCGTTTTGCGCCGTTTCCTGTCGCAGGCACCAGGCCGACCCACACAAGTGAGGTACCATTTTTCTCGTATGACTTTGGGGAATGCGGGGTGGGTGGAAATTTGTGGATCCACGCAGATTCCAGAACTTTCCATCCCAGAAATGTGTGGAAAATGTGTTTTTTTTGTCATTTTTTTACGTTTGCAAGGGATTCTGGGTAACAGACCATGGTGGGAGGCAGTCAAGTCACCCCATCCTGGATTCCCCTGGGTGTCTAGTTTTCAAAAATGTATAGGTTTGCTAGGTTTCCCTAAGTGCCGGCAGGGCTAGGGTTCAAAAACTACAGATAGTCACTTTGCCAAAAAAGGGTCATTATTCACTGCAAAATTGAGGTGTGACCACCTTGCGTTTTGCGCCGTTTCCTGTCGCGGGCACTAGGCCGACCCGCACAAGTGAGGTACCATTTTTCTCGTAGGACTTTGGGGAACGCGGGGTGGGTGGAAATTTGTGGATCCAGGCAGATTCCAGAACTTTCCATCCCAGAAATGTGGGGAAAATGTGTTTTTTTTGTCATTTTTTTACGTTTGCAAGGGATTCTGGGTAACAGACCATGGTGGGAGGCAGTCACGTCACCCCATCCTGGATTCCCCTGGGTGTCTAGTTTTCAAAAATGTATAGGTTTGCTAGGTTTCCCTAGGTGCCGGCAGGGCTAGGGTTCAAAAACTACAGCTAGTCACTTAGCCAAAAAAGGGTCATTTTTCACTGCAAAATTGAGGTGTGACCACCTTGCGTTTTGCGCCGTTTCCTGTCGCAGGCACCAGGCCGACCCGCACAAGTGAGGTACCATTTTTCTCGTATGACTTTGGGGAATGCGGGGTGGGTGGAAATTTGTGGATCCACGCAGATTCCAGAACTTTCCATCCCAGAAATGTGGGGAAAATGTGTTTTTTTTGTCATTTTTTTACGTTTGCAAGGGATTCTGGGTAACAGACCATGGTGGGAGGCAGTCAAGTCACCCCATCCTGGATTCCCCTGGGTGTCTAGTTTTCAAAAATGTATAGGTTTGCTAGGTTTCCTTTAGTGCCGGCAGGCCTAGGGTTCAAAAACTACAGCTAGTCACTTTGCCAAAAAATGGTCATTTTTCACTGCAAAATTGAGGTGTGACAACGTTGCGTTTTGCGCCGTTTCCTGTCGCGGGCACTAGGCCGACCCGCACAAGTGAGGTACCATTTTTCTCGTAGGACTTTGGGGAACGCGGGGTGGGTGGAAATTTGTGGATCCATGCAGATTCCAGAACTTTCCATCCCAGAAATGTGGGGAAAATGTGTTTTTTTTGTCATTTTTTTATGTTTGCAAGGGATTCTGGGTAACAGACCATGGTGGGAGGCAGTCAAGTCACCCCATCCTGGATTCCCCTGGGTGTCTAGTTTTCAAAAATGTATAGGTTTCCTAGGTTTCCCTAGGTGCCGGCAGGGCTAGGGTTCAAAAACTACAGCTAGTCACTTTGCCAAAAAAGGGTCATTTTTCACTGCAAAATTGAGGTGTGACAACGTTGCGTTTTGCGCCGTTTCCTGTCGCGGGCACTAGGCCGACCCGCACAAGTGAGGTACCATTTTTCTCGTAGGACTTTGGGGAACGCGGGGTGGGTGGAAATTTGTGGATCCACGCAGATTCCAGAACTTTCCATCCCAGAAATGTGGGGAAAATGTGTTTTTTTGTCATTTTTTTACGTTTGCAAGGGATTCTGGGTAACAGACCATGGTGGGAGGCAGTCAAGTCACCCCATCCTGGATTCCCCTGGGTGTCTAGTTTTCAAAAATGTATAGGTTTGCTAGGTTTCCCTAGGTGCCGGCAGGGCTAGGGTTCGAAAACTACAGCTAGTCACTTTGCCAAAAGAGGGTCATTTTTCACTGCAAAATTGAGGTGTGACCACGTTACGTTTTGCGCCATTTCCTGTCGCGGGCACTAGGCCGACCCGCACAAGTGAGGTACCATTTTTCTCGTAGGACTTTGGGGAACGCGGGGTGTGTGGAAATTTGTGGATCCACGCAGATTCCAGAACTTTCCATCCCAGAAATGTGCGGGAAATGTGTTTTTTTTGTCATTTTTTTACGTTTGCAAGGGATTCTGGGTAACAGACCATAGTGGGAGGCAGTCAAGTCACCCCATCCTGGATTCCCCTGGGTGTCTACTTTTCAAAAATGTATAGGTTTGCTAAGTTTCCCTAGGTGCCGGCAGGGCTAGGGTTCAAAAACTACAGCTAGTCACTTTGCCAAAAAGGGGTCATTTTTCACTGCAAAATTGAGGTGTGACCACCTTGCGTTTTGCACCGTTTCCTGTCGCGGGCACTAGGCCGACCCACACAAGTGAGGTAACATTTTTCTTGTAGGACTTTGGGGAACGCGGGGTGGGTGGAAATATGTGGATCCACGCAGATTCCAGAAATTTCCATCCCAGAAATGTGGGGAAAATGTGTTTTTTTTGTCATTTTTTTACGTTTGCAAGGGATTCTGGGTAACAGACCATGGTGGGAGGCAGTCAAGTCACCCCATCCTGGATTTCCCTGGGTGTCTAGTTTTCAAAAATGTATAGGTTTGCTAGGTTTCCCTAGGTGCCGGCATGGCTAGGGTTCAAAAACTACAGCTAGACTCTTCGCAAAAAAAGTGTAAATTTTCAGTGTGAAAATGTGGTGTGTTCAGCTTAGGTTTTGAGCCACTTCCTGTCGTGGGCACTATGCCTACCCACACAAGTGAGGTACCATTTTTATCAGGAGACTTAGGGTAGTTCAGATTATCTATTGATTTTGGATGCATTTCTCCCTTCCAAATGAAAGACATTGTGTAAAAAAAAAGTCATTTTGAAAAATGACCAATAATTGTCATGCAAGTATGAGTATTCCCAATTTCGAAAATGTGCAAATATGCACTGTTTCTAAACTCTGTAGTTTGTTCCCATTTCAGAAATACATAGGTGTCTTTCATACCGATTTTTCCATGTATACATTTTCCCACAATAATTGCTATAGACCCGGAACAAAAAAAAAACCATTACAAAATGCTGCTCAGTTTTTTACTCTGGGTTCGTTGGGATCTTGGTGAACCTACAAGTCCTATATATCCCCACAACCAGGAAAGTCCAGTGGATGTAACGGTACATTGCTTTCTAAGAGATGTGTTAATTAGAAGAAGTTACAGGTGAAAACGTTGACTCAAAAGGCTGCTTTTTTCAACTAATTTTTAATTTTTCCTATATTTAACTGTTAGTTTCTATAAAGAAACCTTGATGGATCTACACAAATGACCCCTTGCTGAATTCAGAATTTTGTCTACTTTTCAAAAATGTATAGCTTTCCAGGGTCCATTATTGTTTTTGTACCCATTTCTACCATTAACTGGAAGGAGGTTGAAAGCACAAAAAATAGCAAAAAGAGGGTATGTCCCAGAAAAATGCCAAAACTGTGTAAAAAATGTTGGTTTTCTGACAAAATTCTGTCATTCCCTAAAAGCTGGAGAAATGGTGATTTTAGCCCCACAAACCCTTTTTTGATACCATTTGCAGAGAAAAACCCAGAAGCTTTCATTTGCAGCCCGTTTTTCCCATTTTTCACAAAAAAACCAAACTTTTGCTGTATTTTGACTAATTTCTGGGAACCCTCTAGGAGAATCCACAAACCCTGGGTACCTTTAGAATCCCCATGATGTTGGAAGAAAAGGACGCAAATTTGGCGTGGATACCTAATGTGGTCAAAAAGTTACAGGGGCCTAAGCGCGCACTACCCCAAATAGCCCAAAAAAGGCTTAACACAGGAGGGGAAAAGGCCTAGCAGCGAAGGGGTTAAGGGGCTTTCAGCCTGTTCACTTTATCCATTGGTCTGTTGATGTGCCATTCATATTCTGCTTCTGCTCAATACAACATACAGAATGGGGCAGTGGGTCAGCCTACTTCAGTCACTGGCTACCTTCACTTTGAGTAACTGCATTTTGCTCTTTGACAAGGAGTATGCCTGCACTCAAGGTAGTTCCCTTCAGTGCCAGTTTTTTTTTAATTCATTATTACTTTAGTGTTGCCTTTGTGTTAAGATCCTGATGTAATAGCAGGACGCTTTCTACCAGATGTGAGCAAAGGGCACATTCGAGCTTTATCAGTTCCTGTCTCTTGTTCATGCTGTCATACATTTGTTTGGAGTGGGCTTTGTTGATATAACTCATGCTGTTTTACAGCATACCAGATTGTGTCCATTTGAAACTGTTTTTTTTATGAAGTTGTCCTCTTTCTAGCAGGCACACAATAAAGCACATTTATAGTTGCACTCTTGTATGTCATGCTGGGTACAACAGTTACAATTGAAACCAATTTAGTCTGTGTGTCCTGCTTGTATCGTTATCTCCTTTGCTTTCAGTGCTCTTGTATGTTTGTCTACCTGTCTTTCTATTGACCTATCTACCAGTCTTTCTACCAGTCTTTCTGTTTGTCTGCCTGTCTACCTTCCTATCTACCTGCCTCTCTAGCTACCTATCTATCTACCTGTCTGCCTATCTATCAACATATCTATCTATCTATCTATCTATCTATCTATCTATCTATCTATCTATCTATCTATCTATCTATCTGTCTATCTACCCATCTCCAACTCTCTGTCTTTGCAAGGTTTTATATTTATCTATCTTTTCAACCCGCTCTGTTTGGAATTAAGATTTACAAAAAAAGTATTAGCAAACATAAGAGGCTGTCAGTCAATGCCAAACTGATTGGCCTTTTTCGATCGTGTGTGAGCCAAGACTTTTTGATTTTGCTAAAATGTAGTGTATATCATAGAAGATAAAAGGAGTTAGAGCCAGGCATTATTCATTAGTCTGTTGCTGTGGCATTCATATTTTTCTGTCACCCTCTCCAGCATACATCATGGGGCAATGATCAGCCCACTTCACTATGGGTTACGACAGGCTGCCATTTCACAAGGAGCACATTCACACACAAATACTTCCCCTCAGTGCCAGGGACTTTTATCAATCAATCAATAAATCAATAAATAAATGCTTTATTCGATTTTAAAAGATAATAAAATCAGAAAAGCACACATTCAATAAAATCAGGTCATTTAAAAATTGCATTAAAATATCTTGATAAAATATAGCTGTTCCAAAATTACATAATTTTATAACATAGGGAATAAGAGGTTAAACTTTTTCTTTTCCTCATTATACTCTTCAAAAGCCCCGTCATAGCTCCAATATAGTACACATTGTCCAATAATTTTAAAAAGAGAAATGCTGGACGACATTGCTGCCAGCCTCCCTGCTTTATTTGGGCTTAATCCATCTAGCTCTTTCTTTAACATAAAATTTACAGAATAAAACAACATGCATTGTAGATTGAGAAGCAGTGTTGTCACAAGGACATGGGCAGAGTTTCCTGGACCAGTCATTTACAGAAGGAAAAGAAACAAGACGATAGAAGCAATCAAATCTGAGCCTAGTCAATATATATCTGTCACATTCGTGTAGACAGCATACTAAATAGAGCTGGATGGAATAACTAGACAGGCTCAGTTGATGCTGGATCACAGAGTATTTACTTATCTCCACCATTAATCTAAGGGACTCAAAGTGCTGTAAACATAAGGATTTAAGCTCCTTTCTCAATAAAGTGCACATAGTGTCTGGGTTAGAATAAATATCAGGTCTGCATAAGTCGTGAGATAAATTACTTATATAGTTTAACCAAGGGATTTTTTTGGCCTGATCTAATCCCATGGAGTCCATTATGATCTCACGGTTCAAACCTAAACTAGGAGAGGTCCAAATCCTATGCCAAAGTAAGACTGGTTGGATTTTAATTAAGTCGGAAATATGGGTGATTCCCAGCTCATTATGACAATTAAAAATGGAAGAACTCCGGGGAACGGCAAGAATGAACCTTAAAAAATCATTTTCAACCACTCGGATTGGTGCAATGTCTTGGAAACCCCATATCCCTTCGCCATATGTGGCTATACTAATACATTTTGCTTGTTATATTTTCAGTAGTATTCCCGGGGGCCTTTTCCCCCTTTTCCTTGAGAAAAGCATCAGTGCCACAGTTGCCCTTTTAAATAGGAGCGTTCTTTTCCTAACGGCTGGTCCCCAGGAACCCCGGTCCTCCAATAAAATTCCAAGATAAGAAAATGTTTTAGTTGATTCGATTCTGCCGTCCCTCGTTACTAAAGTTCTACACTTATTCTTTCCTTTCCCACAGGACATCATAAAACTCTTTGTAACATTTATTTTTAGGCCCCTATTGTCCATTAAGTCAATGTAGGTTGACAGGGCCCTCTGTACGCCAAGCTGGGTTCTCGCCATTAGCACTGCATCATCCGCGTAGAGAAGGGAGACAATCTGTTGGTTCTTTATTATCGGAGAATCGTTCACCCTGGCCACCAATTCCTCTTCTAAAGCATTGGTATATAAAGTGAAGAGGAACGGGGCCAGTACACAACCTTGCCTAACTCCCTTCTCCACACGGAATGATTTTGTGCAATCACCCTTTAATCCATACCTCACTTTGGCTGAGGCCCCCTGATATATTTGCCACAAAAATAGTACTAAGGGGGGGATCAACTTTAAGTTCCTCTAGAATACTTCATAACCTGCTGTGATCAACACAATCAAATGCGGCACTAAGATCGACAAATACCACAAATGGGTTCCCTGCCTTCGCTTGTGTATATTTACCCTGAATCAACGAAAAGTTTAAAACCTGTTCGATAGTACCGATCCCTTCCCTAAACCCATATTGGACCCTACTTAAGATGTTATTATCCTCGGCTCACTGTTGAAGTCTATTTAATACAACCCTTCCTGCGATTTTCATAAAGGAGTCTAGGAGGGAGATAGGGCGATAACAAGCTGGATCTTCTCGGTCCCCTTTTTTAAAAACTGGAATTATCACAGATTCCGACCAGGATTTAATGAACCCCTCAGCACAACAGGCTTCTAAAACTTGGGTTAGCAGTGGAGACCATAGCTCTATTGTGCTTTTATATAAATCAATCGGTTTGCCGTCGGGACCTGGTGCTTTACCACTTTTGCTCTCTTTTATTGCCATCATCACTTCATAGTGAGAAAATTGAATGTCAATCGGCGTAAACTGAATGGGATATCCAGATAAAAGAGGTTCCCGACATAAGTTGATATCCTCACTGCTCTTATTACCATACACGTTAGAGAAAAAATTTACCCAGGAGAGCTCATCTATTGCTACCTCAACTCGAGCCTCCTCTTTTGTAGCAAAAAATGGTGCTTTGACCGCCTGCCAAAAATAAATACAATCTTTGCGTAGGGAAGCCTCGTAGAAATTATTCCAAGCTAGATTTTTGATTTCTTTCTTACGATTACTTCTTGCCAAATTGTAGGCCTTCCTACACACTCTAATTTCCTCATAGTCCCTCACTGGTTTATGAAGGGCAGCCTTTAACAACGAATATGTCTTGGAACAGTTTGTATCAAACCACCCCTGGTCTTTGTTGGGTACAGGCCTTATTGGATGATTCAGCAAATTTTGAATCGCCGCTGTTACTTCGGAAAAAGCATACAGAATGTCCCTATAGGATGACCCTTCCCGCAGGCACTCGGTGATAGGAATTAAAGCCTTAGTTATAATCTTAGTATTCAGTGTTTCAGGGTCCTTCCTACACCACTTCAAGGAAAAACCATTCAATGTGTGCTATTTAAGGACCCCAAAAAGTTTTTTGCCTTTAGTAATTATTTTTTTTAATTGATGAGGTCCCCGGCAGCTTCCCCAACAATAAAGTTTTGCAAAAACTGTGATAAACTAAAAAAGCAACTGGCAAAGCTGAAAGGCTCACAGCCAACACCAGACTATTGGCTTTGCCAGTGCTTGTATACTTAGGACATGATTACAAGTATACGTGCTAATTATTGCACCTTGTAAATAATGATACAACAGGATTCATTATTTATTGGGTGCGATAAATAACACCTATTGCAAGTTTCTGGGGAATAACGTGGATTTTGGTGTTTAACGCACCAACATCCACATGATATAGTATTCACCACATCATTTTTGAGAGTTAAATTTAACAGAGGTTGAGGTATTTGACACATCCTATATTTAACGGATGTGTTAAATATAACTCAAAGCGTAATTCTGTTCCATGCATAAACAGGTGTTTGAGACGACTTTGCAGGCAAGAAGGAGACTTGCAGGCAACTAGAGTCAAATGTATCTTACTGATACAATACAGAGGACACCCATTTCAAAAAAGAAGATTACGATCAAACACAATTCCCTAAGGACGAATGAATGGATATATATTGTTGCTGACTCTCTGGAGATATGTAAAATCTATATTCTACCCTAATCAACAAGGGAATTCACAGCAGCGTTATGTTAATAAGGGATCAGCTGCACTATCTGTGAGGAAACATAGTCCGTGCTGACCTTTGCACTGTACTCAATGAATCTCCCGTCTATTACGGGATAAATAGCGGAGAACCCCCGCCCACTCACCTGAAATTAACTAAAAGAGTGGTCCTGATGAAGGTGGAAGATAATTATACCCACCGAAACATACGTTGACCAGATTGCTGGGAACCCCTAAAATGACAACACCACAGTGGATTAAATTGGGATTTGTTCAGTCCACCTTTATGTCATCAGAGTATGTCACATATGGAGCTCAGGGCTTCCCCTCAAAAAATATTTTTTTGTGTGTGTCGGCATTGAGTGTGAGAGTGTGGTATGCCAGGTGAGATTGGTTGGTTTCAGATTGACTTGCTTGGGTGCAATATATATGTAGAAAAAGGGTGTATGCATATGTCTTTTCATGTATTTTATCTGTAACTTATATACTTTGTACATGTCAATCAAATAAGATACAAGATGATGAAATGTCTATCATAAGTTTGTATACATTTTTATAAAGAGAGATCTCCAAAAAAAAAATAAGAAAATGATGAATTAAAAATAATTATATTTTGTATACCCTTGTATTGTAAGACTTATTATTGCAGGATAGCCCGGTTTGAGCTGTTTGTATGCGATCAGATATAAGAGATATAGGTTTGCCAGGAGTACTTTTGATGTAGTTGTTGTCCTTCTCCCTGGCTCCTGGACCTAAAAGTATCCGTAGGGGGTACCTTTCTTGAGAAATTAACAGGGGGTTTTGCACAGGTGGAAAAAAATGACTGACTTTTAATCAAAAAGAACAATTGATGGACAGAATGCATACATTAACTCCCTCCAGTACAGAGATCTGGGCCTAAACCCATCGTTTTTTTGCTCCCCCTGCCATTCCAGTTTGAACCCAGCCATATGCAAATCAGACTTGACCCTACGCCCAGTGGGAACAGTCCAGCCTGAACTGCCAGGTCTGGATTCAAGCTAGCCTGGCTGATGAGGGGTGTCACCCCAAAGACGGCCCCAGGATGCTTGTTTCCAGTCCAGGGCAGACCTGGCTTGGGAGTTCGGGTTGAACTGTTCCCATGAGGCACAGGGTAAAGACTGACTTACATATGGCTGGGTCTTAACTGGGGTGGCGAAGTGAGCTAAAGAACGATGATGGATTCAACTCAGATCCGTGACTGGGGGTGAGTGTCTGAAAAGTTTCAGCACTCTGTCCATCATCTCCTTGTGTTTGCTTTGTTTGCCCTAAGATTGCAGGGTATGCCCAGACGTGGTTCCCTTTCTCAATTTGCCCCTGTTTTCAAGCTAGCCTGGCTGATATGGGGTGTTACCCGGAAACCAAATCCAGGATGCTTGTTTCTGGTCCAGGGCAGACCTGGCTTGGCACAGGCGTACTCGCCGTCGCCACTACATGGACCATAGTTCCTTGGGGCAACTTGCTGGTAAGACGAGCAGAGTGCGGCCAATTGGATTTGTTGTATTAAGGCTCCCTTGAGCCATTGGGCTGATGAGCCCTGGACCAGCACCACGCAGGCAGTGGCGATCAGTGGCGATCTGCCCGACATTATAATAGACCCCTAAGTCTGCTTATTCACTATTAGTGTAATTTAAAAAATGGCCAAAAATAAGGAGAGTGGAGACCCAACCAACACCCATAAGAATGAGTTGCCCCTGTAAACCTTGTCCTGACTTTGTCACCTTTGAGGTCAGGGGTCGCAAAGGCAGTGCCAGGGCATGCAAGGGCCAAGGCGACTCTTAAATAACATTCACGACTTTACGTAATAATAAGAGAGATAGTGAGAAAGCTCATTCATTAACATGAAAAATTACGTATCCAGTAGTTGAATGTGCAATGATAAATATAAAATGTAATGCAGAAAAGACACACATTTGAAATGTGCTGGATTACAATAGGCAATCATAGTTACCTGTGTAGACCATTGAAAAGCTTTGAAGCAATTTTTCTTTAACTAGAAGCAAACCTAATCTTGCTGGCATCTTCACAACCCAAATTAGAAGTTTGACCTTCAATTGACATACTTAGAAGTGTTGTCATAACTGCAGAATGTTTCAGTTTAACAAATGTATTGCCTTATAAGCAGCATTTTATTAATTAAATGTCTTGAACTTCCTATTTTGTCATGTTTCATATAACGTTTGAATAGAATAAATTGAGCTACTTAAACAATAACGTTTGATTTGTCTTAAAAGGAATGCATTACCTAACAGTGATTTACTTTTAGTTAATAGTTCATTGTGCTCGCAGTGAAACAAATTGAGATGTAGAAGGTCGATCTATGTGTTTAAGACGTATGGGAATGAAATCCAATGTTTCCAGAATATAACTATGCAAGACTGACTATAGCTAACCTTGTGATAAAGTCTACAAGCTGCAGTATTTTCGTGGGAACGGAGGAACTGAACTTGCTTACTGAAGGATGCAGCCGTCTTATTGATCCATGGATGGAGAAGCCTGATACAATGTTTGACATTTTTTCTTGACTTTTATATTAGTGTGTGTTCCTAGGTAGAGGCAATGCTTTATTCGCTTTATCGCTTTACACTCCATATCAGACCCCTGACAGTTGTGGCTATTGCTACAACTGTTTTACCTCTTGCCTCACTTTGCTATTTAATTTTTGACAGATTGCTGCTGCACCTGTATGCTGACGTACTTGGATTTATTGAGACTCGGCTGAGTCTTATGAACTACACTGTATAGGAAAGTCTGCTACTCTAATTTGGCTTTGAAGCTTTATGCTCCTCTGACTCACTCCTTTCTTTGAAATCAAACTCTACCAGGGTTCTTAAAATCTAAAACTCTGACCTTGATCTTTAGAATAGGAATTTAATCATTTATAGAACGCGCTTAATGCAACATATAGTTGATGCTATGTTCTAACCATTCTTTTGATGTAATTTCTGTAAACTTATTTGATTTATGGACTAACTGAAATATAGACAACATAAAGAAAATAACCTTACTAACATCTTTATGACAATAAAGGTTTTAGAAAGCTATCCCAACTCTCGTTAATGACTGAAATAAAAATGGCTGATGCTATTTAAGTTTGAGAGGTTGAATTTGCTCCTTGACTCCTAATATGACATTCCAAGATCCATCAGAAAGAAGAGGAAGAACCTAGCATGGAAAACAGGGCTTAAACCTGCAGGTGATGGTAGATTTGTAATAGTAGTAAATTAATAAACTAAAAAGATTAGAGCCCAGTACACACTATCAATAGGATCTCTCTGAGTTTTTCCACACAGTCTGAAAACAAGCTTTTTTTTAAAACTGATTTGTATTAACCTGATATTAATATCTTTTTGCCACAAACGTCTAACTGCTTTTTAGTGTGTTTAGTTTTGCACTAAAAAATTCTAATTGTATTCTTCATGTTTACAAACATCCTATCTCCTTCATATGGAAAAGCACTTCACCAAGGATTTATGGGTTATGGTGTAGCCATGTTTTATAAGGAATAAAGTACCCTGTGACGTACATTGTAAGGAAATGACAAGTCACCTTATAAAGAAACTCGTCTTCGACCTCGTCTCTGTATGATCACAGACCTACTCTGGTGACTTGGAATATCCTTTGAATGTATGATGGGGGTACTTTATCCCATCTAATATAAAAGTGTATTGTGATTTGTGTCGTTTTGGTCCTTTGGCGGTATAACTTGTTAAGAGAGAAGATATGAAGGGTGATAGGGTGTTCTAGAGACTTTATACTGCGTAATGTTAAAGGCTTTGAATTAATTGGTGTTATTGTAATTTAAAGTATAAGTTGTAAAATCAGCACGGTGAACAGAGAATAAAGTTAGTTATCCTTGCTACTAGAAACAAAGATGTTCCGATGGCGATACTAGACTAAGGTGGCGATGGAAATATTTTCGCGATTCGGGTATCAGAGAATGATGAAAGTTTATTTGATGTATGTTGTTATAACAATATTCCTTCATGGCCACACGAGGGCAGCAAAAGCAAGAGAAAATCGTCAATGCAGCAAGGTAAACTTGTGAGAAAAGGATTATTTCTTAATGTAAAACTACAGAGATACTGAAATCCCGGTATGAATTAAAAATGATTCCTCTTTTTTTATGTTATGGTAACAATGATTCTAACAAACATGGCTATCTCTTCCTTGGGTTTATACATCACACTGTGTCTGATAAATATTTAATACAGCGTCTCATACTAAGAGTGAAAGACGCATCATAAAGCAAACAAGCAGTGACAATGCCATGTCTGGCTTTAATGTACTGTACCTTGCACACACCAAAACATGCCACCACGGCCGGACTTGGAACAGAAACTGGCCCTAGAAAACAGCTGAGCTGGCCCTGGAAGAGGGGAAGGGGAAGGAGGGGAGGGGTGTGGGGTGGGAGAGGGTGGGGGCTTGTTGGAAGCACCACTCCCTTGTCACCGCTGCCGCTTTTGTTACCGGGGTCCGATATTGCAGCTATGCAAAATCGGCCACAACAACAAAAACGCCCGCAGGGGTCCAAAACCGGCCGCTACCCTGGCAGCCCACCGGGAAAACGCCCGGTGCCCACTACAGCCAGTCTGGCCCTGCATGCCACTCATTCTGCATTCAAATGGTTACACCTCTCACCCTGAATTTATAAAGACACTGCGTTCATTCAGCAACCACTCAGACACATCGTTCACATCTTACCCTGCACTCACAAACTGGGCAACCTGCCTTTATTCCCTTCATACCCACCACTGACCTTGCACTTACCCTGTAGACACACACCACGTCCCTTGCACTCGTATACATCACATTCTGCCCTCACCCAATACCCACCACTCACACCCCTCTGACACTACACACAAACACTGCTCATCCTCAGTAGCAGTGCGTCCATTAGGGCGTTGGGGCGTAGCCCCCCCCCCCGCAGCGTCGCCCGCAGCATCGGCGTCTTTGAACTTAAGTAAACTGAATCAGTTTACTTAAGTTCAAAGAAGCAGAGGGAGATCTGACAATGTCAGTCAGCATGACGACGGACCGCCGTCCGGCATCATGTTGACTGACATGATTGTCAGACAGACCAGGCAGGGGCAACCGGCAGCAGCACAAGTGCGCATGATTGGGGAAGGTGACCGAATTTTCGCTCCGTGTCCAGTCATGCGCACTTGTGGCTGCACAGGCTGGCGCATGCCCATTAGGAGACCGAGGGTTGAGCAGAGGCTCAAACCTCGGTCTCCTAATGGGCAGGCGGGCGAGCAGTAACCGTGCCCTAAGCCTCAGCAGCGCCAGGATTAGCTGAGAGCCTGAGAGGGGCTGTAGAGCCAACGGACGGACCCGAGGCGGCGCGGACGTGCCTAGGACCCCAGGTAGGATAAGGATTTTTTAAATGTATTTTAACGCGACATTTCCCCCCCCCCCCCCCCTGTGCAATAACCCCCCCCACCCCCCGCGATCCCCACCCACCTCCGTGGGCAGCGACTGGGGGCATACAAGTGCAATTGGCACATCAAAAGCTACAACTGCGACCCATTCTTATCTACATGCAAGAAGATATTAAAATGTGTTAGCTGACTCATGTACTAGCGCTTTTGATTTATTTGCGTCAGCATTACAAAAGGACGTGTTTGAATGTTACATGGTTTGGGAAAGAAAACGAAAGCAGCTTTGTTTGAGCAGAATGAATGAAGCCACTGAAAAATGCTAACATATGACTTTCAGCGTATTGTCTCTCACAGGCAATTTTCATGTTCACGAATTTAGTTTCCCTGATTACGGACATACAATTCAGGTCGGAGACACCCTATAACCAAAACAAAACCTAACGGAGTCACAGTTAAATGGTAAAGTTGATTATAAGAGCACAAGATACCCTCTAGTGGCGGTACTAAATACTAGCATAAACCCACCGAAATGAGACCTGGCATGAGAGCAATCATTGGCAGCGCAATTCTCTCAAGAGGGTACTAACTGCCAGCCGAATGCTAAACCCGATTGGTCGCACACTGCTACACCTACCAGTCGTGTTCCCCCAATGAAAATGGTCCCTGAAGGTCAGCGTCGGCGGATACACCTATGCTCGAGTGTGAATGCAAGTATGCGTGGCGTGTGCCATCCCTGGACACGTGTTTCGAGGTAGTTGCCTCTCGTCAGCAGGGAGTAGGAAAATGTGTGGGGTTGCTGTGTAAGCTGCTAAAATCGTTATCAGGTCTAGTACCTCTCGTAGCGCGCAGGTGCGTAACCAGAGTCCGTCGACTCCACCGGCTCAAGGGAGCCTGAATATAAAGTTAAACCCGATTGGCCGCACACTGCTACACCTACCAGTCGTGTTCCCCCAATGAAAATGGTCCCTGAAGGTCAGCGTCGGCGGATACACCTATGCTCGAGTGTGAATGCAAGTATGCGTGGCGTGTGCCATCCCTGGACACGTGTTTCGAGATAGTTGCCTCTCGTCAGCAGGGAGTAGGAAAATGTGTGGGGTTGCTGTGTAAGCTGCTAAAATCGTTATCAGGTCTAGTACCTCTCGTAGCGCGCAGGTGCGTAACCAGAGTCCGTCGACTCCACCGGCTCAAGGGAGCCTGAATATAAAGTTAAACCCGATTGGTCGCACACTGCTACACCTACCAGTCGTGTTCCCCCAATGAAAATGGTCCCTGAAGGTCAGCGTCGGCGGATACACCTATGCTCGAGTGTGAATGCAAGTATGCGTGGCGTGTGCCATCCCTGGACACGTGTTTCGAGGTAGTTGCCTCTCGTCAGCAGGGAGTAGGAAAATGTGTGGGGTTGCTGTGTAAGCTGCTAAAATCGTTATCAGGTCTAGTACCTCTCGTAGCGCGCAGGTGCGTAACCAGAGTCCGTCGACTCCACCGGCTCAAGGGAGCCTGAATATAAAGTTAAACCCGATTGGTCGCACACTGCTACACCTACCAGTCGTGTTCCCCCAATGAAAATGGTCCCTGAAGGTCAGCGAATGCTAATTGATCTCCTGGTAGATATGTTTCCTCACACAAGTTATCAGGGACAATGCCTTTGATGGGAAAGTTAACACAAACAATAGGTTTAGGCGCACCGAGCGCAGGCATAGAGCACGGTTTGCCCCATGTCACTGAATGCAGTTGTGCTGTCCAATTACACAGCACTAAAACCATTTGCGTCTGACAAGTTTTCTTTTGTGAGAAGATGACATGTTTAACTGGAGCCACTTTTGTCCGTACGGTTTTCCGTCTGTAAATGGCTTTGTGAATGGGCTGCACAGGGTGAGGGGCTTAATATACAGGTCGTCCTGCAGGTCTAAAAAACATTGCCTCGCAGACATTACAACATATATTGGTGATATGTTCTCCAAAGACACTGGCGTTAGCTATTGCAAAGCCCTCTCTAGTGCTTCGAAGCTGGTTCTTCTGAGTGCAATTTGATTATTCCTGAAAATATTTTCAGAAAAAGCTTAAAGCAGTTTGACCCTTCGTGGCAAGGTTATGCTGTAAGATCAAACACGGTCTCAATTTAAGTTTATCTGTTAATTTTAACAACAATAATTTGGGTTTCACAAAAATGTTGAATGCCGATATTGTAGAAAATAGAATGGGTGAGGTTGCCACAAAGCATCGTGTCCTGAGGACACCATGTTTCCATTCTCGGGCTTTCACTTGACAACCTAAAGAATTCTGGGAGTTGTAGTCCTTTGATTGAATTAAACTGCCTGATGTACCAGATAGTAATGGTTTGAAACCTAAAAGTCCAGGATGAATGACAATCAGTATTATGGCAACACTAAAGGATAGAAGCCAACTTTTCTGTTCTATATATTAGGAGCTATACAAAAGAAAAGGTGTAAGTTTTAAACAACGTGAATAAAATGAGAGCCCAAACTTCCAATCTAATAACTATTGATTTCGTCAAACTCTAATGTCATTTCTCGATATTAGCACTTAATGTGGCACGGCAGTTAGCTTGGTGGGTTCATGAATCTGCTGCAGAGAGCTCCTTGCCACCTACTGGCCACACAGAGTTCAGGTGAGCTGACTGAGACTATCACAGAGGTAGGTGATTAGCAATAAGTGTGATTTATAGCGACACTAATCCATCGAGCTGCAATACTGTAGTAGTCATCACCATGTAAACATAAAATAATTAGAAACGACTGCTTACAAACATGGGCCAGGTTCGTCAAAGAATAGAAAATTGCAATAAGCCCCCAAACCGCCATTAAATCAGTTGGGCTCACTTGATTATTCAAACTCGCCCCAGAACTTGTACGCCCTACCACTTTGAAAAGTCACCAGCCGCCCCTGCTCATCCTTATCCCATACAGTGTTCACACACTTCTCCTTATGCACTCACAAACCGCTGAAACACTACTCATGCTGGCTTTTCAATCTTCACTCTCCCACATCTCACCTTGCACACTCCAACAACTCCCAACTTGCACTAACACACCTCTCACCCTACACATGCACCGCTCATCCTACTAGCACACACTGCTCACCTTGCACATTCACCATCTACTTATGCACTGCTCATGTTGCTCACCTACACACCTTTCAGCCTGCCCACCTACACACCTTTCAGTCTGCGCTCAGACACTGCCCACCCTGGAATCAGGCACTGCTCACGAACTTTCAATAACTAATTCTGAATTAAAAACTAGTGTGAGTGGCTAAGACAGGTGTTTCTCCCGTTGTCAAAGGGTTTTAGAACAGCTGGAGAAGAGCCCTTTTGGGTTTCAAAGATTGATCAAGCTGAAGCGTTTTAATACATTCTTAGGGGCATATTATCAAGAAATCTTTCGCCACTTTAGCAGCACATATCGCTGAAAAAGCGACGGTTTTGTTATCGCACTATCAACAAGAACACGCTAACATGCTTTAGCGCTTGTTTTCTTGAGGTAGCTGCCGTTTTTTTTTTCTTTGCATGTCAGCGATATTTATCGCTAATGACATGCAAAGTAGGCGTTCCTCACCAATACTACATGAAAACAGTCGCAAACACAACTTCGCACTAATTAACAATGAGGCACCGGACCCACACAGTGATTAAAAAAGCCACGTTAACCGCAGGAATTTAACACCTGTTTAAAAGCTGACTTAACCATCTTTTGTATTGGAGGTGGATTGTGTGGTTAAGTTCACACTTGCCTATTAGCAAGCTTTTCATTAGAGCTTACTAATTATCGCTTGGTTTCTCACGCTGTTGCTGCTTATCGCCGTCTATCGCTGGATTTGACTTCACCTCTGATCAAAGCGTTGCTACCAGCAATAGACGGCAATAAAAGAAAGAGCGCTAAGCGCGATATGCGATAATTATCGCATTCTATTGATAATATGCCCCTGAATATTTACTCTCTGCTCTAACCATACTGGGCCTTGATTATGATTAGGCAACTCGCATCACTGCACTTTACCACAGAGGCGATGGTCCTCTGAGGGATTTTTCTCTGCCGTAGTGAGGGGTGGGAAATTAGGATGGCCAAAACCCCTTGGCCCACCCAATGGTAAGCCTTACTTTGTATCCAACTCACAAGTTTGAGATAAGGTTCAAATACACTACTCTAAGGACCATGCTATAGAAATAAAGTATTGCAACAGGTAGACATAACCTCCTCAAAAAGTTAAGTCTAACCAGAATCACACACACTAGAGGTTCTACAGTCACAATACAGAATAAAAGCAGCAGAACTTGATGCTCTTAAAACAATCTATGATTCTTCCTATTATGCATTTAAAAGCACTGTCTAAATAGCACAGTTTAAAGAAAGAACATTAGGACACAGTAACAGACTCAGCCTTTTTAGATAATTTGGTAATTTTATTAATGATCCACAATCAATGCAAACAAGTAACATTTTGAGCATTTCAGTCAAGAATCTTATAACATGTAGTATGAAACCACTCACTTAGGGCCACATGCATGAAAGTATTTTGCATTCGCAAATAGTGTGAATCGCTAAATTTGCCTGTTTGTGAATGCACATTGGCCTTTCTGAATGTATCAAAGGCTTTAGTATTCACGATTTAGGTAATCACAATTTTTAGCTGTTCGACTTGGCATCTTTTGGCTTGTTTCCCCTGTCTTTTTGCTTTCTCACTTCCTGGTTTTGACCCTGTTTTTGCTGGTTTAGTGTCTCTGTGCACTTTTCTCACTGCTGTTCAGTGTTAAAGTGCAAGTGCTCCTGTTGTAAATTGTTATTATGGATTGGTGTTCCTGTGATTGGCATATTTGATTTACTGATAAGCCCCTAGTAAAGGGCATGTAAATGAAATGCTACAAGTGGGCCTGCAGCACTGATTGTGCCACCCATTTGAGTAGCCCTGAAAAGGTATCTCAGACCTGCCACTGCAGGGTCTGCGTGCAGTTTGTGAGTGCCATGTCGACCTGGCAAGTGCACTCACTTGCCAGGCCCTAACCTTCCCTTTTATTACATATAAGTCACCCCTAAGGTAGGCCCAAGGTACCCCTGTGGGCACGGTGCTGTGAAAGTTAAAGGTAGGACATGTACGGGTGTGTATGACAGGTCCTGGTGGTGGATTACAGTTTTGTTTTTCACCACTGCAAGGCTATCTGTCCCATAGGAAAAAATGGGAGTTTTACTGGACTCAGAATGTAGTAATGCATCTTTTAGTAAAGATGATTTTTATGTTCTGTGTTTGAAAATACCACTTTTAGAAAGTAGGTATTTTCTTGCTTAGCCATCCTGTGTGGCTCTGCTGGGTTTGTGGATAGACTGTCAGGCTTTGGAGTGACAGGGGTTAGGGATGAGCAGTGGCTCCAGAGAGTCTGGATAAGTCGGACTGGGCTGAATAGACAAGGCTGCATTTAGAGTAGGGGAAGGAGATTTTCTTTCACCTGAATGGGCCTGGTCTGTGACTGACAATACTGTCTCCATCTCCTGCCAGGAAGCTGCACTAGAGAGGACATAACTGGTTCTGGCTGGCAAACACACTCTCTGCCTCCAGAGAACAAAGGATTTCGAGTTATAAAAAGTTTGGCCCAGACCCCTAAACTTTAGAACTCGCTGGAATCGAGGAACCTGCCAAGAAGAAGAGCTGGAGGAGCTGCAAGGAGGAGTTCTGCCCCTTAGCTGTGTGGTTGCTTTGTTGGGTTTGTCTGCAGGTGCTGCTTCTGCCTTGGGCAGTGAAAGGACTGGACTGAACTTTCTTTACTTGTCCTGAGTATCTCCAAGGGCCTGAAGTAGAGCTTGCCTCCTGCTCTGAAGTCTTAGGGACTGCAAAGGCTTCACCAACCTCTGGGTAACGCTTCTAGAACCACTGTTTCAGTTGCCACAAAGAAGGAAAATGCAACAGACTCTGTCGCTGGCTCTGTGTCCTGACGGCACCTCAGAAGGCATCGCCCGCATCTCGCACCACAAACCTGGTCTCACTAATGACGATGACCGATGCCACCGCCATCGAGCCACTGCTTGCATCGTGACCTGTGGGCACTCCGCACACCCTCGCTTCACCTCCCCATCCTGGTCTCACCGACGGCATCGCTGTTGCTGCCTTCGACACCCGTGACTGCATTGTGGCTAGGGGCACCGCACATAAGTTTCAAGGTGCACCGCCTTGTCCCACACAGCTATCTGAGCCAACCAACACCAGCTCCCGCTAACCGGCTCTGTCGCTTGCACCGCAACCTGCAAGCACAGCATCGAGCCCCGCCTCGCCCTGCACAGTAAGCCTTGGTCTGACCAACGCTGTCTGGACGAACGTCACCGAGCCACTGCCTGCACCGCATCAAGAGAGCAGCGCACCCTGCACTGCTTCCATTTTGCAACGCAACCGCAATGGTTGCCATGACCAGCTCGCACCAACATGCCAGCGCAATGAGAAAGGTACTGTTAATGAGTCTGTCCACGCTTTCGCTTGCCTGTACCGTCGGGGACAACTGGAACTGTTGGACTCTGTTGTTTTCAGCATCGAGGTGGCCCCATGCGGAGCTACCGACTCGTACAAACTGTGTTTTTGAGGTATATCTGCAATTTTAAGGCTATCTTGCAAAGAATATATCTTTAAGTACTGTATGGTGGATTCTTATTGTTTTGGTCTTGTTTGGGATATATAAAAATATTGGATATTTTTCTAAACTGGTGTTGTGTCCTTTTGTAGTGCTTTCACTGTATTACTGTTGGTTATGTGCAAATACTTTACACACTGCCTCTGAGTTAAGCCTGACTGCTCGTACGAAGCTACCAAGGGGGTGAGTAAGGGTTATTTTCGGAGTGTAAACTCTATTACTCTGACTGGGAAGAAGGGTCCTACTTAGACAAAGGTACCTAACTCTGCCAACTAGAGACCCCCATTTCTGACATTAGCGATTACCTAAATTTTGAATGCAAATAGGGAATCGCAATATGCGATTCCGTAGTGCACATGTAAGAAGCCTTTCCTAAATGCAAACTGTGCATTTAGGAAACGTTATTACCATCGATTTCAATTTGATGGTAAACATGCACAATTTTGGAAAATGCAAAAAAATGCATTTTCCAAAATGCCATGTGGTGCACACATTCCCCCAAGGGTATGTGTTTGCCTTACATGTGCACCATTTTTAGGGGTGCTACAGGGGGGCCTTAAGCCCTGTGCACCCATGCCTTTACATTACCTAATTTGCGACTACCAATTAGCTAATTGCAGTTAAGATAATGCAAGACAATTCGCATAGGATCGAATGGAGTTGCAGTTACAAATAGCTATTCCCTAATTGCGTTCGCGATTTTTAAGAAATCGCTATTAGGGAATCGCTATTTCCTGTCTGTTTTGTTACATCACCTTTAGCAATTACCTATTTGCGATTCGGTAAAAATAGCAAATAGGTAATCACAAATTGTGAGTTTCATACATGTGGCCCTTAGTCTAATTTTTCTAAACCATAAGAGGATAGTTTAAAGGTTACAAACTCCTACCACCATTTTAAGGCAGGAGGATGGGTTTTTATTGCCATTGAAAAGGTGATCTATGGCAAGGGACAAAGGAATCAAGTCAAAGTCTACTAGGGGCAAGTACATAAACATGGGTTAAAGGGGATATAGGGCAAAATCTGGCAGCTTACCAGCCAGTGCAAAAGAGTTCAGCAAGCAAAGTCGTTAGCAAGGGGCAAAAAGCATAGGGCATAGAAAACAGTCTGTCAACAGACTGTCCTTAGTTGTTCAAAATGTTGAATATGCAGAACAGATAAAGCAACATTAGAAGAAACATGAACAGTCCATTGTATTAGCCATTAAATAATGGAGATTATCAAAGAGAATTAATTAAAATTCATTTAAAGTTAACATTACTTTTCATTGAAATAAACTTATATTTAGATTCAAACATAATGAAATAAATCAAGCATTTCATATAAAGAAATAATGGTAATGTTTTCAGTGTATATTGCATAGAAATTACTAAAGCGAAGTATGGCCTACTGCCACAAATTGAAGATTTATACATGTAAATTATCTGAAAAACGAAGGGTAATGGTAATCCCTCAACAGGGATAAACCGCACTTAAAGTAGATGATAAAGATAAGTAATGACAATAGTAGTTAGCGCTTTGACAATTTGTTCAAAAAATGGGGTGCTGTGTAAACTAATGGCACTGATTACCCAACAGTGCTAATAGCAGGTCCAAAAACCTGCATGTACAAATAGAAATTGTTCAGTAATAGCACTCCCTAATGCAGTTACATTTGGCGCTTTACAACCAAAATCCACATAATGAATGATTGCATTTTCAATAAAATGTCCACTATCGATGTAAATTAGTCTTCTTTATTCTTTGTAGTGAATTTCCTGGCAAATAATAGAAATCAGGACAACACGTGTTTCGTCTGTACCACAATACATATTTCAGACTCTTAACACGTGTTTCGTCTGTACCACAATACGTATTTCAGACTTTTTTAAGGCTGGAAAAGATGGAGATGTACACAATGTATAAGACTCTGCAAATCGGTTAACATGATTCAGTATTCAAAGCTGAGTACTCAGATCTAACCATAAATTTCTATGCAAGAAAATTAAGGAGGAAAAAAGAGGCGAGAGAGGGAAAATAGATTAAATTACCCAAAACACCAAACAAATATGTTGTGCAAAGAATAATCAGATTTTGGGCTCTATCATTATCCTGACATCAAAGAAAAGAAATGTGGAAGGTTTATGTGGGGCACATCTCAGGATCAGGATCTACAGTGAACTCCCCCGAAAGATGGGATATTGTCTTCATCTGCAAATAAAAAAGTTTGAATCAGCTGGATGAATTCAAGAACCAAAAATGGCTACTGAGACAGTTTTCAAACATCCTGCAACAGGCAAAAAATAAAAAACGCACATGAAAAATTAATAATCCATAGCACACCTCAGAGCATGCACAATGGTTTCTTGCTTTGGCCAGAGGCCAGAGTATATAATTACAAACGTAAAATAAAATTCACTGAAAATCTTGTTAAAGAGAAATTGTGGTTCTCTATGTAATCAGAATAGAAATTATGATTTTTATAAATCCATTTGCAGTTGCAATGCTGCGCTAAAAAACACTGAATGGCGGAGAGCAAAGCAGTCATAACTCACCACAATGCACTGCTCATGACTTCACTAAAACGGCCCCCTCCCGGTGATGACGCAAGGGCTTAGTGCTTCTTCGCTGGTAATCCGGCTGGCTATAAGTGCATTTGGGGGGTTGGAGGGAGGAGGCACAATGGCGCTGGGACAAGACATATGCAGACTATGGAAAAAATCTAAAGGTTTAGCAAGAGGTGGAAACCTTTGGCAGACATGGAGAGCTGAAGCAGAGTCAGTCACAAATCAGACCCCACCTGCATGCCACTAGCTATTAGAGGTGTGTGAGCCAATAAAGTTGAAGGGAGAGCAGAGCCAAGCCAATGGCTTGGCTCAGATCTTAGAGCCCGTTCACGAGCCTAGCTCCGAATATGTTTGCCATGTAAATCATACCACAAACGTCATTTAAAATATGATGTCTCTTCAAAATTCTAAAAGGTGTATTTCTATAATATATGAAGCATGTACATTGGCATTTCACATTGTTATAAGCCTAATGCACCCCAATGTAGGCCTAGGTAGATGCACAACCTTTTACCTACATTTGTCATTCCTTGCTCAACATGACGGGTTGGTGCTGGCCTTTTGCCTAGTTATTTGCCCAAAATTGTTGTGTGGTTTTCTTCTAAAAGCTAGCCTAATTTATTATGCATGAGGATTCTTAGTATCACAGCAGGATTACCATTTTCTGTATAATAACTCTGTACAAGGGTCATCACTATCGTCATCCTTGAATGACAGGCCCACAGTACCATTTTAGGTAGATCCCATGAGGGTACATTTTGGGTATATAAGCACCACATCTTCGCTGGGCAAACCAGAGGAGAAGTTTCCATGCTGACACAAGACGCTGGAGTCCATACACACCAAACCTCCAGCACACAGTGGTCTGACATGATGTGATAACCCTTGCCGGGTGTCCAGCTTAAGACAAAGATGGGCTCCTTCATTTCTTTCCCATCAGGTAATAGGGTTGGCTATTTCCCTGGGGGGATTGTTGGTTACGCACCCACATACATGCTAGGTACATTTAGGTACACTTGGCTAGGGTTCACATCTTAGAAACACTCTTGATTACTGTTGTGTATTGATATGCCAGTCAAAAGCAACCAATTTTCCTTTGGATATGTTTAAAGGAAGACCTAATCACTAATCATACACCATTCATCCAAAATTTCAACCAATATCACCACTGTGAAAAAAGTCTCTTGTTCAACCAAGGTTAAGTCGATTTAGTGCATAGACCATCCTGCATCAACGCGTTTCGGTGGGTTTAAATGATCCAGCCACCTTCTTCAGACAAAGACTTGATGTCGCCCACATAATATTACAATGGGAGAATACCATAGACTTTAATTTTTGTCATTGAGACCCACTAATCGAACAGGAAGTCATTGGTCAAACCACCACTGTGAAAAAAGTCTCTTGCTCAACCAAGGTTAAGTCGATTTAGTGCATAGACAAATCTGCATGGACACGTTTTGGTGGGTTTAAATGATCCAGCCACCTTCTTTACGAAAAGACTTGATGTCGCCCACAACTTGAAATCAGCAGTATAGGTGTAATATCTATCAAACGTTGCTCCTTGTTAGCTGGCTACTCGGGTTCATATACCACTTACGAGGTTCTGCAACGATCCCATCAATATAAAAATCTTAATGGTGAACTTAAGGTTTTTCATGCGGTTCTTTTTCGTGTTATGTCTGGTATTGAACAATCTCCACCACTCATTTGTTCCAGCTTACGACTACATCAATCAGCTTCTCAAGGTCCCGAAAGGTGCCAGGAAAAGGGCTGCCTCCAATCCTCATACGGTCACCTTCCTTCTCACGATGGACATGATCACACAAGATGAAAGTTCATACCAGTAGGTGTGCAGGTTATAACCCTACAATTGAGTTATATACCTTTACAGCTTCAACATATAACCAGCACCCATCAACCATGTCTTTTGAGGATATTGCACATTTAACCACGAACCAAGCTGACACTAAAGGTTACACAGCTGAAGAAGCAGAGTCCATATACTCACTTATTCACGATACACAGGCTTTTCAGCCAAACCCGGGTCAGTAAATCAGGTTTTAAAACAGTTAGAGTATACGTTAGGAAAGGAAATAAATCAGAGGCTACATGCCACAACACTTAATCAATACCATATGTTTAAACGAATACCTAGAGGGTTAAGAATCTCTTTGCGCCCCATGCTTTTTAAATTTAACAAGCCCTTCATGCTGAGATGGTTTGCCATATTGAATAAATGTTCATTAGATCTTATTCTTCTGATTGTAGAAGAACTATCAGCTTTCTAAAAGATCTGGCAACGGAGATAAATAATTTGAAAACCAGCTTAGAACAAATGATGATGGCGGAAACGCTCACACAAACATTGAATGACATTAATGCGAAAATTGATGAGCATGCCAAGGAAGTTCATGAACGAAAACGGAGCAAATTTAAGCGAGATACTATAGATTATAAACTTGATGTGGTTTATACATAGGCTGATGCACACACCCAAAGATGCATCTATAAAAACTTAATGCTTCTTCATTAGAAGAAAGCGTGGCCACTGAACAGGACACTACATTAACACGTCCGCCAGCAGCAAGCATTATTAGTTCATTAGAAACCACATCTGAAATACCAAGTGCAAGTGGAACAACCAAAAAGTATTTTTTAGAGGCAGGTCAGTCTTCCAACCATCCGCCGGACGAACAAGGCGCATTGAAAATAAAAGAACAAGGAGGGGACAGAAGAAAAAATCCAGAAAACCCCAGGCGGAATCCGTAGAGAACTTAGTAATGAACATTTCAGAAGTGACTTTGACACCAATAGAACTATCGGTATTGAATAAAGGAATGACTTTTATTCCAACTTACATGACCAACATCTTTGAGACAGAGGTGGCATTATTCAAATTCATGCACAAGCTAAGGTTACGCTGGTTTATCCATCATCTTTCAAAAGAGAATGTTACACCAATAGAAACCGAAGAAAAAGTATTCAAACCTAAGAGCACTTATCTCCAATCACGCATAAATCGTTGGATCTATTTGAACTCCTGGTGAACGAGGACCTGGAAAAAATAAAAATGGAAGTTGATACATGCAAAAACTTGACTAAAGCGGAGTCCCTTGCTCTATGAAAACTAGCAGAAAATGAGAAGATTACATTTCAGTCAGCAGATAAAAGGGGAGCCATGGTAGTAATGAACACCACCTACTATGAAGACAAAGTGCAGGAACATGTGATGGATCCCGACACTTATATCTTATTGGATTCAGACCCCACATCAGACTTTGAAAGAATATTGGCTGAGATTCTTAATAAAGCCTTAGAACTAGGATGAATAAATGATAATACAAAGAAATTGTTAACATCTGAATTTCCAGCATGTCTGCACATCTACATGCTGACAAAAATGCACAAGAACCCCATCGATCCACCTTTTTGTCCAATCATTGCAGGTTGTGACTCAATACATGAACTCATAGGAAGATACATTGATCACTTCTTGCAACCACTTGTGCAAGGTTGGGTATCTTACGTTCAAAATACAACTGTTTGAACAAATTGATGGAGGTACAAATTCATTCTGTGGAAGAGATGTGGCTATGAACGATTGATGTTGTAGTGTTATATACATCAATACCGCACTCTGAGGGTTTGGAGGCTGTGGAGTGGATGCTGTTAAGGAGTAACTATGAGGAGTCGCAGAACATCCTTTTACTGGAGCTGTTATAATTCAGTCTCTACCATAGCTATTTTTCATGGAAGGGTCAATTCTTCCTACAACGTACGGGCACATCAATGGGTTTTACGGGGGCACCCACATATGCGAATATTGTCATGGCAAAATATGAGCATACTCACATATTGAATGATCAAACTTGCACACACCATCTCATGTTATACCTCCGGCACATTGATGATATTTTACTATTGTGGAAGGGTCCCAAAGAACACTTGGAAGAATGCAGCAACTCTAATATTAACTACTTTGATATCAACATTGAATAACAACAAGTTGGATTCAAAACTCGAGTCTTTAGGAAGTCTACTGATCGGAACAACACGTTGCATTTCAAAAGTTTCCATTCTCCATCTCTAAAAAATCACCTGCCACTATCACAGTTTATCAGGATCAAGCGCATAACCTCTGATGAAGCAAAAAGCAATAAAGACATCGAGAATATGTCGTAGCAATTTGAACAAAGAGGGTATCCGGGTGAAATCTTGGCAACAGCCAGACAAAAGTATCACATTTATATTGTGAACAACTGTTGAAGAAGATTACAAGAACCAAGATAAAGAGGGAAGTGTGCGTCATTAACTACTCCACAGCAGCCCCAGCTATTAAACGGAGTATTCTGAGAAGATGGGAAATTATCGAACAAGAACAGCATTTTAAGGAAGTCTTTGTTGCAAAACCAATGTTTGCGTATTATAGATCTAAAAATGTACGTGAACTGTTGAAGAAAAGTCAGGCTAGTCAACCCCAGACAAAACATCTAGGAATGCACAAGTGCTTTAACTGTGGACACTGTGGCAACTTGATCGCAGGTAACTCATTTGCTCATCCACACAAGGGAAAAGCAATAAAACTAAAACACACTTCTGATTGCAATTCAGAAATTTTGATTTATGCAATCAAATGCCCTTCGCGGACTAGTATATGTAGGCCGGACTTCACGTCAAATAAAGGTTAGGCTCACGGAGCATAAAAGTACTATTTGGAGAGCTAACATCACATCAAGTCTGGCGGCACATTAAGTGGAAAAAAAACACACGATTCCTCAATTACTTCACACCATACTTGAGAAAATCACAGTGACACCTCGTATTGATACTCACAAGCATTTGGCGCAAAGAGAAACATATTGGATACGCACTCTTAATACTCTTATGCCCCATGGTTTGAATGACAAGTTAGAAATGGTCTGTTTTTTGTAAATTTTGCTTACTACTTGCGTGTATTTTACAGATGAACTGTTTTAATATTATTATTTTTTCGAAAAAACAATGTACTTTGGGTGCTTTCAAGCTTCAAACATGTTGTGTTAAGGCAGACTGACATATCTTTCTGATATAACAACAGAGTCCCGTTACATAGTACACATGTATCATACTGACATATATTGTTTATAGCCCTTGGATTGAAATATAGACTCAAATTCGATTGGTATATTTGGATTTTGTCTGTATGATTATAGGGATACATATGTAGCTCACTCTGTTATTCGCAGGCACATGCACTCTCATCACGCATAGGGTTCGAGTGACCTATCCACAATATAATTTTTTTAAAGTTTTCCAGTTCTGATTTCTCTCCAATTATAACTTTTACACCCTCGTGTTTTTTTGACTTCACATTTGTTACATAGACCTTTTGTACTGCAACTCTGCCAGTTTGGGAATCCAAGCGTCATATTACTGACACGCTATAGTCTGTTTTCCATATTCATTATCTCAAGCGCATTTACTTTCCGCGCCATTTCCTGATTAAAAAGTACCGTGTTAGATGCAGTCAGGGTGCAGGCGGCATACATGAAGGAAGCAAAAGGAGCAATCTCGGCGTGACGATGCAGTAAGTAGGCGTTGTCTTGAGAGTGGGTGCACTGGAGCTTTGGCATAGATTTAGTAATTAGTGATTCGTGTTCATGTTTCTTGTAGCTCGGAGTGCTAATTAAGAACGTGCTGTTGTTGAGGTCGACATTTAAGGAAGAAAAATCAGGAGGTAACTTTCGCTTCTTGATAAGAAACAGGTTAATAAAGGTGGTTCTCACCATTTGTATTTATAGAGACGACACAAAAGGCAAAGAAATTGGATTGGCTGGCAAGCAACTAGGAAATATTGGTTTACAACAGACAGGAAGAACATTACTTATGCATGTAAGTTATACTTTTTAGCTTACTTAAACTGTGGTTGATTGGGATGTACGCTAGATGACATTTATAGTCCACGTCTGTGGCATATTCGTATGAGGTTCTTTCCATTTTTCAGAATTGGAATTGTTCTCGTTACATACTCGGACAGGTGAGGTATTAGGCGATTTACTGCACTCTTGGGAGTCTTTAAGGTGCAGTTCCATTTTTAACACAATACATTTAACACCATACATTGGAGTTTGGTATAGGTTCCTTAGCGCACAGCGCACATCTATTTCTGTAACTCACCTTTACGGAATTTTCACGTGATAGGCTTGAATGATCCAAATTTTTGATAAAATAAAAAACACATTATTTGCCTGTGAGACACGGCACTATCTCTGATCAGCCTGTAGAATGAAATAATGAGATATGTTTTACACTGTTTTTGATTAAGGAATCTACTTTGTTACTTACAGTGTTTCCCTGATGAAGGGTCTTCCCGAAATGCATTGGGATAAGTAAACACTACATGAAGTTGGATACTTGAAGAATAAATTCAATTTTTTTAAATTTATTGTTCAATAAATAAGATGCTGCATGTCATCAGCATTATTTTTGTATAATTACTGTTTGGAGGAGCGATTTGGAAAGTAGTTCTTGAAGTTTTGCATTCTGATGTGAATATTATGTGATTTGCAAACTGAATGTGAAAAACGTTATCGAGTATAGTAATTACTGCAATTGTATAGCACCAATTTTTTGGGCTGGTGAAAAGCGCACCTTGTACTCATGTGACAATTTTTAGTTCTCATGTTTTCTTGATTCACTTACCTGACAGGATCTGGTCAGGGGAACAGGGTGGCACCATTTAAAAAAATCACTGATCACACAATATAAAAGTTTATACCAATAGGTGTGCATGTTATAACCCTACAATTGAGTCATATGACCCAGAGGAGCCAGCTAACAAGGAGCAACCTTTGATAGATATTACACCTATAGTGCTGATTTAAAGTTGTGGGAGACATCAAGTGTTTTCCGGAAGAAGGTGGCTGGATCGTTTAAACCCACCGAAAAGCGTTGATGCAGATTTGTCCATGCACTAAATCGACTTAACTTTGGTTGAACAAGAGACTTCTTTCACAGTGGCGTTTTGACCAATGATTTCCTGTTAGATTAGTGGGTCTCAATGACAAAAAATTATGTCTAATGTATTCTCCCATTGTAATAATATAAATTTTATTGTTGGTTTTTAGAATGGCTTATCTGATTTCAGAATAATCTTGGTGAGGATTTGAATTTGCATCTAGAATATACAACTGTATGGCCAAATTAGTTTTGCACATATTTATTGCAATATTGAGTGTATTTTTAATGAGATTTTCAATTTTTTTTGTTTAAATAAAACTATATACTGAATTATTAAACTGATTAGTACTTCTTGGTGATATTGGTTGAAATGTTGGATGAGCGCTGTATGATTTGTGATTATATCTTCTTTTAAACATATCCAAAGGGAAATTGTTTACTTTTGACTGGTTGTCAATTCAGCGCCCTGTCCCCTTGGCTAAGGGGGGCCCCTCTCCTGTTGTTTTGAATGCAGTGTATCGATATGCCTACATATATTCATTGTTTTAGCACCATGGTAAGATTCTACCTTTTTGTTTGCTCTGTTGGTGCTTCTAGTCTTATACATGTTTCTGTCTAATGATTGTTGCAGCAAATACATTTTACACTAGAATGACGCTGGTTCAATAAATACTTCTTGAAAATGTCTCCATCGTCTGTTCCGTGTGTCTTTCTGGGAACAAGTAAGCACAAGTGACTGAGCGAAAAGTACTGCACTATTTCCACAATCTCTTAGGGGTTCGAGAGATGTCATGTTTATTGGTTGCCAGAAAACTATTTTCTCTTTGGTAAGGGTTGTGGGGTTATAGTGGCACAGCGAGCTAGCTGGTCTATAGGCTAACATAACCTGTGGGGGTGACTGGAATCAGTTTAGACACCAAGCCCTTAGTTTATGTTATCCAAATGATGCGCAGATCCTGTAGATTTGTAGGAACAACCCGACAACATTATAGCACTGTACTGAGAAGTACTTCTAAAAGTAATATTTTTAAACATAAATTATTAGTGCCCTAAGAGGCAAGGTAATTGTTATGTAAACAGTGTACATGGCCAGATTATAAAAGAGCAACATTATATTCTATGAAATCGCGCACAAAAGATTTTTGTGCCACTGGCATTCTGAACTCACATATGAAAATATTGTTAAAGAGAAATTTTGGTTCTCTATGTACTCAGAATAGAAATAATGTTTTTTATGAATCCATTTGCAGTTGCAATGCTGCACTGAATAAAACTGATTGGTGGTGGGATACATATTTATGTATGAAAGTGCTTTCATACATGAATGAAAAATGAAGAAAAAAGAGTTTTGGTGAAATACAGGATCACACAATCAAAGCGATGACTCCGCAATTTACCCAGGTTTTCTGGGTTTACTATCTTTTACTCTTTCCTTATGTTAAAGATTTGTTTTTATCTCTTTGTGCATTTTTTCACAATTTTTATATAGTGTGAACTCAACCAAAAGCCAAATTAGAGCGCTTTATATGAGCACCAGTTACATTACACAAGGTTGCATTCATTGTTTACAGGCATGGGATGATTAAGCGCCAAGACTTGCACCTGATTCCACAGTTGGCATCTCTGACTACAACACCACATCCTGGGTAGGGGAGGAAGGGAGCTAGGCAGAAGCCACATGAAAGCTTGTCTTTCTATGGCCAGAGCCAGCCTTTAGGCTCGAGCCTGGCTTGAGCTTTCAGTGGCTCACCTGCCCCGACTAATTTTCAATCTCCAGAGTTCCATATAGTCCAGTCTCACCCTGGCACCAGAAGAATTCCAGCAGCATTACTGCGTGGAGCTGGGTGCCTGGACAGCACAGCCCGCGTTTTGGAACTAGGAGGGGAGGCTTCCTCTGTGTGGCGGTGGCAAGCAATGGGTAGAATGGAGGAGAGAGAACTTCTAGTGCGGACATCAAAGCCTCACTGCCCAGCTGAAATGGAGATCTTTCCTGTAGTTCATAATTCATATAGATACACAAGTGTTTGTATTAAGTCCTTGTCTCTCAGAAGAAGACAGGTAAACAGTAGCACGCCCCAGTGTACTCCACCTAAAAGCATGCCAGGAAACAACATGCTTTTTGAATCGATGGGGAATCAGTGCTTTAAAGGGGCCAGTACTCGCCAATTACTTTTAAATTCCTGTTTAGATTGACTATTTTCCTAGCTTCTCTCACTCGTCTGCTGAGCCATTTAGGGATCAGAGTGATTATTACAGCACAGAACCTCAAAGTGAATCAATTGCCCTGTAATAGTTTTGTTATCATGGTAAGAGCAGCTTCAGAACCTTTGCTATGAAACACAATAATATCTTAAGTAACTTTCTGGTCATCACTTCTTTTACTTTTATGGCAGTCAGCAGGTAGCGCTTCCCACAAAATCCCAATGCAGCGCTACACACAAAATCCCAATGCAGCATTCAGAGGCGGCCTTTGCTAAGTTAGCGCCCTGGGCATGGGTGGAGAGAAATTTGGCACCCTTGCTGATGGTAGTTTGAGAAATAAATGTTAAAATCAAATTTTGACATGCACACAGTAGTTGTAGTAGTAGTAATATCTTTATTCGATTCTTTTTTAAAACCTTAAATGCACAATAAAGTCAGATAAGTATGAACAATGTTTTTACAAAAGGTCACAATAGTACACCTATATGACCTATGAGTTAAATGATAACCGTAGTGCTCATATGAAGTAAAATTATTCCGCACACCAATAGCTGAAGGTAGCAGTTTAAGAGGTGCACTAGTACAAGACGACTTGTCTGGTTCAACTCCACAGTTGTTGACAACATTTAATATCACGTGCGCTACAAATTAAGCTCAATAAAGGGTCATGTGCAGTAGGCTTTCTAAAATGAGGTTTTAGGGATTACTAAAAACATTTTCATTTCCTAGTGTTCTTATAAATTCTGATTAATTTTCCCATTATATAACAATTCTTTATATCATTTAAAAGCTATTAAAATGTACTACTCTTTAGATAGAATAAAATATATAAGTTAAGTGTGGTTCATTACAACTAATAGTTAGTTTCAGTGCTTTACAGAGAGTTTAATCACCCTGCTTCTCAATCTCCAGGCCTACAACAGATATCTGGACAAAGTGAAAATTAACCACTCATGGGTATATTCACAAGAACACGTGATAACTACCGCAAGAGTAGCGTAACGCAACTTTCAATATTGCAGCCCATCGCGGGAAAATAACCCCGTGACAACGTGGGATTCACAACAAGGCAGTAGAATGTGATAGTCTCCCGAAACCACGGACAATATCTGCGATAAAACCACCTCGATGGAGATAAAAACACAAACCACAACACCAAAAAACCTGCGATGGGCCAAAGCACGATGAGGAAATCAGCGATAAGCAGCGCCAGGTCTGCAACACACACCTGGCAGGTGGGAAAAATCTATTAACACAATTTTAAAGAGGGTCCGCAGGGTTTATATTTATAGACCTACTATCAACTAAAACCCGCAATGAACTAATCAAAAAACAACTTAAGTTGAGCAAGCCTAATCTGACACTCACTCAGAGATAACTAGTGGGCAAATAGAATTGTGACTATGAAAAATGCTTCTTTTTACTGCAGTAGTTCAACAGACTTGTGAAAGCATCCCATCAACGACCACATTGGCCAGACTCATCATTTGAGATGGTAACAACTTATATCGTCCCCACAGGTTTATGAGGAAGATTCCTCTACCGTGATGTTGACAAAGCTGTATGTATTCACAGTCAGAGTATACAAAAATGGAAGATGGAATGAGAAAAAAAATGCCTACCATATAGCCATCATTATTTTATTGGAGCTATACTAGCGACAAAGCTAAAATGGTGTAATTGGCCTTTAACATAATAGGCCAAGATATTACTGTATGTTGTTAAAGCAAGGTCAACATGTTTCTGCCCCTCTCGACCCACTAGGCCGGGCATTCGTCAGGACCATAAAGAACATCTATACACTCAGGAAAAACGTGAAAATCATAATAGAAATGTGATACAACCGTAGTCATGCTATGCCCGTGCGTCCATTTTGACGGCCACAGGAAGGTTGTCACCCTGCTTGACTAGGGTATGTGCTTCACCTCACCTATTGTATCACAAGGCATGGAGCACCGCTCTCTCCGTCGGTTACTCCCGGCAACCAGGGATACTCTGACTGTGAATAAATACAGCTTTGTCAACATCACGGTAGAGGAATCTTCCTCATAAACCTGTGGGGACGATATAAGTTGTTACCATCTCAAATGATGAGTCTGGCCAATGTGGTCGTTGATGGGATGCTTTCACAGGTGGGAAAAATCTCCGTAAAAGCCGAAAAAACACCCACACACAAACTGACCTACACCCAAGCACCATGGAGACATCGGGAGCAGGCACAGAGGATGAGCGCAACCCCATAAGCACCCCGGACGACCAGCCCGGGACCACGGGGACAGGGAAGGGCAAGGACAAGAAGACGAGGAAGACGAAGCTCAGTCTGCAGGCGAACAGGATCATATTCACGGAGGTGATGGAACACCATCAACAACTCTTCGTCACCTCCAACGTGTCACTGGGCACCAAAACTGCAATATGGTGGGACATCGTCGACAAGGTGAATGCCGTCGGGGAGCACAAGCGGACAATGGACGAGGTCAAGAGACGATGGAATGACATCAAGCGAAAGACCAAGAAGAAACTCTCCGCCAAGCAGAAGGCAACAATGCAGACTGGAGGTGGGGGCCCAGTGCCACAGGCTGGAGCTGGATGACATGGAGGAGCTGGTGTCGACAGTCATCAACGTGGACACTGTGGCCGGAGTTGGGGGACCGGACACTGCTCGACAGGACACAACACAACCGGGTGAGTAACCACCAGGTACTGGGGGGATGGGTGGAGATGGCCACGATGGCACAGATGCACAATCAAGTAGAGCACAGTGCACACCCACAATGACTCAGGGTCATTGCCCAAATCTACAGACTGTCACAATGTACAATGCCATGCTGTCTAAATGTCAACCTGTACCATGCGTCTACACAAGTGAACACATAGTAATACACCATCTCCCCTTCACATCGCAGGGGCACCATCAACACCTCCTGCAGAGCAGTCCCAGCCACTCTTCACCGATGACGAGGAGGGCAATGTCAGCATCGACACCCAAACCTTCCAAGACATCATTGACCTCATCTGACACTCACCTCCAGGCTCAGGGCAGCCCAGGTACATCGATGAGACCCCACCCGTCACCCAAACCACCCAGCAGGAGGCACCCACAGCCCCGGAACCCTCCCAAGACCTCCAGGAACAACACATGGCCTTCCAACGCTGTGTGCTGGAGTGCCAGATGGAGACGGCTGAGCAGGTGCGGGTGGGATTAGGCATCATGGCTGCCAAACTGGATGCCATCCTTGGGTGTCTATGTCCACCCCATGGTCTCCAACAAGCCCTGACTGACATCACTGGAGTCATGACGCAGAAAGTAGAACAGCTGTCCACTCAGAGTGGCTCCAACGATACCAGCCGTGAGCTGGCACACATACGGAGGCTCATGGAGGACATGGTGCGGATGGAGGCAGAAAGGATGGCAGCCACCGCTGCACATCATCGAAATGTAGCTGGGATCTATCCTGCCCTATGGACCTCCACCATGGCATTGCCGCCACAAGGCGTGGCGCCGATGAATGCTGCTGCCCCCACACCATCCACATCCCCGCCCCCTGGTATGTCATTGCCTCCCAGTGCAGCAGGCGTATCCACTCAGGCCCCTGATGTGTCAGTGGCACACAGTGCAGCACCCGATTCTACAACACCCACAGATGGGGCAGGGCACACACCCAGGGACAAGGGCGAGAATGGCACTGTGGTCAGAAGAACCAGGCACTAGCATTCATTACCGCCACCTGGCCTGTGTCTGCTGGGTCCCGCACATGGCCTCATGACATTCCACTGACCTATGATGCACTCCGCTGCACTCATCGTGGACAGCGCCTTGGACTGCCACTTCCGGATTGGTGACCAATGACACGGCAACCAGGCTGCGGACTGTACCCTTCCCTTCAGCAGGACTTGTCATCCCCGGAAGAACTCTGGCTGGCCCTCCACGGGCCCATAGTGTGTAGTGGGCTGGGCATTGCCCTGAACCGCTGCGGCTGCATAACTGCACTGGATGTGCAATAAACACCCATTGACGCACTGCTGTGTCATGTCCATCATCATTCATGTATGCATGTGTTGATGAATGTAGGGACAGTGATTTCCCTTTCGTCAATGATGGTCATCCTGTGGGATGCCAGTCAGAGGGTGCTACATTGCATTTTGTGTACCGGGTCCCGTGGACACTACAACTGAGACACACGCATCACTCACTTCTTTGTCCGGACATGGACTGAACCATGCCCAGAGCCAACGTGTCATTGTGGCAAGCCCTGCGCTGGTCCGGCGTACGTCAGGCCAGACCACTCCACTTACGCTCTGAGGGGGGCCCTCATTGCTCCCCATCACAGGCGAACTCGCTTGTAGTGTGTAGGTCACTGGTCTAGTTGTCAGCATGTCACAGCCACTCCCTGAGGGCAGGTTTGCACACACACCACACCCATCCGGCACAGACGTCACAGGCCATGTGACTCTGACAACATAAGGGGCCGATGACGTCACATTCCCCTTTGCCCGTGGTGACTGGATGACTGACGCCATGGTTCCCAATAAAGAAGGGCACATGAGTATTTGTTGCGCGCAGGGTTAGTGGCAACCCAGACCTGCGTACGGCATGGCCCGACCACCACGTGGCACTGACTGGGGTTGCACAGGGTTAGTGGCAACCCAGGCCTGCGTCCGGCATGGGCCGACCACCACGTGGTGCTGACTGGGGTTGCACAGGGTTAATCACACCCGCCACGGGACGGTGACTTTGGGTGTACTGAGTCAGTGGCACTTTAAGCTGCTGAGCGGGTGGGCACCCTGCGATGATGCCCCATCCCGGCGGTCCGGGCAACTCAGGTTTCGTGTGTACTGCTGGACTGCAGTGTATGCCAGAGCCAGCGGGCAGCGCGGGCCTACTGCCACGTGGCCTCGCTTCCAGGTCACAGACTTTGTGGCACCCATTGGGCTGATAGGGTGTGCAAAAGACACACAATTGATGTACATAATGCTGAACAAATAAAAACTGAGGGGGTGTACAGCCTGCGATGTTGCCGGGTGCACTGGTATGTCCTCAGCCATGGAGTATTCCAGACCCAGCAACAGACGTAAGTACTGGTAGCCTGCGGAGCATGGCTGCATGGTGTGGAGGGTGCCATGTCCGTGTGCCCCGGGCTTGTGGCTTTAGTTGTAACGGCACATGGTGGGACATCCAGTCTACATGCTGGTGGCGGAAGGTGAGCAGTGAGGCCTGGGTGTGCATGTGGGGGGCATACTCTGTGGGCGGCGGGTGCCTTTGTGATGCCTCTGCCTGGGTGTGAATGGGAGGGCAGGTGCTGTTGTGGGAGTGTGTGTACTGTGCCAGTCATGTATCTGGACTCTGTTTCAGATGACGCTGACTCAGATGTGTGACCTAATGGACTGCACTACATGCCGGCAAGTGGTTGGAAACACACCAGTGGCAGCAGGTGAGCAGTGTGGCCTGGGTGCGCAGGGGCGGCTCCCTCTCTTCTTCTCTCTCTCTCTCCCCCTCTCTTTTTTCTCTCTCTCTCTCCCCATCTCTTCTTCTCTCTCTCTCTCTCTCCCTCTCTTCTTCTCTATCTCTCTCTCTCCCCCTCTCTTCTTCTCTCTCTCCCTCTCCCTCTCTTCTTCTCTCTCTCTCTCTCTCTCTCTCCCTCTTTTCTTCTCTCTCTCTCTCCTTCGCTCTCTCTCTGTCCTTTGATGTGCGCAGGACACACCTTCTCATCATTTTTTTTGTCTTGCAGGCTGTGACCTACGGACTTTCCTGCGGGGAGCCGCTATGTGTCTTCATTTAATTTCGGTGTTCATTTTAATAAAGTTTTATTTTTTGCTTCGAAAGTGAATGTGTGATGCTCATTTCTGTGACGACACATGCATTTCAACTGTTGTGATTGTGCAACGTCATGCAGAATATTTTGGACATGTTTTTGTGTAGCTGATGTGGCATGTCTTTGTGGGGGAGGGTGCCAGGGAGGGGTGGTCCGGGGGGTGGTGTCAGTGGGTGTTGTGGCCCACTTGTGTTTCCGGGCCGCATGATGTGTGGCTCTATGCCATCTGTTGCCCTTCGATGTGGCCCTGAGCTGGTCTCCCTTTTGTGGTGCTGGCTGCCGTCTGACTTAACACCTGGTCAGAGCAGGTGTAGATTTCCTGCTGCTAACGTGCCTAATCGCTGGTTTTTTGTTCTTATCGCCAATCTGTCTGGTCGTTGAGAATGTTGAGGAGTGGTGTGATCACGGCTTTTGGCACAGGAATGCCCACTCTGCATCTCATTAGCAATAGTTGCGGGGATCCTCTGTGGCGATGTTTTTTGCGGCAGCTATCGCGGGTAAACTGGTGCTGTGGGCTGTTAACACCAACTTGTGAATGGGGAGGTACATTTATCACGACTTTGACTGCGATAAAGTGCCGTTAATTCGGCGATAGCTCCTTGTGAATATGGCCCTCAGAGTGGTCACTTCTAAAAATTTGAATCATATCTTTTAGATGGTTTGCAGATAAAATGCGGCTTATCGGAATTAACCAAGTTCTTCTTATATCAATGTAGTTAGGACAAAAGAACAAGAAATGTTCTTCAGTTTCATAATTAGCTGTACATGAAGGACAGTTGGGCAGAATGTTAACGCCCTTCCATTTACTACAAAATCAATTTACTGGCAGAATATCATATCTGAATTTTAACAAGGATTTTGCTAATGGGGGTTCAATACAATTCAGCGACTACTCTTGATAGATGCTATCTTTAAAATCCAGAAACCTCATTGTTAACTCCCAGCAGTCCCTCTGTTTAACCACGATTTGCTAATGTGATGCCAATATCTCTTTTTAAGATTTAAAAGGGATTTTTCTGGATACCAGTAGGGTTAGTCCAACGCTCACTCATCTCATACTAAATCTGTATACCCAGCTCTTTGTGTGCTTGAGCCACAAAATGCTCCCTTTAGTATCTAATGCGATCACATGAAGCAGTAATTGTCTCAGAATAAGTGGTGAGTTATTTGACCATACTCAAATCCAGTAGGCAAGTGTGCTACATTTTAAGCCCCAAGTTCAGGTGCATGGGAGTCAAAGGGGAATTCTGTGGGAGTTCCAGAACTGCTCTCATGAAAACATACTTAGGGGCATATCAACAACAACCGGTGATAAATATCGCTGAGCGCACTTAGCGCTCAGATGATTATCGCCGGCTAGCGCCGATTTCTATCGCTGAGATAACGTGCTATTAGCAACGCTTATCTCATCAGCGATAAAAATCCTAGCGCTAACTGGCTAACGTGAGATTATCGCTGGAAACCCAGCGACAATCTCACGTTAGCTAGTTGATAGGGACTCACAAACTTAGCCATGATATCCACCTTCCATAGGATATCATGGCTAAGTCAGTCCTGAAGCAGGTGTTAGGAAAGTAGCGATAACAGGTGTTATCGCTACTTTTCCTGACGCTATGCTTCATAGCGTGGGGCTTGATGATAGGAGAAATGTCGCTTTGCGACATTTCTCCTATCATGTCAGGTCAGGAACGCCCACTTTGCATCTCATTAGAGATGCAAAGCTGGGCGTTAGACATCCCCACGCTAAAGCAAGGTTTCACGCGTTAGCGTGGCCTTGCTAATATAGCGATAAAATTATCGCCGCTTTTCGGCCGAAAACGGCCGCTAAAGCGGCGATAATTTTTTATCGCCTCCTTGTAAATATGCCCCTTAGTTTTTTCAATAACCCTAACATTATTCAGGCCCCATAACTCTGCGCCATATGATGCAGCTACGATACCCTTGGCTTGACAGACTTGAACTACTTGGGCAACTGGCCCTCAGATTGATTTTTTCAGTTTTTTTGTACTAAAGTAGAGATTACATGTTGGAGTGATAGCTGGCTCTTTGCAATTTGTGGGGCCCATGATAATAAATTTGTCAACCTAACCCCAGGTAATCCAATTGCTTCACTTGCTCCAGTGGGGTATCACCCAGTTTGACTTGTGTGGGTTAAATGCCATGAATTTAGTTTTTGTGACATTTATTTCTAGCCTGAGTTCCCCTAAAGATGCTTAAAACCGATCCGAAAGGTTTTGGAGTAAAGCATCATCAGTAAAAATCAAAGATGCCAATGATTGACCAGCTAGCTTTGGGGGATCACCTTTGAAACCAGCTAATGTTTCAACCAACCCATTAATGTATAGAGTGAACAGATTAGGCACCAGTACACACCCTTGTCGTACACCTCTGTTCACCCCTATATGGTCTGTCAATTCACCCATCTTCTTCCATCTAATGTGATCACAGTTGTCACTATGAAGTCTTATAAGTACCTGCTCCAGTTTTCTCAGGACCCCAATCTTATGTAGAGCTGCTCACAATTTTTCTCGGGGTGCTAAATCAAATGCGGCACACAGGTCCACAGAAGCAACATACACATGTCCCTTTTTGATAACCACATATTTCCATAATATTGTTATAAACCGAAATAATTGGACGATGGTGCTTGCCACGTGGTGCATGGAAATGCTGTGCATGCTCTTTTACCATTGCGGATGATGGTGCAGCCAGCAGCACCGTCCTCAATGGTAAAAGGCCAGGATGCGCCCGCCATTATGGCGGGCGCTTCCTAATTGCACTGATGGGACTGCCGCATGTCTGGCGGGTGGTCCCATCACCGTTATGAGGGCAGGTGGACTGGTGTCCGCCCGCCATCCTAATGAGCCCCTTAGTTCCTTATCAGAGGTTGAGCGACCATTACAAGCCTGAAGGCCATACTTACGAGGGAAAGAGGCAACTTGGAATGCTACCCTCACATTCTTAACAGGCTTGTCTTGACTCAAACTCAGAATACTCAGTTCAGCATCCTCCTCATCTGTAACATTCAAGGTTACTTCTAAGGGTTCAAAGGTAATGTTCATGTCCCCAGCAAGCACTAAGTTGTTAAAATCCCCTTTCCTTTACAAGAACTCATCAAGGGCAATTATGGTGGACGAGTCCTGATTCTGAGTAAGAAATCTATTATAGATGTTGACCAGAAGCAGAGATTTGTTACCATTGGTGCTTTCTAAGGTTTAAGGCTAATAAATCTATGGAATTTGTACCAAGCCTTTTCATTGTGCAATTCAGGTGAGTCTTAGTCCAAATGATAAGACACCCAGCAGAAAGGCCCCTAGGTGGCGACACAGCTTCTACTATAAAGTTTGTAAAGCTCACCCTATATACTGTGTCAGTAGCCTATGTCTCCTGGAAAAGGCATATGTCGTAACTATCAACAAGCTTACCCCACTCCTCACAAATAACTTTAGACTTGAGAACAGCTAAATTCCAAGACAGTATCCTTAAGGTCTTAATAGGGCATTCGATGTACAAGGGATTGCCTCTCCGCTTAGCTGGCCACGCTGATCACGGTGGATTGTACTGGCTCTAGAGGTACACAAAAGTGGAAACCTTCCTCCACCAAGCTACCATGAACATGTTACTATGGCAATCCCTCTACCTGTCATATATTGCCATCTACAGTCTCCTCCTTTGACTTGCACACAGGATTAGAATTTCACCTTAGACTGCATTTAAACCTTTGCAGAAATAATTCTGCATATAACAAATAACACAAGGAAAATGTGCCCGCGTTCATTGTGTAAGAATCTCTTGAGAATGCATTTAAACTCTGCTAAAATAATTCATATGTAATCACAAATAGGGAAAATTTGCTTGCTTTAAGTCTGAAGGAAAAATAATGTGAAAGAAAAAGAATATATATAGTGGGCTATCATTTTTAATGCAACATTGAAAGAACCTAATAGCTTAGGTAAGAAGATTCTCATGAGAACTTTCCTACATGTTTCCATATTTGCAACATTGAGTTTACTATGCACCGTTGTGAATGTTCACCGTGGGAATAAGGAGGAGAAGCAGAGGATGTCGACAACACCATCAGATGAGCCGTTTCCATTGGCTTTAAGTCAGTTCTTGAGAATATTTTATACCCTAGTGCGCAATGGTGCACTGTCCAGCACAATGTTTGAAAATATCCATCTAGTAGCTGAATTGGATAACTGGATTGCTTTAAAGCAAGAAGTCTGTCCTCAATCCTATCCTCCCCAGACCAAATTGTGTGATCCTAGGCAATTGCCTTATTTTACTGTGCTTCTTTGTCCTTTATCATCGCACTGTGTGATCCTAGGCAATTAATTTACTTCACCAAATGTGATGATAAAGGACAAAGAGTAACAGTGAAATAAAGCAAATTGCCTAGGATCACACAATTTGGTCAAGTGAGGAGTCTGGACTGATAAGAGCATCTTAAAATACTTCAGGATAGGTTCTATGCTGAAACCTAAAAGACTAAGGTATTTCTCCATCTAGCATAGCAACCTAGGCCACATGTAAAGTGCACATGATAAATAACTTGTCTTTCCGTGTTTACTGCCATAGTCATAACGTTGGTGGGGTTAAAGGCTACCACTTCTGATAAATGTGTATACAAACTGAGGTATATAAACTGAAATGCTTCACATGTTGAAGAAAAGTATTTCTTTATCATGCCGAAGTGTTTCATTTTAGTGCATTAACGTGTTACCTTGGTAGTGGCAGCAATGTAATAATTTAAATAAATAAACTCAAATGCTTCGGTATGTTAAAGAAATACTGCATTTCTTCTGTGCTTCATACAAGGGAGGCTCTGGGACCCACCAAACGGCAGGCTTGGGCTGGAAAAAGGTAAGCCCTTATTCTACTGTAAATACTGCAGTCTAAGACAAGCTCATACCCACTTGCACAAGCAAGGGTTAGAGAAAAACAGCCAAACAATATTGAATTGAGGAATTGTATTGCCAACTTAAACACTAATTTTAAAAATACTACTTTTAAAATTAGAGTTAAAGATGGCAATACAATACATTGTGCAATAATTCAGAAAAAACAAGGGGGGAGCCCAAGCGCTCTAAAGGAGCAGCCGCTAATGCTTAAAGCTTCATACACCTACTAATTTTCGTTACATTATTTTGTATAATCAAGTGTTCCTATTTAGAGAGATGGTACTTCCTTTTTGGGAACCTTTGGACTTATTACTGAGACCCCTTCTGACTCTATGTCCATTTTTTAACCATCCTAAACCACATTCGTAGCTCCTCGTTGCTGAAAACTACCGATGACAGTAATTTTACTCTCCTTCCTTCTGATTCTTCTTGATCGAAGCTACGGCAACAATCATTCCGCTATCACTGATTTATTTTAACGGTTGCTACTGCAGCTGTGCAGAACTTGGCTGAGTTTCCAGACCGACCCTTTATGGAAATCTTCTGACTTTATCTATGCTCTGATAATCTTACTATTTTCTAGAAGGAAGTCTTCGTGGGCTCTCTATCAAACTAGGTTAGGCTCCTTTCGCTAGTTTAGTGAAAAGTCTCATTTATGGAACACAGTGTTTGATTTATGCTGTGACTCATCAATCTTTTATTTTACATTTCTGTAATCTGGACTAACTCGAATAATGATGACAAAATCATACTAATCCTTTAAGGTAAATAAAGGTTTTAGAAACTTCTACAACTTCTCGTCATTGACTTGAAAATATATAACCTGACAGTTGATTAAATGTATGACTTGTTGTTAGACTTGGCATCTTTGGGGTGGTTTCCCCAGACTTTTTGACTCTACCTCCTGTATTTTTGATGCTGTGATATATTTCATTTTTGCTGGCTTAGATGCTTTGGGCACTTTGCCACTGCTGATCAGTGCCAAAGTGCAAGTGTTCACTGTGTAAATTGTTGTTACAATTGTTTCTTCCTGATTGACATATTTAATTTACTGATGAGCCCCTAGTAACTCAGACCTGCCACTGCAGTGTTTCTGCACAGTTAACTGCCATGTCGACTTGGCAAGTGCACCCACTTGCCCAGCCCTAGCCTTCCCTTTTCTTACAGGTAAGGCACCCCTATGGTAGCCCCTAGGTACCCCCCTGGGCAGGGTGCAATGTATGTGAAAGGTAGGACAAATATACTGGTGTGTGTGATATGTCCTGATAGAGAAATACTGCCAATTTCGTTTTTCACTATTGAACGGCTATTTTGCCCCATAGGATAGAATGGGAAATGCTTTGTAACATCTTACAAGAATAACTTCCCATTGGGACAAGATAGAGAAATAAAGTTTAGGCTCTCTGAACTCAAAATTGAATAAAACATATTTTAGTAAAGATGGTTTTTAAATTGTGTGTTTGAAAATGCCACTTTTAGAAAGAAGGCATTTTCTTGTTTAACCATTCTGTGTGTGTCTGCCTGTTTGTGTATTGAGTGTCTGGTTTTGGAGTGACAGGGGCTGGAGACGTGAATTCACTGTAGACAACCACGGGGGTTGAGGTGTGCCTGGCCATTGCTGGATGACTCAGAGCTTGGCTTAATAGACCCTGACTGAATTTAGAGTAGTGGGAGGAGATTTCCATGCCCCTGACTAGGGCCTGTCTCCCTTGCACAATGCTGCCTCCACCCCCTGTGGTCATACTGCACCAGTGAGGATGGAACTGGTTTGGACTGGACTCACAAAGAAAAGGACAAGGACTTTGCTGTGTGCTGTGTCCCCCTGCTTGAGGAAGATCTCCAAGGGCTTGAGTAGAGCTTGCCTCCTGTTCTAAAGTCTCAGGGACACAAAGACTTCACCCACAGCTCCACTGAACTTCCTTGCTGGGAGTTCTGACCTGCCAAGAGGTGCCTGTGACTGTGTTGGGCCTCTGGAGGTTGTTCCTGCTATTGGGCACTGGAAAAGCAACGCAACTACAAGAAAATCAATGCATCGCTCTTCTTGTGGCTGTTCCTCAGATGCAGCACCGCGGTGCAAGAAGAATCTCCATGCATCGCGGCGCCACTGCCGACACAGCGCCTGCCGCCGCTGCAAGAACTGATGCATCTATGGATCGCTGCTAAAAACACCAATGCAGCTCCTATCTACACAGCCGCATCGATAGCCAACGCATTCTGGATTTTCATGCATTTTACCTGTGCGGCAAGTTTTCCTGATGCATCACCCGCGGACGAGAACTGTCTCAGAATCGGCACATCACTTCCCACTACAGACCGCATCACTTCTACTGCGTGCAGCATACCTGTTGCATCGTCTCCTCATTGTCTAAAGAACTGACGCATCTCTTTGTTTTTCTACACTTCTCATCTCTGAGGCGGCTTGGCCTTGTGAATTTTGTCGCAACTACATATACTTTGAGAGAAATCACGCATCCATAGTTTTCTATAGGCCAAGTTGTTTGAAACCTTATTAAAGCCATATTCTTCTGAGTATGTTGGATTTTTGACGTTTTGGCCTTGTTCAGCTTAGATAGAGATACTTTATTTTCCTAAACTGGTGTGGTGTCCATTTGTGGTGTTATCATTGTATTACTGTGTGTTTGAGTACAAATACTTTACACATTGCCTTTGGGATAAGCCTGTCTGCTCCTGTCAAGCTACACAGGGGGTCAGCAGGAGTTATTTAAAGTTTGTATCCCCCTTACCCTGACTAGAAGCAAGGGTCCCTATTTGGACAAAGGTACCTATCTCTGCCAGCTAGAGACCCCATTCCTAATATTGGTGATCAGCAGTGAGGATTTGAACCTGTACTTGTACGTGACCCACAGTGATTGGTATACATCACTAGTTTAGTGCAGACCACTAGGCAACCAGATACTGTGTTTTATTTTTGGTTCTAATTTTTACCTGACCCTTAAAGTATCCATGCACCATTTCTCTGAATGGTAAATCAGCAAGTGAGGCTGCAGAATTGGAGTTTGACATTGTAATGTTAAGTAGTTACAAAGTAGAGCAACTCGGGCAATTCTGCAAGAGCTTTAGATGTCCCATGAAGAGCAACTCTAGGAAAAAGGAGCTACAGAAGGCCTTGGGGGCCTGGTGGGAGGCCAGAAAAGTTGAGGAGACATATGATGCAGATGTGGATGGGGGTGCACCAAATGGTGGATTCAGATCCCAAGATTTGCCTGTTGGGAGAGCAGCTTCTAGAGCTGCCAGTAATCATTCTTCCAGAAATTGGGCACCTGAGGAAATGGAGGAATGGCGCTGGGCCAGGGATCATGAGTTGGAGATCTAGAGGCTCCCGACCAAAGCAGAGGGGAGCACAAACGGTCATGCTTTGGAGGAAAAGAAATTGATCTTGGCCCATGAGTTGAGCATGAGAGAACTGGACATTAAAGCTAAACAGGTGGAGTCCAGTACAAATGGTGGCAGGGTACAGTCAGTGCAAGGGGGTAAGGTTTACATTCCCAAGGACCCCAAAGGGGGAAGATATTTATGCATGGTTTGCATCTTCTGAAGCAGCACTGTGTCTGAATGATGTCCCTGAGAAGAATTGGAGGGCAGCTTGTGTAAACACGTTGAGGCCAATGAGAGGAACACTCTCAGGTGCTCTGACCTATCCAATATGAAGGATGGTTTATGCCTCAGGTATTGGTCACACCAAAGCAGTACAGGGTAAAGTTTTGGTCCCTCAAGAAACTTGAGTCCAATACTTGGGTTGAGTGTGTGAACATGTATTGCAGAGCAACTGGACGGTTCGATAAAGGGCAGCACGGTAACTGATTACCACGGGTTGTACAATCTGATTGGTTGGGAGGACTTGAGTAGTCTTTGTGTTCCAGAGCTGCGCCAGCATCCAATGGATAGTAAGATGACTGAACCCAGGAAGCTTGCTCAGGAGGCGGACCTCTGGATGAGTACCCGGGTCCACAAGGGGTATGTGGGAAACCCAGCCAAAGGTGGGCAGGGTCCCCAGCAGACGAGTGGGGGCACAAGGGTAACCAATCCAAAGGACCCCAAAATAGTTCCCAATGTAAAGATTCCCAGCCTCCCAGTTCTAAAAAGCTATGGCCCCCTAAGGGCAGGTCAGACAACCAGGGTCCACGCATGTGTTAGCCATGTGGTGAGGAAGGTCACATGTAGAATGATCCCAAGTGCCCCAAGGCACCACCAAAACCCACTGATGCACCCTCATGGGTTTAGTTAGTGCAGTGCTGGGGGAGGAGTTGGTTCCTAGTGAGGGTGGGGAGCCAGCTGTGATAACCCTTATCTCATTAGGAGATAGAGAGATGGTCCAAGAAACGTGCCTGCCGGATAACATTAAAAAGAACCTGCAGTGGGTGACCATCAATGGGAGGAGGGTGAAAGCTCTGAGAGACACAGGAGCCAGTGTGAAATCTGTCAGGTGTCAATGGGTGTCTGAAGAGCAGGTCATCCCCAATGTACTTCCCCCTGTAGTTTCTGCAAACAACTCTGAATGCCTATGTAAAGTGCTGCAGGTTCCCTTTAAGTGGGGGGGTCTCAGGTTTCATGTTCCCGCCGGCCCCGCACTTATTAAATACACGGGAAACCAGCGGGAGTTCAAGCGCGTCTTTATTCTGCCGCATCTCAGCGCGCACTGCCTTCCCTTACGCTCTTCCCCTTCCCTTTCCCTGCCATGCCTGGTCCTGTCTGTAACCCAGGACAGGCATGGCGATATAACATCAGGTTCCTTGAAGGTCATTGTAAGTCCGTCCATGCCTGTTGACTGCCTGCTTGGCAATGACCTGGAGAGCTCACCTTGGAAGGAGGTGGAGCACCAGGCTCATTTAAAGATGTTGGGACTGCCTGAGTGGGCCTGTGTGATCACACGGTCAATGGCAGCCAGTAGGGGTGACCAAGAGGACCTGGAGCCTGAAATAGTGGCTCAGGTGCCTGCCAGAAAGAAGAAGGACAGGGGGTGTGGGAAACCAGCCCCCGAAGTTCCCACAGTCCAGGAGGAGGCAAAACCTGAGGGGGATGCTCTGGAGCCTACAGGGAAGCAAGTGGCAGAACTGGGCGACCTGCCTGAGCTGACCCATTTGCAGCAGGAAGTAGGTCACTCCAGGGAGGAGTTCTGCAAGGCGCAGATGGAATGCCCTACTCTTGTTGGTTTGCGGCAGCAGGCTGCAGACCAGGCAGCAGGTGGTCCGTCCAGATATCATTTGATTTATTGGGAGAATGCTCTCCTTTATAGTGAGCCTAAGGTTGCTGAGCTCGGGGGAAGCCCATGTGCTGGTGGCAACCATGTGCTACAAGGCCTTCCTACTGGGTCTGGCTCTTGATATGCCTTCGGCAGGACATTTGTGGTGTGACAAGACCTATCACAGGCTTGTCACCCACTTTTACTGCCGTATGCGGAGGCCAGTTGACACACATTGTAGGTCTTGTCAGACTTACCAGGCAAGTGGCAAGACTGGAGGGAAGTGTAAGGCTACCCTCCAACCCTTTCCTGTGGTGAACAACCCTTTCGAGCGGGTGGGCATCAACATTGTGGGGCCACTGGAACCCAAGACAGCCTTAGGCAACAAGTTTATCTTGGTCTTGGTGGACCGTGCCATCCGGTACCCTGAAGCTGTCCCTCTCAGGACAATCACAGCCCCTGTGGTGAGCCGTGCATCGATGGGGATCTTTACCCGCGTGGAGTACCCCAGAGAAGTGTTCTCTGACCGTGATACAAACTTCATTTCCAGGTATATGAAGTCATTGTGGGAGGAGTGCGGTGTAATGTGCAAACTCACCACTTCTTACCATCCCCCAAAGGAATGGGTTGATTGAGAGATTCAACCGAACCCTGAAAGGCATGATAAAGGGTCTTGCAGAACCCATGAGATGTAAGTGGGACATCTTGCTACTATGCCTGTTGCATGCCTACAGGGAGGGAGTAATAATGCCACTTTGTAAGGGGTCTCATGTACATCAACTCAGCTACATTGTACCTATCTTAATGTGCGTTCTATTCCCAAACATGCCTCCGAATTATGGGATTTTTTAGACTCCATTAAGCCTTCAATGCGCTTCATCACAAAAACATGGCTAAATCTGTCCACCTCCCATTCCATAGCCATAGGATTTCCACAAGGCTATAGCATAACCATGTGCAATAGACATCACAAAAAAGGAGGGGGAGTAGCCGCTGTGACAAGAAACCCTCTGAGAGTGGACACCCTGGAGTGATGCTCTACCCCTTCAGTGGAAATGATAATTTTACCAACTGAAAGCCTTAACTAATCTAACCTGGAAGGGAGCACTGCTCTATAACCCTCCAAAAGAGAAAAAAAGACTTCAGTGCAAGGCTTATGGAACGGTTAGCACCTTACATCTTAACATCAGACAATTTTTTGCTCCTAGGAGACTTTAACTCTCATATTGATAATCAAACTGACGCCGACACCATGCGTCTTTTATCAGATATGGAATCACTTGGTTTTCATCAAATGGTATCAAGTCCTACTCACACTGCAGGGCATACCCCAGACTTAATATTTGCAGATGCTAATAATTTAGCAGTAGACACTCCTGGCGAGCAGGTGTGGACCGACCACTTCTCTCTCAACTTCCACTTAGACATTCAGACCCACAAGGAAACCCTCAGTCAGAGTTCCAAATTCACAAGACATTGGAGGAAGGTTGTTCCCTCCGCATTTCTCCCTGTCTTCACTCCCCCTACTATCACTGACCAAGAAGATATCAATCTGGCCCTAAGTGCTTTAGAGGATACTCTGACAAAGGCCTTAGACACCATTACCCGCCAAAAAGATCTAAATCAAAAAGAGAAAATTCCCCCGCCCCCTGATACTCCGAATCTCTAAAGAAGGAGAATTCTACAGCAAGGAGACTAGAACGCAAATGGAGGAAATATAAATCAGAGGAGGGGGGAAGACTTACCTATAAAACTGCTCTGAAAACATATCTAAAATATTGCAACTCGCCCAGAAGAACTCACATAGCAGAGAGAATTAATTCTGCAAAAAACTTGTCCAAGGAACTCTTTAAAATTCTCAAGGAACTCACGAACCCCAGCAATTGCAATCATACTATACCTATGACGCAATCAAACTGCAACAACCTTGCAGCCTATTTTGAACAAAAGATTAACCGCATCTATAGTTTATTTGCAAACAATGCGGCTTCAATGATCCAGGATCTGCAGGGGGCCTTGCAGTCCTCCACTCTGAAATCTTTCACTCTGGTTTCCGAGGATCAAATTCAGGCAATAATTAACACCATAAAATCTGGGTCCCCCACAGATCCTCCCCCCTCCCCTTATGTGATCACTACTCTGTCTCCTATTCTGCTCACCCACATTACAGATTTATGCAATCATTCCCTACAGTCGGCCACTATCCCTCTCAAATGGAATAAAGCCTGTATCAAACCCCTTGTTAAAAAAGCCACGGCAGACCCACAGAATATGGTAAACTAAAGACCCATTTCTCTGCTTCCTTTTATTTCCAAAATCCTAGAGTCCTTAGTAAATTCCCAACTGGTGTCATACCTCGAATCAAATCACCTGCTTGATCCCTTGCAGTCAGGTTTCCGTGCATCTAATAGCACAGAAGCTGCCTTAGTAGAGGTAACAGACACCATCAAACTGGCTTTGGACCAGGGATCTTCAGCCATGCTAGTGCTTTTGCATCTCTCAGCTGCTTTCAATACCATCTTCCCTCATATTTTAGTGCAAAGACTTGGGGAGATTGGTATCATGGATTAAAGCTCCCGAATGGATGAAGAACTTCCTGTGTGAATGCACCAATTCTGTTCAGCTGGGCGAATATTCATCGGAACCCGTGGTCCTTAATAAAGGGATGCCACAGGGTTTAATTCTTTGTCCCACCCTGTTTAATGTGTATGTGGCCACCCTGGCAAGACTCATCAGGTCATGCAGGTTTGAAACCATCTCTTATGCCGATGACACACAATTGGTAATCACTATGGACCACGACTCAACACTGACCAAAGTCAAGTTTGAGAAATGTCTATTGAGAATATCTACATGGATGACTAACAACTTTCTACAGCTAAACATGACTAAAACGGAGCTCCTCCTGTTCGGGAAAGCGTAGTCAGCTTTTTCGTCCAACTTGAAGGAAGTGACCCACTACGGGTCATCCAGGTTACTCACAACCACCTATCAGCCTTTCCAATAAATGAAGAGTCGATCAGGCAGTAGAGAATGCAAACCAGTTAGTTTATTCTAATACACAGCAGCGGAGCCCAATCTGATCAGTCTCCGTGGAGGACTGCCGAGGGGTCTGCCCTCCTTAGGCACAACACAATCAGTTATACAGTTCAAACACCTTCAGGGTCCCACCCAAACTGGAATTTTCCAGCTCTGGCCAGGATGAACAAATAGGGCACACAGGATGAACATTGTCACTAGGCAAGGAACACGATATCTTAGTCCCAAGGCCACTCAGTGGCTCTCTACCGTAGAAATGTATGGGAACGAGTGCATCTAACAGCAAAGGCATGTAGCAATGAACAATTACATGTCACTAGTGCAGCGAAGCCTCAACCTTGAGCTCACAAGGTGGGGGCGCAGAGCAGCTTGTCTGCTGAGTCAAACATCTCGAAGTCAGACTCTCAATCTTAACAGTCAAACAAGATGGCGTCACTAAAGATGGCGCCTTGCATGCTAACCTAAGCAGGAGCTAGAGCATCGCAAAAAGGGGCAGTGTCAGCATGTACATCACGGAAATAGCATTTCAAATCTAGCAGACTGGTGGCCATCAGAGTTGGGCCCTCCACCCAGTCCTAAAAAATATGTAAAGACCCTAGTAGTACTTATTGACGACAATCTCTCCATGAGTGAGCATGTCAAAACCGTCTCAGGAACCTGCTTTGGCCTCATGCGAATGCTCAAGAAGGTCTTCCAATAGACCCCTCTGCAGCCCAGGAAAACTCTGGTTCGTACCTTGATAATGAGCCTCCTTGATTATGGCAATGCCCTATAGGTGGGAATCAATGAAAGCCTCTTAGCTGTGTTCCAGGTGAGGCAGAACGCTTCCGCATGCTTAGTCCTGAACCTTACCCCCACTCTTCTTTGGAGCCCTCCCTTCGCTCCCTCCACTGGCGTCCGATCAAAACATATGTCCGTTTTAAACTTCTCAGTTTGGTCTGTAAGACTCTTCAAGGATATAGCCCACTCTACCTCAGGTACAAACTCCAGCCATAAGTTATGGCCCATCAGCTCAGATCCAACAACCAATTACTCTTATGCCCCAAACGCATTCGAACTACCAAGTTCGGGAGATGTTCCTTTTCATTCTTGGCCCCACACCACTGGAATCTGCTACCCCTATCTATTCGTGCTTGACCTGACTTTAACATTTTAAAAAACACTTCTGAAAACCTGGTTACTCACCCAATAATTTCACTTCGTACAGGGTGACTCTCCCTGCTGCAAAGGCGCCAAGAGAATCCCTCGGGGATGATTAGTGCGTCTAAAAATGAATAAATAAATACAGCAGAAATCCTTAGGGTTCAGTTCCATTGAATTACTGTATGAGCACCTTGAGAGAGGACCTCTGAGTCTGGTGAAGGAGGGTTGGGAGAAAACTCCTGATATAACCAAGATATGTTCAGCTACATGCTGGCCTTCAGGAACTAGACTCAACGCTTCCGAAAACTCGCTCAGGTGATCCTGGCAGCCAGCCATGAGATGAAAAGATGGTATGACTAGAATACCACTATAGTTGAGTTTCAGTCTGGCCAAAAAGTGTGGGTGATGGCTCCAGTGAAGCCTTGTGCGTTCCAATACAAGTGGACTGGTCCATTTGAGGTGGTGGAGCGCAAGAGTGATATAACTTATCTGGTTAAGTTGCAGACTCCTAGGAACCGTTTGAGGGTCCTGCACGTGAAGCTCCCCAAACCTCACTTTGGGACATCTGAAGTCACAATGCTCCGGGCTACAGATGATGGAATGGATAAGGGGAGTGAGTCTCTTCCTGACCTCCTGTCAGCCAAGGAAAATGATGGGTCAGTGGATGGAGTGAACCTCTCTCCCACCCTGACCCCAGAGCAGCAGAGGGACTGTCGCCAGGTGCTGGGACAGTTTGCCTCCCTGTTCTCCCTGACTCCAGGAATCACTAATTGGTGTGTCCATGATGTGGACACTGGGGGCATAAACATAAACATAAAATTTGCAGAGTAACTGACAAAGTCAGGGCCAGCATCAAGGAAGAGGTTTCAAAGATGTTGGTGTTAGGGGTGATAAAGCCCTCCAGCAGCCCCTGGGCTAGACCAGTAACTTTGGTTCAAAAGGCTGCTGCACCCGTTACGACTCCTAAACTCAGGTTCTGCTTAGACTACTGTGGGCTCAGTGCCATCACTAGGACTGTCGCGCACCCCATCCCCAAAGCTGATGAGCTCATTGGTTAGCTGGGAGCCGCCCAATACGTTTAATCTAATGTCTAGGTCCTGGCAGATTGCCTTGCCTGAAGAGGCAATGTCTGTTTTTTCAATGCCGGACAGGCACTGTTAGAAATGGGTGTCTCTAGTTGGCAATGGTTTGCACCTTGTCCAAGTAGGGACCCTTCCTTCTGGTCAGGATAAGGGAGTTACACTCCTAAAATAACACCTGCTCACCCCCTTGGTAGCTTGGCATGAGCAGTCAGGCTTATCTTAGAGGCAGGTGTAAAGCGTTTGCACATAACCAACAGTAATACAGTGTAAGCATTACAAAAGGACATCACACCAGTTTAGAAAAATATCCAATATTTGTATATACTTAAGACAAGACCAAAAAACGATAAAAATCCACAAGACAGTACTTAGAAATCTTCAGTTATCAAAATAACCTTGAAAAACAGTTCCTTAAGTTGATAGCTCCCTCTGGGGCTATTACGGCGTGGTGAACCAACAAATCCAAACAATTCTGGCTGACCGCAGCGTCGCAGGGCAGCTACGGGAAGACCCGCAGAACAGTACCTTTGCAAATACAGGGTGTCGCGACCTCTCGTTGAGCTTCCGAAAGCATGATGTCTGCAGGCGTCGGTTCCGTAGGTCGGTGCAGGAGTCATCGGGCCCTTGAAGTCACACGAGTTGCAGATAGAACTCCTCACGGTTGAAGTTAGGAGCACTGGCATCAGCAGGCGTCAGGTGCTTTGGTACGGTGTGCGATGTCCTCAGGTCGCAGTGTGAGCACTGGCTCGGTGGGACGTCAGATGGCGTCGTCGGTGAGACCAGGGTCGTGGTGCGAAGTGATGCCGTGCTCGTCGTGGAGCTGGCAGGTCACGGTGCAAGCAGCAGCGTTGTCGTTGCTGAAGTGCTGTCATCGGCTGACGAATGGGATTCGATGGCGCCCGCCTTGGTAGGCCAAGGCTGCAGTGCTGGATGAGGGCGGAGCTTTGTGTAACTTTACGAGCAGTGCCCTCGAACCACGGTGCAAGCAGCAGCATCGATTTCGGCGTGGAGCGGCGGCATCGGGGATACCAAGGCGGTGTTGCGATGCAGAGTGCAGTGCCCGCAGGTCGCCGTGCTTGCAGAGGCTCGGTGGGGGCGTCAGCAGGCGTCGTCGTTTAGACCAGGGTCACGGTGTGGCATCGTGGCGGTGCCCTCTGCAATGCCTTCAGGACACAGAGTCGGCAGGGGCATCGTAGACTGCATCGGGTTGCTTTTTCTTGTGTTGCAGCACAAAACACACAGTTCCCAGTGCTGAGGGCAGAAGAACTTGAAGTCTTTGCTGTTCCTGAGACTTCTTGAACAGGGGGAAAGCTCTTCCTCAATCCCTTGGAGAAACTCACAAGAATAGATTGCAGAAAGTCCAGTCCAGTCCTATTACTGCCCAACACAGAGGCATCCACTGCAGGCCAACACAACAAAGCACTCAGCAAAGTGGTAGTTCTTCCTCACAGCTTCTCCAGCTCTTCTTCTTGGCAGTCTTCTTGGTCCAAAAGAGTTCTAAAATTCAGGGGTTTGGGCTCCACTTTTTATAGCCCAGGCAGAGAGTGTCTGTGCCCAGCCAGAACCAGTTATGCCCTCTCTTGTGTGGCTTCCTGGCAGGAGGTGGAGACGGCATTGTCAGAGGCAGACCAGGCCCAGGTGAAAGGAAATCTCCTCCCCCTACTCTAAATGCAGCCCGGGTCTAGTCAGCCCTTTTCTGACTCACCAAGACTATCCAGAGCCACTGCTGCTCCCCAGCTCCTGTTATCCAAAACCCAGACATTCAATCCACAAACCCAGCAGAGGGCTGCTGGATGGCTGAGCAAGAAAATACTACTTTCTAAAAGTGGTATTTTCAAACCCAGAATGTAAAAATCACCTTCACTAAAAGATGCATCTTTAGATTCTGAGTTCATGCATACTAAACTTTATTTTCCTACCTAGTTCCCAGGGCCAGTTATGTTTATAAGATGTTATAAACAAATTCCCCATTCCGTCCTATGGGAAACAGGTCACCTCGCAGTAGTGAAAAACGAAATTGGCAGTAATACACTATCAGGAGTCGAACATGCCACACACACCAGGGCATGTCCTACCTTTCACATACACTGCACCCTGCCCACAGGGGTACATTGGGCTTACCTTAGGGGTGACTGACATGTAACAAAAGGGGAGGTTAGGGCCTGGCAAGTGGGTACACTTGCCAAGTCGACATGGCAGTCTCAGACTGCACACAGGCTCTGCAATGGCAGGCCAGAGTTACATTTACAGGCTGTTTGGGTGGGTGGCACACTTCTGTGCTGCAGCCCACTAACAGCATTTGATTTACAGGCCCTGACACACTCTGTGCACTGTACTGGGGACTGACACATGAATCTAATAGGCCAATCATGGAAACCCCAATCCATAACACATTTTACCACAGGAGCACTTGCACTTTACCACTGATCAGCAGTGATACAAGTGTGCAGAAACACTAAGCCAGAACAAACAGAGTCAAAACTGGGAGGTCAGAAATCAAAAACTCAGGGGAAACACGCCAAAAGATGTCAAGTCTAACAGGCACTACCAGTTCAGTGTCATGCCCTTTGTGTTGAATAACACCCCTGCCACATTCCAGAGACTGGTCAACCAAGTACTGTCCGGGCTGGAGGAATTCAGCGCCGCCTACCTGGATGACATTGCTGTGTTCAGCTCCAGCTGGGAGGAACACTTGCAACGCCTTTGTGAAGTGTTGAATGTTCTGCCGAAGACAGGCCTCACTATCAAGGTCAGTAAGTGCCAGATAGGGCAGGGATCCAGGTGTCCAGGTGGCGCCCCTACAGCCTAAGATTAACACCATTCTGGCTTGGGAGCCCCCCAAGACCCAGACAGAGGTGAAATACTTTTTAGGACTCACCGGGTACTACAGACAATTTGTCAAGGGATATAGCACCATTGTTGCCCCCTTGACAGAGCTGACTTCAAGGAAGCAGCCAAGAAAAGTGATCCGGACCAATGCCTGTCAGATCGCTTTTGATGCCCTGAAATCTGCCATGTGCACGGCGCCCGTGATCAAAGAACCCAGCTTCTCTCAAGAAGTTGTTGTGTAGACAGGTGCTTCCGAGCATGGTGTGGGAGCAGTGCTCTCACAATTGAACGATGAGGGCTTGGACCATCCCGTAGCTTTCATTAGTAGAACGCTACTTTTCAGGGAATGGGAAATGCTTTGTAACATCTTACAAGTATAACTTCCAATTGGGTCAAGGTAGAGAAATAAGGTTTAGGCTCTCTGAACTGAATTTGAGAACACATCTTTTAGTAACAATGGTTTTTAGGTCTCGCCTACGCAGCACGCATGCGCTGCATAGCAAAGAGACCTTTAGTAATCGGCACAGCTTTCCCGGCAAAAACGTGCACGTGTTGCATTGCTTCCAATGGCAACGCGTGCACGTCTGGCGATTCATTTGCGGGAACGAGCAGCTGGCGCCATATGTTATGAATTATCGCGCCTTGCTGCTCGCTGCCACAAGGGAATCGCACAGGCTCCCTCCTCTGTCCTCTCCCCCTGCTGCCGCGCCCGCTTGTTTAAAAAGTTAAAAGGCAAAGAAATCCTCGTTCCTGTGCCTTTCTTTCATATTGTCATCATTGAGGCAATGCCCCCAAAACAAATACTCCTGGCCACGACTCTGTGCAAGCCTGTGCAATTACTTGAGCAATGTTATGAGTAATGTATATCTATTTTAACTAGTTTACAAAATACACTGATGCGTAGAGGTATTCCAGAGCCTCCCACCTAAATTGTGTGACTGTGATATAACTCGCTTTGATGAACACACGGTTACTTGAAGTTGTAAAATTCAGCATTTTCCCTAAATGTTTTAATGAAAGACATTCCAGGGCAGATTTACAAGCCCTTTGCGCCTTCCTGCGCCGCCATTGGGTTACTTTTTTTGATGCAATGGCGGTGCAAAAAATGCGACCTATTTACAACGTGACGCATCTAGGGAGATGCGTCACGTAGTAAAGCCCTGCGTCACATTATACCTGCATCAGGTATAATGTATGCAGGGTGGGCAAGAAGGCAGTGACGCAGTGAAATCCACTGCGCCACTTTTAGGACGCCACTGCGTCAAAACCTTACGCCTGCTTGAAGCAGGCGTAAGTAGTGACGCAGTGTTGTGGAAATAGCCCTCAACACGCATTGCTGGAGTGGCATCGTGCTTGCGACATGACTCCAGCAATGCGTCACGTTTCTGCCAACAGATGCGTCAGAATTTCTGACCCATCTGTCAATCCTTGCGCCATAGTGCACCAGATTGTAAATACGGCGCATCTATGGTGGCGCAAGGGTTTCTAAGGGAGGCACAGGGAAAGTGACGCATCTGTACAGATGCGTCACTTTCTTGTAAATCTGCCCCCGGAGTCGTTGAAATATAGGAGCAGTTTGGTGTGTTAATTTATTTCATTTACTGATCACCACTCTCACCCGTAATGACCCGAATTGATTCCTTCATAAGAGTACTCTCCAGCTGGCTGATCGGTCACTAAAATCAAACTGAGTCTCAGACCCGAGAATGATATGCTTATTTCTATACATGGCCACTACAATTATATGAAATCACTTAAGCCATTTATTTTATTTTCCTTTATCAATTTTGTGACTGGTGAGAAAGATCAAGGTGTTGAGCACAAAGAAACAGTTTTCGCTGAGTATTCTACGACCGATCCAAAATAATCATGTATGGTAGTCACCTTGTATTAAAGTCGCAAACAGCAAGTGCACTCACCTGCAAACCTGCCATGTTTTCTGTTTTATCACTGTGCAACTAGTCACTACCTGTCTCCCCTCACTTTCTTCGACCTACTCTCCCCTTTATTCCACTTACTTTTACTCTGTCCAATGAATTCTCTCTCCATCTACCTTACCCACACACTCTCCCTAATAATTTCTGTCCCACTCCCTGTCTGTTGGGATACAAAAGGCCCCCTTGTGGCTCTGGAGAGCGTGCGCGCATGCCTCCATTTTATCACGACGAATTCAGGCGCATGCGCAATGGAAGCCTTTTTGGTGACACCAGAAGCAAGACTATTTGGTCTGGAGGGACGCACTATATGCTTCCTCTTTACTGTGCGCGACTAGCATCAGTTACAACTCTGTAAAGGATGTGGTAGCAGCAAAAAGAATGCAGTTTCATGACTGACCATTTGACCTAACTCTGCCAGATATAATCACTTACATAATTCTACTGCACTTTTTAAAATGGTCTAGCAGTTCCCTGTAACCGGATCGTTCAATCATCGATGTACAATATAGATGACCGATGTGTTTAGGTTATTTTTGTGGATGGAGGATGTGTATGGTCCATGTATGTCACACAGCCGCGCCATTAGAGCATAGCAGCGCCGCACCCTCTGCCACCACCAGCAAATCCAGCAAATAAAACAAGAATAAAACGGGTTTATAACCTGTTTTATTATTGTTTTAGTGTAATCCCCTGGACCCGCCCCCAGGACTCTGATGACTCTTGGGGGCGGGTCCAGGGGATGACACTGCTGATGGGGAGTGGTGGGCACTCACTTCACTGTGCATGAGGTGTTTGGCAGGCCATCTCAGGCTGACCAAACCCCTCATGTGCAGTGATGCACCCGCCAGCCCAAGCTGCATTGCTGGGACTGGAGAGAGCAGGCACAGGCTCCCAGTTTGCATTGGAGTGCAGGTTGCCGGCACTCAGGCCAATCTTGAATCTGCTCTCATGGAAAAGCAGCTTCAGGATTGGCCGCAAGGCAGGCTGGGAGCCTGCACCCAGGGCCAAAAGCAGGAAGAGTGCGATGCGCTGGGAGACAGTGGTGGTGGCTTTAAGGTAAGTTTATTTTATTTCTTTTATTTTTGATGTTGTCCCCGAGCCCTCCCCACCTCCCTCCTCCCCACCTCCCTTCTCCTTATTCTGACCCACGCCCCCCACCCCACTTTGGCAGGGGACGGGTCGCTACTGGTGGCTGTGGATGCAATGGACTCCTTTTTGTTTTTCTACATTTAAGTGGTAACTAGAAGGAGGGGGTTAGAGGGCACCAGAGAGCAATATGACATTCAGGAGTCCTCCAGGCTTTCCAGAGATCCTTTGTAATAGGTCAGACTTGTTGGTGAGGAGGAGAGGATACAGAGGACCCTGTTGAAGTTTAGGAAACCCTCTTCCCTGCCTCATTGTAACATTTAGGCTATCTGATACAGGTTAACATGTAGTTAACTGGAATAGCCTCCTTATCTCTTTTGTTTCCTTTATTTGGGTTTCTACTGACAGAAGACTCCCAGCTCCACCTAACCTTCTTGCTGACACCTAAAAATAACAAGCATTGGCATGGGCAATAGGTCTCGCCTTTGGGACCTTATAAGTATTTAGTTATGCAGTACAATATCCTTTGTGCAACAACATCAACTGTTGCACGGCTAAATACTTATAAGGTCCCAAAGGTGAGACATATTGGCTATGCCAATGCTTGTTGAATTGTGTGTTTGAAAATGCCACTTTTAGAAAGCAGGCATTTTATTGTTTAACCATTCTTTGTACCTATGCCTTTTTGTGTATTGACTGCCTGGTTTTGGAGTGACAGGTGCAGGGATTTACATTCACTGTAGACAGCCACTGTGGGGTTGAGGTGTGCCTGGCCCTTCCTGGATGACTCACAGCTAGGCTGAATAGACCCTGGCTGAATTTAGAGTAGTGGGAGACGATTTCCTTGCACTTGAACAGGGCCTGTTTCCCTTGCACAATGCTGTCTCCACCCCCTGTGGCCATACTGGACCAGTGAGGACAGAATGGTTTGGACTGGGCTCAGAGACCCTTGCAAAAAGAGAACAGAGACATGTTGGGGTATAAGTATTAGACCTAAAACCCCAGCGATTGAGACTACTTCTGAAATCAAGAGGAACCTTTGCCAAGAAGAAGAGCTGGAGAAACTGGAGGAGGATTACTGCCCCGTTGCTGTGTGCTGTCCCGGGTTGGCCTGCAGTAGCTGTTTCTGCCAAGTAAAGGACAAGGACTTTGCTGCGTGCTGTGTCCACCTGCTTGAGGAAGATCTCCAATGGCTAGAGTAGAGCTTGCCTCCTGTTCTGAAATCTCAGAGACACAAAGACTTCAGCCCCTAGTTACACTGAACTTCCTTGCTGAGAGGTCTGACTTGCCAAGAGGTGCCTGTGACAGTGTTGGGCCTCTGGAGTTTGTTCCTGCTGTTGGGAGCTGGAAAAGCAATGCAACTACAAGAAAATTGACACATCGCTGTTCTTGCGGCTGTTTTTCCGACGCAGCACCGCTGTGCGAGAAGAATCTCCACGCATCGCTGTGCCGCTGCCAAAACCAATCCAGCACCTATCACCGCTGCAAGAACCGATGCATCAAGGGATCGTGGCTGAAGAAATCGATGCAGCGCCGCTCCATTGCGCCGCATCGATCGCCCACGCATTCCAGATTTTCATGCATCGTACCTGTGCAGCAAGTTTTCCTGACGAATCACCCGCGGACCAGAACCATCTCGGAATTGACGCATCACTTCCCCCGACAGACTGGATTCGATGCATCACTTCTCCTGCGTGCAGCAGAACTGTTGCATCGCCTTCCCATGGTCTCAGGAACTCATGCATCTCTTTGATTTTCAACACTTCCCATCTCTGGGGCTGTTTGCCTTGTGAATGTTGTCGCAGCTACAGGTACTTTGAGAGAAATCACGCATCCATAGTTTTCTATTGGCTACGTTGTTTGAAACCTTTTTAAAGTCATATTCTTAATACATGTATGTTGGATTTTTGTCGTTTTGGTCTTGTTGAGTTCAGAAAAAGATTCTTTATTTTTCTAAACTGGTGTGGTGTCCATTTGTGGTGTTATTACTGTATTACAGTGTGTTTTGAGTACAAATACTTTACACATTGCCTTTGGGATAAGTCTGTCTGCTCGTGCCAAGATACCCAGGGAGTGAGCAGGGGTTATCTAAAGTCTGTATCCCCCTTACGCTGACTAGAAGCTAGGGTCCCTATTTGGACAAAGGTACCTACCTCTGCCAACTAAAGACCCCCATTTCTAACACTTGTACTTTTTGTCCTTGCTCCATTTGCAACACTGTGGCAAAAGTCCATCCAACCTGTCAAGCGCCATCAGGATTTCGAGGGTCCAAGCTGTAATTTGGGGGATTTGATTCAATACCCGATTTTTGCCAATCCTTGAGCGCTAACAGTAGTAAATTAAATGAGGCAGCAGAGGGTCTCTTTTGTGTTCATTGGTCAGTCCCTGGCTGAGTGACTGGCCCCTGAACAAAAAGATCCCCAGACCTCCCGCAGCTCGCCTAAATCACCGATAGTTTAACTGCCTCACGCAGATGATGGTTTTGTTGATGTGTGCCAGCAGGGGTCAGAGAGTGAAAAGAAGGCAAGGAAGGTGGCTAACTGGTTAAGTGGTGTCAGAAACATCGCCCGCTGTATAATAATGAAGGACTAAAAACACTATAAACTGGCAAATCAGACAGAAATGAAAATGCAAGGACACTGACAAGGCTGGAGCAGGATTAGAAGGGGACTGCTGTTGACATAACCTTAATGCACACAGCTCCATGAGCCCGTCAGAAAAATGGCGCCCTGGGCCTGGGATATGCTGATATTGGCGTGATGAGGGCTTACAGCATTGCTGAGTGTGAAGGGGGATGTAACTGATCATCAGACAGAGTGGACACATGCATTTAAAATAAAATTTGGATATTGCATTTGTAAAAACAAATCGGTTTTAGTGAATGATGTGCATGTGTGATTGTCTGTGCAAGTACCCGTGTGTAAATATGTGTGTCTCAGATGTGCACTATGAACGGCTAGAGAAAAAAGTTTTTCTATTTCAGCAGATTGTACTAATAGCTTTTCTTCTGAGCGCAATAGAGTTCTGTACAGCACTGGCTGCTCATCAACACATGTAATGAATAGATCATGCACAATGTAAATATGGCAAGTGTTAGCTCCCAAGGATTGGCAGAAATTTATTTTTAACTAGACACCCTAATTTACAGCTTGGGCCCTCGAAATCTTGTGGTGCTTGACAGGTCGAATTGACCTTTACCACCATGTTGCAAATGGAGAGAGGACATAACCACGTAATATATATATATATATATATATATATATATATATATATATATATATATATAGATATAGATATATATATATATATATATATATATATATATATATATTATCTACTGGCAGTCGCCAGTAGCTAGTTATAGTTAGGACCATGTTTCCATAGGAAATCTCAAAATTCTATTTTGAATAACTTTGGCGCCGGTTGACGAATCTTCGCAAAATTTTCAAAACTAATGGGGCGCTCCGCTCAGCTCCTACCCTGAAAGTCTCGGGGGGATTCGTCAAGCGGGGGCCGAGATAAAAGGGGGGTCCCAAAACGCGTTTTCCCCATGCATTTTCCCATAGGACCTTTAGTCGAAGGTACAGCCCGAACGGCTGAACAGAATTACTTGAAATTTGGCAGAGAGGTAGTCCTCAGGTCAGGGATGTGCCTTTTGCATATATGGAGTCAATCTGTTCAGTAGTTCCAGAGAAAATTGCAGTAAAAAGCACATACATATCTATAGCCGCGCACCCTGCGCGCACGGTGCGTGCACCCTAACGTGAGCGAGCGTAATTCTGATTGGTTGTTACATGTCAGTCAATGTTCGAATCGGTCGAAATCGGTAAGTGTCGGCCGCCATTTTCTTTCTTTTCAGTGCGAGAGTGGAAAAGGAAGGTGGCGAACGTGAAAAGGGGGCAGGGTAGAGAGTTCCTGACCCCCTAGCCTTTGTCAGGGGGTCCCTGAAGGACCCCGAAGGCAAAAAAAACATTAAATTTTTTTTTAACAAAATCGCGGGGGTGCGCGCACCGTGCGCGCACGGTGAAAAACCATAAAAAAAAAAAATTAATATGTAGTTTATTGAAAAATAAATATATAAAAAAAATAATAATACATACATAACTTAGCATTTAAAAAACCATCCAAATTCACTGAAAAAACCATAGGTTTCCCAAACGTTATAGTTAGGAATTAGCATTTAAAAACCTTGCAAATTCACTTAAAAAACCATAGGTTTCACACATGTTATAGTTAGGTGGATATTTCACTCGTAAAAAACCAATGAAATTCCCCCGTTATAGTTAGTTCAGATAACTATAACTCGCGCGACCGCCACTCTATCACAAGGATGATGTCATCAGTGATGTCAAGAGTGATGCCACTGACCATGTCATGAGTGATGTAATATGTGACGTCATGAGCAGAGGATTGCGGGCGCGCAAGTTATAGTTATCTGAACTAACTATAACGAGGGAATTTCATTGGTTTTTTACGAGTGAAATATCCACCTAACTATAACATGTGTGAAACCTATGGTTTTTTAAGTGAATATATATTCACTGAAAAAACCATAGGTTTCAGGCACGTTATAGTTAGGAATTAGCATTTAAAAAACCTTAGAAATTCACTGAAAAAACCATAGGTTACAGGGGCGTTATAGTTAGCTGGACTTTTCACTCGTACAAAACCATTGAAATTCCCCCGTTATAGTTAGTTCAGCTAACTATAACTCGCGTGCCCGCAATGCACTGCTGATGACGTCACATATTACATCACTCATGACATGGTCAGTGACATCACTCATGACATCACTGATGACATCTCAAATGACATCACTGATGACATCACTGATGACATCATCCAGTGAATGTGTGTTTTTCTGAAAATTATATATGTTTTATATATGTATATCTCAAGGTCGATGGAAGAATAAATGGGTATATAAGTGTCTAAATGGATGATTTGTTTTTGAAAAATTGATTGTATAACTGACTGATTAAGTGTATCTTAGTAAATACATGGCTTAGTGAGTAATGTTTAAATATCTAAATATCTCACTTAGTGTATAAGTGGCTGCATGGGTTGGTGAGTAGCTACATGAGTGTCGATATAGGTTATTAGTTGGTTTTTTGAGTATCAGTATGAGTGTCTGAGTGTCTGTATGGTTCGGTGGGGGGTATTACGTAGTGCATAGGTGCATGAATGAGTGACTCACTGTTTGTATGTGTTGAAGACAGCATGTGTGCAGGACTGTATGGGTGGATGAGTGTGTGCATGGGTGTGTTAGTGAGTGAATGACTGTCTCAATAGTGTCTTTATGAGTAACTACATATGTTTTAAACTAGTATATGTGACTATTGGTGTATATAAGTGAGTATATGTGAAAGTGAGAGATTGAAAGAGTTCCTGTATGAATAAGTATGTGTTTCTATAAGTGTTTGTTTAAAAGACTAACTATATGTAAGTTTCTGTAGAAGTAAGTGTGGTGGTGTGTGTATAACTGTATATGCAAGTAAATGGATGTTTGGTTCTTTATTAGCATGACTGACTATGTGTGTGAGTAACTCTATGGATGAGTGGCGTTGTGTAACAGGATGTATAGGTGTATGAGTACATATGATGAGTGAGTACATGTATGAGTGACTGTATAGGACTGTTGGTGAATCAGTGGATGTGTATGTGGATCTTAGAATGACTGAATAGGTTGTTGTATCTGGTATTAGTATTTCCATTGTGTTGAAATTTTTTGTTTCTATTTTTGAATGTGTGTATCAAAGGTTATATTAGGGGAGAGGAGGTCTGCCACTCTATCGCAAGGAAGATGTCATCAGTGATGTCATCAGTGATGTCATTTGAGATGTCATCAGTGATGTCACTGACCATGTCATGAGTGATGTAATATGTGACGTCATCAGCAGTGCATTGCGGGCGCGCGAGTTATAGTTAGCTGAACTAACTATAACGGGGGAATTTCAATGGTTTTGTACGAGTGAAAAGTCCAGCTAACTATAACGCCCCTGAAAGCTATGGTTTTTTCAGTGAATTTCAAAGGTTTTTTAAATGCTAATTTCTAACTATGCCTACAGAGATAGGACATGTGAAGAAAGAAGAAAAAACGCACAGAAAGAAAAAAGAGAAATGCAGAAAGAAGCAACAGAAGTCCTCAAAGACGAAGAAAAGTGCAGGAAGAAGGATAACGTGCAGAAAGAACAAAGAGTAGAGCAGAAAGAAGCCTTGTTGCAAAATCATCCTGTACCCTCAACTTTTTCAGATGGATACTGGTGGTAACTCAGTCTGACTAACCAGTCCATTATCTGAGTACTGCAAGGAGATTGCCTGGGTGAATTGGTTGGGTTTTGGTGCAGTTTTTACAATTTTTTCAGATGGGTACTGGTGATAACTGACTCTGACTAACCAGCCCTAGAGCCAGTGCTATGTTAAAAGACACTCAGAATACAGTGAAACACCTACATACACTAGGGAACACTATGCGTTGGGGTCCCCCTGTGATTAGCATGACCTCCTCTGTAAGCCCCTAGTATATAATAGGGCAGGGGATTAAAACTACCTCTTAAAACGCGCCACAGGGTGTGTTTGCACACGTCACCTCAAGCCCCGTCCCCTCCCTTCCCCACTGTGTAAACACGCCCTGTGGCCGTTTTAAGTTGAGAGATTAAGTCCCCTTGAATCCTGAGGGTCCCTAGGGTCCAACTAGACCACTAGGTACCTCCAGTAAGCGCCACAGAGCTGTGTTGCAGAGAGATGTAAAAAGGGACACGGCCTAGACCACCTCTCTGCAACGCAGCGCAGTGGCGCTTACTGGAAGCACCTGGTGAGCTAGTTGGCCCCCAGGGTCCCTCAGGATTGAAGGGGAATTATTTCCCCAACTTAAAACGAGCCACAGGGCTTGTTTGCACCTGTTAACTCAGTCCCCGTCCCCTCCCTTCCCCACTGTGTAAACACGCCCTGTGGCTGTTTTTTAAATTGGGAGATTAAGTCCCCTTGAATCCTGAGGGTCCCTAGGGTCAAAATAGCCCACTAGGTACGTCCAGTAAGCGCCATTGCAGAGAGGTGTAAAAAGGGGCACGGCCTAGACCACCTCTCTGCAACGCAGAGCAATGGCGCTTACTGGAAGCACCTGGTGGGCTAGTTGGCCCACAGGGTCCCTCAGGATTGAAACAGAATTATTTCCCCAATTTAAAACGTGCCACACGGCGTGTTTGCACATGTCACCTCAGGCCCAGTCCCCTCCCTTCACCACTGTGTAAACGCGCCCTGTGGCCGTTCTGAGTTGAGTGATTAAGTCCCCTTGAATCCTGAGGGTCCCTAGCGTCAAACTAGTCCACTAGGTACCTCCAGTAAGCGCCACAGCGCTGCGTTGGAGAGAGGTGTAAAAAGGGGCGTTGCCTCAGAACACCTGTCTGCAACGCAGCTCCCTGGCGCATACTGGAGATGCCTGTTGGGTTAGTTGGCCCTCAGGGACCCTCAGTATTGAAGGGGAATTAATTCCCCAACTATCAACTGGCCAGGGGGCGCAAGGAGGGGGCGTGGCCTCCGGCGCGATGCTGGTCTTTTATTTATTTATTTTTTTAAGAAGGAGGGCTGTGTGGCCCCCCTTCTTTTTCTAATTTATTGGCCCTGGGGACCCCATCCCCCAGGGCCTGCACCCTAATTTTTTTTGTTGAAATAAATACATTTGGCCCTCCCAAGGCCTTAATCGGCCCCGGGGACCCCTATGCCCCAGGTCATGGCCTTTTTTTTTTTTTTAATTCTTTTATTCTTTAGGAGGGGGGCTGCGTTGCCCCCCTCCTCAGGCCACTTATGGCCCCGGGGACCCCATCCCCCGGGGCCGGCCTTTGTTTTTTATTATTTTGAAAAAATATATATTTATAGAAACACCTAGGACATGCTGGACAAACCGTATGTACCTATCACCATGACGATTTGCGTGATATTCATTAAAAGGCGACTATGCATAAAATGAATCCACGTGGAATGTATTTACACCGCTAGTGAAGCTCTGACGTGTCTGATGCCCTTCCATGCCTAATCCCAGCGCCCCCGCCGGTGGGTACTCTCCAAGAAGACACCCTTGTTGTTTATTTATACAAACATGGGTAGCTATTGACGGGCACATTTAATACACACGCACACCAAGCCATTCAAAGGGGATTCGACAAAAATTCAACCAAACTATGCAAGAAACCCCCCTCACGGTTAAAAAAAACACACATCCACCGCCGGATGTGTAATACTTTTTATTTTACTCTCTGGAAAGGAGACAAACCTCACTTGAGAGTCACAGCGTGCTGCTGGCTGAGCCCAATGCTGTGTTACACCCACCAGTGCCCTCCGAGTGCTACACACCTCTGTGTTGTATTCCACCAGCTAGTGCGTATGCTATGACACTCTCTAGCCCATGTGCACTGTAACACCACCCCGTGAATATGTCATGCCACACTAGCCTTCGCATGGGTTATATCGCCCCATCTAACGTGCCTTCCTCGATGCCTATGTTATAATGCACAGCGCTATGCCATACATATTACAATCTGGGATCCATATCTTTGTCACAGTGCATATGCAACGTTACACTCCCCAGCACATATTTTATATTACAACTTTAGAGACTAGTTAGGTTACACAACACTGCCCTGTGCATATTACACTCCAAGGTGCATATCGCATAGCACACGCTAGTGCTTGTGCTGTCTCGCGCTCTCCAATGAATCTGTCATTGCGCACAATGTATTGCATATTATATTTCAAGCCCCGGTTCATCTTATATCAAACTTTTTGGTGCATAGTTTCTACCATATACTATATCTAGTTTTCATTTTCAATCGTGCTCTCAGGACTATGTTCTATATAACACTGCGTCCACCTACCCTTTTCACGGGCATTACAATTTGCGATGGGGGTGGAGGGTCAGGGGGTGTTTCTGCCAAGTGAGCCCGGAGTCACAGTCACAAACTGTTAGAATCCGGGTTCTCTGGTTGGCACAGGTAGGTACTTGTGACAAGCAGGGAACCTTTCCTCTAGTCAGGGTAAAGGGTTACACTACTAAAGCAACCCCTTGCTCACCCTCTAGGTAGCTTGGCACGAGCAGACAAGGCTTATCTCAGAGCATTATAGGTTAAGCATTTGTGAACACATACAGTAACCAAGTGACATCACTACAAATGGACACCACACAGGTTTTTATATTAAAAATAAGACTTCTTTATATAGGATTATCACAAGACCATTAAACGGTTAAAAATACACAATACGGTTGCTTAGTTGGTAGAAGATTACTTAGTTTATATTATGTTCTTAAATGCGACACTTTAAGTCAATGTACCTTAGATGCGACACGGAGGGCAACGAAAGTGTTGCAGCGATGCACATGCGTTGAAGTTCTTGGTGCAAAAGAAATAAAGACGGGATCTTCCAGATGCGTTTACGCTTCTCCGATGTTGCGAGAAGGCTCGACTCGATGCGTCACGCTTCTCCGTGGATGCGAGGCGCTTTTCTGAATGCGGTGCAATGCGACAAGTACGATGGCTGCGATGGCGACACGCTTCCTCCTCGATGCGAGACTCTTCTCTCGATGCGGTGCAATGCGACAGCTACGATGGCTGCGATGGCGACACGCTTCTTCGGCGTTGCGAGATACTTCCGGAAAGATGCGAGACGCTTCCGCTCGATGCGATGCTGCAGCGGCGACACTCTCTGCGAGATGCGACGACAGCGGCACGCTTCTCTTCCTTGCGTCGCGCTTCCAGCTCCTTGCGACACGCAGTCCCTCAGAAGGCCCGACAACAGCAGCAGGCACTTCCAAAAGACTTTGGAGAGCTGGGGGTGAAGTCCACTGGTCCTGGGACTTCGTTCAGGGGGCAAGCTCAGTTCAAGCCCTTGGAGATCTTTTTAAAGCACAAGTTGAAGCAAAGTCTTTAGTAGTCTTTCTCCTCCCCTTCAGCAGCAAGGCAACCACTGCAGGCCAATCCCCCAGGTCAGGGACAGTACTCCTCCTACAGCTTTCCCAGTTCCTTCTTCTCTGGCAGAGGTTCTTCTTGTTTCAGCAGGATCTAATTTCTTGGGAGCAGGGTCCCAATACTTATACCCCTAATTCGTTTGTTCCTCTGGGGTAGAGGGGCCTTTGCCTAGTCCAAACCAGTTCTTGAGCACTCTGTTGACATGACTCTGCCTATCTATTCAGGGTGCAGGGCAGAGACATCAGCCGCTCCGCAGGAGGTGGAGCCAGCATTGTGGTAGCAGAGCACAACCCTATTTAGAGCCCAGGTGTACTCCTCCCACCCATCTGACTGCCAATCTTCCTATTTACCACCAGGCTACCTAGCCCTGCCCCGCTGGGTTTCCCCAGCCCTGTCACTCACACAACCAGCCAGGCAGATACACATCATAGCGGAGGCGGGCTGAAATGGTCAAGCAAGCAAATACCAACTTTCTAAAGGTGGTATTTGCAAACACAGAATAATAAAATAAACTTTACTAAAAGATGTATTTTATTATTCTGAGTTCAGGCATACTAAACTCGAATTTCTACCATGTTCCCTGGGTCTGTTAGGATCATAGGATGTAACAATTCTAACAGCCCATTCTGGCCTATGGAGAACAGGTAACCTTACAATAGTGAAAAACGAAAATGGCTGTAATTCACTATTAGGACATGCCACACACATCAGGGCTTGTCCTACCTTATGCTTACAATGCACCCTGCCCTTGGGCCTACCATAGGGGTGACTAATATGAAGTTAAGGGAAGGTTTAGGGACTGGCAAGTGTGTGCACTTGCCCAGTCAGCATGACAGTACCAGACTGCACGCAGGTTCTGCCATGGCAGACCTTAGATACATTTTACCAGGCTGCTTCTGTGGGTGGCACAACCAGTGCTGCAAGCCCACCAGCAGCATTTGTATTTACAAGCCCTGGCACTCCTGGTGCACTTTACTAGGGGCTGATAGTAAACCAAATAAGCCAAACATGGACACCAATGAATATCAACATTTTACCATAGGGAGAGCATATGCACTTTAGCACTGATCAGCAGTGGTAAAGTGCCCAGAGTCATAAAACAGCCAACAACAGGTCAGAAAAAGTGCAGGAGGTAGGCAAAAAGTTTAGGGATGACCCTGCAAAAAGGGCCAAGTCCAACACAAACGTATTCTTCTTCCTGAATAAAAGTGAGATTATGCTGCATACTTCTTCATATTTTAAGTAGTTCGCACAGACACACATTTTAAAAACAATAAAGTTCCTAATACCCACCTTCTCTGAACAGTTAGCTTGCTGCCCCATCCACCTCTTCCTACCCTATGTTGTCTGAATCCATAGACTAGCCTCCTCCCTCCTGCCATGCATGGTCTGATGTGCTACTTAAGAAAGGGGGACCCCAAAAGCACAATAAAGAACTGGTTTATGCGGGGTAAAAGGCAAAAATTCGAAGAAAGAACCAAAACCGGCTAAATAGATATATATTAGGGCCTAATGAATAGGTACCTGTTGAAATACAAAGCTAGATTGAAAAGGAATGGACAGATTGAAATACATGAAACACCCAACAAGAGTTGTGGATATAAAAATATATCTTTTGTATTTGTTTTATTTTTTAGTTAAATTATTCATTTCAATTTTTGCATAAATTCTTACAAAAGTTCAATCAAGTAAATACATATATAAATATTATACATACAATCAAAACAAATCACTATGTGTATCTATTAATCAAAACATGGTTCAAAACCCCACACAAGAATCAAATTCATGCATACACACACTTAATCTAAGTCACATTCAACACAATAAATCAGAAAGTGAGAGAAATTATCCTTAGGTATTAAGATGGATGTAGTGATTGATGTATCATCCAAAGGAGGCCAGATGGTACTCTAAGAGGGAGGAGGTCAGCAACTCAAGCGCTTGAGTTGCTGACCTCCTCCCTCTTAGAGTACCATCTGGTGACTTAGATTAAGTGTGTGTATGCATGAATTTGATTCTTGTGTGGGGTTTTGAACCATGTTTTGATTAATAGATACACATAGTGATTTGTTTTGATTGTATGTATAATATTTATATATGTATTTACTTGATTGAACTTTTGTAAGAATTTATGCAAAAATTGAAATTAATAATTTAACTAAAAAATAAAACAAATACAAAAGATATATTTTTATATCCACAACTCTTGTTGGGTGTTTCATGTTTTTCAATCTGTCCATTCCTTTTCAATCTAGCTTTGTATTTCAACAGGTACCTATTCATTAGGCCCTAATATATATCTATTGAGCCGGTTTTGGTTCTTTCTTCGAATTTATGGTCTGATGTGCTGCCACTGCCCTCCATTTAGCAGGATATACCAGTCCACTCCTCCTGCCCTCCATTGACAAATTCTATGGCCCATCATTGACCTCCTGCTTAGCCTCTGTGCTTAGCTTGCTGCCCCTATTCTCCTTCCCCCTGCCCTCCGATGTCTTTGTGCATGCCCCTGCTCCATCCTTTTTGCCCACCATGTTCCATGGACCTGCCACTCCTATCTACTCTGAGTGTTCTGTTGAGCTGCCACTCCCCTCCCACCTGCCTAGCATTGTCAGATGACTGTAACCTGTCTCTGCCACCTCCACCCTGCCTGTCCACATGCCATGCCCCTATCCCCTTCCTCCTGTCCTCCATGGTCCATTCTACTGCCACCACCTTCTGCCATCCCTGGTCTGTTGTGCTGCAACTGCTCCTCCTGCGTGCCCCGCGCGGTTTGTTGTGAGGCCCCTTCCCCTGAACTCTCTTGTCTGTGCCCAGGTCCTGACCCTTCCCTCTATCCTCCATGGTTCTTTGTGCATACCCCTGCACCCTCCTTCTTGCCCATCATAGCCATTGTGCTGCCACTAACCCTCCCGCTTGCCATGCAAGGTCTTCTGTGCTGCCATGGCCCCTCCCACCTTCCCTGTGTGGTCAGCTAGCTGCCCCTGACCCCCCTCCCACCTTCCCTCCATGGTCTGTGTGTATGCCATCATAGTCTCATTGTTGCTCTCCATGGTGTGTCTTGTTTCTATTGCCCATCCTGCCTGACCTCCATGGTCATCTTGCTGCTCCTGCCCTGCCCCCTTGCCCCCAGCCCTCTGTTTCCATGTGCAGATCCCTATTCTCTCCCTTCTGGCTTGTCTGTTCCATTGTAATGCCCCTGATCCGTCCCTCCTGCCCTTTATGGTCTGTTATGCTGCAGCTTTCTCTCCTGTCTGTCCATTATGGTCAGCTAGCTACCATTCCCTCTTTCCCCTCTGTTCTCTGTTGTCCATGTGCATGGTCCTGTCCCCTCCCTATTGCTTTCTATCGATTGTTGTGCTGCACTCCCGTCCCGCATGCCCTGTGTGGTGTATTGTGCTGCTGCAAACCCTGATGCCTGCCCTGTAGGGTCAGTTTGGTGCACCTCTCCATGTCCCTCCTGTCCTCTGTTATCCGAGTCAATGTCCCTACCCCAATTCCTCCTGCCTACCATGATCCAATGTACCATACTTGCGAACATTTTGAACTTGGTAAGAGGGAGATTTTGAAAACAACTGGGGTATTGATTTTCCCCTTTGAGTTACATTGAAAAAGAGGAGATTTTAGACAGGAGACAGATCAAATAAAGCCCATTTGAGCTCAAAAACATTGGACGTTTCCTGGCTGAAACGGGTCTGTTGGCATGTATGGTTGTACTACCACTGCCTCTTCCTTCTCACCACAATGGTCTATTATATTGCCACAGCCTCTCTTGCCAGACCTGTATTGTTAGTTTGTTGCCCCTGCCCCCCTTTCCACTCCCTCCATAGTCTGTTGTGCTGCCACTGCCCTTCCTGCCTACCCAGTGTGGTCAAATTGTTGCCTCTGCACTCTCCTACCTTCCTTCAATTTTCAGAGTCCGTGCCCCTGGCCTCTGCCTCTCAACAGTATCCCAATGAACAACTAGATTGCTAACATTCTATATTTATTACAAAAGTGTGGAACGCCTGATGTCATCTTGATGTAATCAAAACTGTAATACCTAGAGCATCTCCTTTAGAAATTACATATATGAGAGGGTCTTATTTGCATCAAAATTATGGTTAGTGCCCTAAAAAACTAAAATGAGGACATATATTCTGAGTTTTCAAATAGCGACAAAGAACTTTTAAATTATTTTTAATCTTTATGTTTTTTTATCCAGTTGACCACTTGATTAAATGTTGCACCTAGGGGAGAGGATGTGGTGTTACTTCCAAAGCTGCAGACTGCAACTGGGCAACCAGGTTGGAGTTTCTGCTTTAGCTCAACATTCTGTGATTCTGGTCAAATCACTTAATCTCCCCATGTCTACAACCAAAATGAATTTGATCTTGTGTGATGTAACCAATGCTCATGTAAAGCACGCCAATACCTGACAAGTCTGCACTATATAAAACTGCAAATACACAAAAAATAAGGGTTTTGCACACTTCTGTCATTGGGCTACATGTGGGCTACATCTGGGTGATATTTGGGCTACATTTGGGCACTTTTGTCTCTGGTGGCCATCTTGGGAGATTTATTTGTTATGAAGTTTCCTAATTTCCTCATTTACTGCAGTCTCCTCAGTAGGAAATACTTGCAGTTTTTTATTTTGGTTCCATCAAGAAGGCATTCAGATGTGTCACACATTTGCCATAAATTCTGAATGTTAGCACTCTAGTTGCTCATTAGATCACTGTAGTAAAGCTACTGCTCACCACGGAAGTCTGCTGCTGGTATTCAAAGTGCATGTTTCAGTCTGCATGTCAGAATTTTGTTATGAAATAGAAGAGGATTTGAGAAGTCAAAATGTGCTCTAATTTTTCTTTCTGCAGCACTAATCATAATTTCAATGGCAAAATGAACCCCCTCATTTTGTTCCTTTGTAAATTAAATGTTTTAAGTGTTACCACTTTCTTTCAATCCAGATGGCTTCAGGTGTGCCATACTTTTGTCATAAGTAAGACTGTTAGCGCTCTAGTTGTTCGTTAGAACACTCTGGGACATTCTGTCATTGGGCTATACTTGGGCTACATCTGGGTGATATTTGGGCTACATTTGGGCTCTTTTGTCCCTGGTGGCCATCTTGGGAGATTTATTTGTTATGAAGTTTCCTAATTTCCTCATTTACTGCAGTCTCCTCAGTAGGAAATACTTTCAATTTTTTACTTTGGTTCCATCAAGAAGGCATTCAGATGTGTCAGACATTTACCATAAATTCTGAATGTTAGCACTCTAGTTGCTCATTAGATCACTGTAGTAAAGCTACTGCTCACCAGGGAAGTCTGCTGCTGGTATTCAAACTGCATGTTTCAGTCTGCATGTCAGAATTTTTTTATGAAATAGAAGAGGATTTGAGAAGTCAAAATGTGCCCTAATTTTTCTTTCTGCAGCACTAATCATACTTTCTATGGCAAAATGAACCCCCTCATTTTGTTCCTTTTTAAATTAAATGTTTTAAGAGTTTCCACTTTATTCCAATCAAGATGGCTTCAGGTGGGCCATACTTTTGTCATAAGTAGGACTGTTAGCGCTCTAGTTGTTTTAGAACACTCTGGGAAGCTGCAGTAGAACACAAAGGAATCAACTGACAGTCTCTGCCCTTGTTGGATGTACATGTTTTACTGAGAATGTCAGTCTTCATTCTCACATGACTGAAAAAGATAATGTGGATTTACAGAAAATATGCTCTCAGTTTAGCTTATAGATCACCTTCCAAACCTCTGTGGGAAAAGCATGAGAAAATAGTTTTCTCTCAAATATGATTCATGATATCACAGCAGAAGGCTTTTTCACATGGTAAAATCACCTTAGAACACACCACAATTCCTAAAATGAGTATGGTACCATCAACAAATGATTTATAATGTAACTAAAGTCTTAAAACCTTCTATTAACTGCAATGCTTTTTAATGAGGTGCTATCATGTATATTGGTCCCAAGATGGCTGCCAACACTTCTTGGATAAAGTGCTGACAGCCAATCAGATCTCACGATGAGATGTGTGGTTAGGCTCCGCCCAGATATATATGTGATTTTGCTTTTGATTCTCTCAGGAACTACTGAACGGATTTACACCATTTAAGCAAAAGGCACAAGTCTGAACTGAGGAATACCTCTTTGCCAAATATGGTGTAATTCCGTTCAGCAGTTCGGGCTGTAGCTGCGTCAACAGGTCCTATTGGAAAATGCATGGGGAAAACCGCGTTTTGGGACCCCCTTTTTTTCTCGGCCCCTGCTTGACGAATCACCGTGAAACTTTCAGGATAGAAGCGGACCGGAGCTGGCCAAAAGTTTGGAAAATTTCGCAAAGATTCGTCAATCGGCGCCAACGTTATTCCAAATAGAATGTTGCGGATTTCCTATGGAAAATAGGTCCTAAATATAACTACCTACTGGCGACTGCCAGTAGGTAATATATTATCTACTGGCGGTCGCCAGTAGATAGTTATAGTTAGGACCGAGTTCCCATAGGAAATCTGAAAATTCTATTTTGAATAACTTTGGCGCCGGTTGACTTATCTTCGGGAAATTTTCAAAACTAATGGGGCGCTCCGTTCAGCTCCTACCCTGAAAGTCTCGGGGTGATTCGTCAAGCGGGGGCTGAGAAAAAAGGGGGGTCCCAAAACGCGTTTTCCCCATGCATTTTCCCATAGGACGTTTAGTCGAAGGTACAGCCCGAAGTGCTGAACTGAATTACACCAAATTTGGCAAAGAGGTAGTTCTCAGTTCAGACTCGTGCCTTTTGCTTAAATGGTGTAAATCCGTTCAGTAGTTCCTGAGAGAATCAAAAGTAAAATCACATATATATCTGGGCGGAGCCTAACCACACATCTCATCGTGAGATCGGATTGGCTGTCAGCACTTCATCCAAGAAGTGTTGGCAGCCATCTTGGGAGCAATATACATGATGGCACCTCATTAAAAAGCATTGCAGTTAATAGAAGGTTTTAAGACTTTAGTTACATTATAAATCATTTGTTGATGGTACCATACTTATTTTAGGAATTGTGGTGTGTTCTAAGGTGATTTTACCATGTGAAAAAGCCTTCTGCTGTGATATCATGAATCATGTTTGAGAGAAAACTATTTTCTCATGCTTTTCCCACATAGGTTTGGAAGGTGATCTATAAGCTAAACTGAGAGCATATTTTCTGTAAATTCACATTATCTTTCTCAGTCATGTGAGAATGAAGACTGACATTCTCAGTAAAACATGTAAATCCAACAAGGGCAGAGACTGTCAGTTGATTCCTTTGTGTTCTACTGCAGCTTCCCAGAGTGTTCTAAAGAACAACTAGCGCGCTAACAGTCCTACATATGACAAACGTATGGCACACCTGAAGCCATCTTGGTTGGAATAAAGTGGTAACTCTTAAAACATTTCATTTAAAAAGGAACAAAATGAGGGGGTTCATTTTGCCATAGAAAGTATGATCAGTGCTGCAGAAAGAAAAATTAGGGCACATTTTGAGTGACTTCTCAAGTCCTCTTCTATTTCATTAAAAAATTCTGACATGCAGAAGGAAACATGCACTTTCAAATACCAGCAGCAGACTTCCCTGGTGAGCAGTGGCTTTACTACAGTGATCTAATAAGCAACTAGAGTGCTAACATTCTGAATTTATGGCAAATGTGTGACACATCTGAATGCCTTCTTGATGGAATCAAAGTAAAAAACTGAAAGTATTTCCTACTGAGGAGACTGTAGTAAATGAGGAAATTAGGAAACATTATAACAAATAAGTCTCCCAAAATGGCCACCAGAGACAAAAGAGCCCAAATGTAGCCCAAATATCACCCAGATGTAGCCCAAGTATAGCCCAATGCCAGAATGTCCCGGAGTGTTCTAACGAACAACTAGAGCGCTAACAGTCTTACTTATGACAAAAGTATGGCACACCTGAAGCCATCTTGATTGGAATAAAGTAGTAACACTTAAAACATTTAAATTACAAAGGAACAAAATGAGGGGGTTCATTTTGCCATAGAAATTATGATTAGTGCTGCAGAAAGAAAAATTAGGGCACATTTTGACTTCTCAAATCCTCTTCTATTTCATAAACAAATTCTGACATGCAGACTGAAACATGCACTTTGAATACCAGCAGCGGACTTCCCTGGTGAGCAGTAGCTTCACTACAGTGATCTAATGAGCAACTAGAGTGCTAACATTCAGAATTTATGGCAAATGTGTGACAAATCTGAATGCCTTCTTGATGGAACCAAAGTAAAAAACTGAAAGTATTTCCTACTGAGGAGACTGCAGTAAATGAGGAAATTAGGAAACTTCATAACAAATAAATCTCCCAAGATGGTCACCAGAGACAAAAGAGCCCAAATGTAGCCCAAATATCACCCAGATGTAGCCCAAGTATAGCCCAATGACAGAAGTGTGCAAAACACTTATTTTTTGTGTATTTGCAGTTATATATAGTGCAGATTAGTCAGGTATTGGAGTGCTTTACATGAGCATTGGTTACATCACACAAGATCAAATTCATTTTGGTTGTAGCCATGGGGAGATTAAGTGATTTGACCAGAGTCACAGAATGCTGAGCTGAAGCAGAAACTCTAACCTGGTTCCCCAGTTGGAAAGTCTGCAGCTCTGGAAGTAACACCACATCCTCTCCCCTAGGTGCAACATTTAATCAAGTGGTCAAGTGGATAAAAAAACAAAGATTACAAATAATTTAAAAGTTCTTTGTCGCTATTTGAAAACTCAGAAAATATGTCCTCATTTTAGTTTTTTAGAGCACTAACCATAATTTTGATGCAAATAAGACCCTCTCATATATGTAATTTCTAAAGGAAATACTCTAGGTATTACAGTTTTGATTACATCGAGATGACGTCAGGCGTTCCACACTCTTGTAATAAATATAGAATGTTAGCAATCTAGTTGTTCATTGGGATACTGTTGAGAGGCAGAGGCCAGGGGCACGGACTCTGAAAATTGAAGGCAGGTAGGAGAGTGCAGATCCAACAATTTGACCACACTGGGCAGGCAGGAAGGAGAAGGGCAGCACAACAGACTATGGAGGGCAGTGGAAATGGGGGCAGGGGCAACAAACCAACAATACAGGACTGGCAAGAGAGGCTGTGGCAATATAATAGTCCATTGTGGGCAGAAGGAAGAGGCAGTGGTAGGACAACTATACATGCCAACAGACCCGTTTCAGCCAGGAAACGTCCAATGTTTTTAAGCTCAAATGGGCTTTATTTGATCTGTCTCCTGTCTACAATCTCCTCTTTTTCAATGTAACTCAAAGGGGAAAATCAATACCCCAGTTTTTTTTCAAAATCTCCCTCTTCCCATGTTCAAAATGTTCGCAAGTATGGTACATTGGATCATGGTAGGCAGGAGGAATTGGGGTAGGGACATGGACTGGGATAACAGAGGACAGGAGGGACATGGAGAGGTGCACCAAACTGACCCTACAGGGCAGGCATCAGGGTTTGCAGCAGCACAATACACCACACATTGCATGCGGGACGGGAGTGCAGCACAACAATCCATAGAAAGCAATAGGGAGGGGACAGGACCATGCACATGGACAACAGAGAACAGTGGGGAAAGAGGCAATGGTAGCTAGCTGGCCATAATGGACAGACAGGAGAGAAAGCTGCAGCATAACGTACCATAAAGTGCAGGAGGGACGGATCAGGGGCATTACAATGGAACAGCCAAGCCAGGAGGGAGGGAATAGGGGTCTGCACATGGAAACAGAGGGCTGGGGGCAAGGGGGCAGGGCAGGAGCAGCAAGATGACCATGAAGGTCAGACAGGATGGGCACTAGAAACAAGACACACCATGGAGAGCAACAGTGAGACTATGATGGCATACACACAGACCATGGAGGGAAGGTGGGAGGGGGTCAGGGGCAGCTAGCTGACCACACAGGGAAGGTGGGCCATGGTAGCACAGAAGACCATGCATGGCAAGCGGGAGGGTTAGTGGCAGCACAATGGCTATGATGGGCAAGAAGGAGGGTGCAGGGGCATGCACAAAGGACCATGGAGGATAGAAGGGAGGGTCATGACCTGGGCGCAGACAAGAGAGTTCAGGGGAAGGGTCCTCACAACAGACCGCCCGGGGCAGGCAGGAGGAGCAGTTGCAGCACAACAGACCAGGGAGGGCAGAAGGGTGTGGTAGTAAAATGGACCATGGAGGACAGGAGGAAAGGGATAGGGGCATGGCATGTGGACAGGCAGGGTGGAGGTGGCAGGGACAGGTTACAGTCATCTGACAATGGTAGGCAGGTGGGAGGGGAGTGGCAGCTCAACAGAACACTCAGAGTAGATAGGAGTGGCAGGTCCATGGAACATGGTGGGCAAAAAGGATGGAGCAGTGGCAGCACATCAAACCATGCATGGCAGGAGTGAGGAGGCTAGTCCATGGATTCAGACAACAGAGGATAGGGAGGAGGTGGATGGGGCAGCAAGCTAACTGTTCAGAGAAGGTGGGAATTAGGAACTTTATTGTTTTTAAAATGTGTGTCTGTGCGAACTACTTAAAATATGAACAAGTATGCAGCATAATCTCACTTTTATTCAGGAAGAAGAGGACGTTTGTGACTGTGACTCCGGGCTCACTTGGCAGAAACACCCCCTGACCCTCCACCCCCCATCGCAAAATGTAATGCCCGTGAAAAGGGTAGGTGGATGCAGTGTTATATAGAACATAGTCCTGAGAGCACGATTGAAAATGAAAATTAGATATGGTATATGGTATAAACTATGCACCAAAAAGTGTGATATAAGATGAACCGGGCGTGAAATATAATATGCAATACATTGTGCGCAATGACAGATTCATTGGAGAGCGCGAGATAGCACAGGCACTAGCGCGTGCTATGCGATATGCGCCTTGGAGTGTAATATGCACAGGGCATTGTTGTGTAACCTAACTAGTCTCTAAAGTTGTAATATAAAATATGTGCTGGGGAGTGTAACGTTGCATATGCACTGTGACATAGATATGGATCCCAGATTGTAATATGTATGGCATAGCGCTGTGCATTATAACATAGACATCGAGGAAGGCACGTTAGATGGGGCAATATAACCCGTGTGAAGGCAAGTGTGGCATGACATATTCACGGGGTGGTGTTACAGTGCACATGGGCTAGAGAGTGTCATAGCATACTCACTAGCTGGTGGAATACAACACAGAGGTGTGTAGCACTCGGAGGGCACTGGTGGGTGTAACACAGCATTGGGCTCAGCCAGCAGCATGCTTTGACTCTCAAGTGAGGTTTGTCTCCTTTCCAGAGAGTAAAATAAAAAGTATTACACATCCGGCGGTGGATGTGTGTTTTTTTTAACCGTGAGGGGGGTTTCTTGCATAGTTTGGTCGAATTTTTGTCGAGTCCCCTTTGAATGGCTTGGTGCGCGTATATATTAAATGTGCCCGTCAATAGCTACCCATGTTTGTATAAATAAACGACAAGGGTGTCTACTTGGAGAGTACCCACCGGCGAGGGCACCGGGATTAGGCACGGCAGAGCGTCAGACACGTCAGAGCTTCACTAGCAGTGTAAATACATTCCATGTGGATTCATTCTATGCATAGTCGACTTTTAATGAATATCACGCAAATCGTCATGGTGATAGGTACATATGGTTTGTCCAGCATGTCCTAGGTGTTTCTCTAAATATATATTTTTTTAAGATAATAAAAACAAAGGCCGGCCCCGGGGAATGAGGTCCCCGGGGCCATAAGTGGCCTGAGGAGGGGGCAACGCAGCCCCCTCCTAAAGAATTAAAAAACAAAAAAAGGCCACAACCCGAGGGTTGGGATCCCCGGGGCCGATTAAGGCCTTGGGAGGGCCAAATTTATTTTTTTCGACAAAAAAGATTTGGGTGCAGGCCCTTGGGAATGGGGTCCCCAGGGCCAGTAAATTAGAAAAAGAAGGGGGGCCACACAGCCCTCCTTCTTAAAAAAAAATAAAAAATTAAAAGACCGGCATCGCGCCGGAGGCCATGCCCCCTCCTTGCAGCACTCTGCAAACGCGCCCCCTGGCCAGTTGTACGTTGGGGAATTAATTTCCCTTCAATACTGAGGGTCCCTGAGGGCCAACTAGCCCAACAGGTATCTACAGTATGCGCCAGGGAGCTGCGCTGCAGACAGGTGTTCTGAGGCCACACCCCTTTTTACACCTCTATGCAACGCAGCTCTGTGGCGCTTACTGGAGGTACCTAGTGGGCTAGTTTGACCCTAGGGACCCTTAGGATTCAAGGGGACTTAATCTCTCAACTTAGAACGGCCACAGGGTGCCTTTACACAGTGGTGAAGGTAGGGGACTGGGCCTGAGGTGACGTGTGCAAACACGCCCTGTGGCGCGTTTTAAGTTGGGGAAATAATTCCCTTTCAATCCTGAGGGACCCTGGGGGCCGACTAGCCCACCAGGTGCTTCCAGTAAGCGCCACTGCTCTGCGTTGCAGAGAGGTGGTGCAGGCCGTGCCCCTTTTTACACCTCTCTGCAATGGCGCTTACTGGACGTACCTAGTGGGCTATTTTGCCCCTAGGGATCCTCAGGATTCAAGGGGACTTAATCTCCCAACTTAAAAAACGGCCACAGGGTGTGTTTACACAGTGGGGAAGGGAGGGGACGGGGCCTGAGGTGACGTGTGCAAACACGCCCTATGGCGTGTTTTAAGTTGGGGAAATAATTCCCCTTCAATCCTGAGGGACCCTGGGGGCCGACTAGCCCACCAGGTGCTTCCAGTAAGCACCACTGAGCTGTGTTGCAGAGAGGTGGTCCAGGCCGTGCCACTTTTTACACCTCTCTGCAACGCAGCTCTGTGGCACTTACTGGAGGTACCTAGTGGGCTAGTTGGACCCTAGGGACCCTCAGGATTCAAATGAACTTAATCTCCCAACTAAAAACGGCCACAGGGCATGTTTACACAGTGGTGAAGGGAGGGTACGGGGCCTGAGTTAACGTGTGCAAACAAGCCCTGTGGCGCGTTTTAAGTTGGGGAAATAATTCCCCTTCAATCCTGAGGGACCCTGGGGGCCAACTAGCCCACCAGGTGCTTCCAGTAAGCGCCACTGCGCTGCGTTGCAGAGAGGTGGTCTAGGCTGTGCCCCTTTTTACATCTCTCTGCAACGCAGCTCTGTGGTGCTTACTGGAGGTACCTAGTGGTCTAGTTGTACCCTAGGGACCCTCAGGATTCAAGGGGACATAATCTCCCAACTTAAAATGGCCACAGGGCGTGTTTACACAGTGAGGGGACGGGGCCTGAGGTGACGTGTGCAAACACGTCCTGTGGCGCGTTTTGAGAGGTAGTTTTAATCCATTGCCCTATTATATACTAGGGGCTTACAGAGGAGGTCATGCTGATCACAGGGTGACCCCAACGCATAGTGATCCATAGTGTATGTAGGCGTTTTCACTGTATTCTGAGTGTCTTTTAACATAGCAGTGGCTCTAGGACTGGTTAGTCAGACTCAGTTACCACCAGTATCCGTCTGAAAAAGTTGAGGGTACAGGATGATTTTGCAGCAAGGCTTCTTTCTGCTCTTCTGTTTGTTCTTTCTGCACGTTATCCTTCTTTGAGGACTTCTGTTGCTTCTTTCTGCATTTCTTTTTTTTCTTTCTGTGTGTGTTTTCTTCTTTCTTCACATGTCCTATCTCTGTAGGCATAGTTAGAAATTAGCATTTAAAAAACCTTTGAAATTCACTGAAAAAACCATAGGTTTCAGGTACGTTATAGTTAGGAATTAGCATTTAAAAAACCTTAGAAATTCACTGAAAAAACCATAGGTTTCAGGGGCGTTATAGTTAGCTGGACTTTTCACTCGTACAAAACCATTGAAATTCCCCCGTTATAGTTAGTTCAGCTAACTATAACTCGCGCGCCCGCAATGCACTGCTGATGACGTCACATATTACATCACTCATGACATGGTCAGTGACATCACTCATGACATCACTGATGACATCTCAAATGACATCATTGATGACATCATCCTTGTGATAGTGTGGCAGACCTCCTCTCCCCCTAATATAACCTTTGATACACACATTCAAAAATAGAAACTAAAAGTTTCAAAACAATGGACATACCAATATCAGTTACAACAACCTATTCAGTAATTCTAAGATCCACATACACATCCACTCATTCACCAACAGTCCTATACAGTCACTCATACACGTACTCACTCATCATATGTACTCATACACCTATACATCCTGTTACACAACACCACTCATCCATAGTTACTCACACACATAGTCACTCATGCTAATAAAGAATCAAACATCCATTTACTTGCATATACAGTTATACACACACCACCACACTTACTTCTACAGAAACTTACACATACTTAGTCTTTTAAACAATCACCTATAGAAACACATACTTATTCATACAGGAACTCTTTCAATCTCTCACTCTCACATATACTCACATATATACGCCAATAGTCACATATACTAATTTAAAACATATGTAGTTACTCATAAAGACACTATTGAGACAGTCATTCACTCACTAACACACCCATGCACACACTCATCCACCCATACAGTCTTCAACACATACAAACAGTGAGTCACTCATTCATGCACCTATGCACTATGTAATACCCCCCACCGAACCATACAGACACTCATACTGATTCTCAAAAAACCAACTAATAACCTATATAGACACTCATGTAGCTACTCACCAACCCATGAAGCCACTTATACACAAAGTGGGAGACTGATACAGATATTTACATATTTAAACATTACTCACTAAGCCATGTATTCCCTAAGATACACTTAATCAGTCAGTTATACAATCAATTTTTCAAAAACAAATCATCCATTTAGACACTTATATACCCATTTATTCTTCCATCGACCTTGAGATATACATATATAAAACATATGTAATTTTCAGAAAAACACACATTCACTGGATGATGTCATCAGTGATGTCATCAGTGATGTCATATGAGATGTCATCAGTGATGTCATGAGTGATGTAATATGTGACGTCATCAGCAGTGCATTGCGGGTGCGCGAGTTATAGTTAGCTGAACTAACTATAACGGGGGAATTTCAATGGTTTTGTACGAGTGAAAAGTCCAGCTAACTATAACGCCCCTGAAACCTATGGTTTTTTCAGTGAATATATATATACATACGAACAAACTTCTCTCTCGCTTCACCCCAAGTCCCAGGGTTCGTCGCAGCAAAGGAAAGCACGGCACCACAGGGAACACTCAATTAGTGTTTATTCAGCATTAATCATCAAGAACACGCACAAAAGGACGGTCGACGCATTTCGGCACTCAGCCTTCAACTGGACCAATATATATATACATACATATATATTCAACTGTCAGGGTCTATATTATATTCGCAGTCCATTATGAGAAGTTTTCATAGGTTTTCAAAACCTTTATTTGTCGTACAAGGAATTAGTATGGTTTTGTCATCTTTATTCCCGTTAGTCCAAATTTGCTGAAATATTGGGAAAAAGGTGACAGTATAAATCAAACAGAGCGTTCAATAATGTAAATTTGTCACTAAACTAGATAAAAGGAGCCGATCGTCCCCAAATAGAGAACCCATGAATAATTCCTGCTTGAAATAGCAAGATTTTTGGAGCATGGATGAAGTCTTGAACTTCCCATAAAGGGTTGCTCTAGAAACTCAGCTGAGTTCCCCACAAAAACTAAAAAAGTGTTATTTTGGTATGCCAAATTATTTCTGAAAAAGATTTAATGCATTCCAAAGTGAAATTCTAATACAATATGCCTGTCGAAATTTGATTTAAAAATGTATTTATCACAATCCCTCCCTTCTGATGATTTTTTAATCATCACACAATTTTGTTTCACATGCAAATTAAATTGTAGACGGCACTTTCATCCTCAGATGTGTCTCGTCTCTTTCTTTTGATCCACCTAAATTTTAGTGACTTCATATAGTCGTCATTCATGATGTCACATAATCCCATGTCCCTCTTGTGCAGTTTTTTCTGGATATTTTCCTGTTGTTTTTGAATTAAATATTTACAACTCAGTAAAAGAGCGTAACAAAAGGTAAATCAGATAAAGCCTTACTATTACTAATGCCATTAATATCGCTTTCAGTTTACCTTTCACTGCCATTGAAACCCAATTTCTAATGGTCCTCAGTCCTTTCCCAAACTTTTCTAACAAAATTGGTGTTTCCACTTTATGTCATTCATGTTCTAAATCTGAAAATTCTTTGCATAACTTTCTATGTCCTTGCTTTCGTCAGGTATGTATGCACAGCAGTGGATTCATTTCAGCATGTGGCAGACTCTTCCCTTCTCTGCAAGCAATATGTCTAAAGCGAGACTGTCCAGCAAAACCATGGGCCTTATAGCAATTAGTTCAGTATTTATAAAGAGTAAAGCTCCAGAAGTGCTGGTTGCTATAATGTCAAATGAAGTTGCAAACTTTCTCATCTTTTCATCATTCAGGATGTCTCCTACAGGTGGAATCACTGCTCCAAATATATCTCCCACTAAACCACTTCCTCTCCCTGTGCTACGTTTCTGTCTGTGTTCTGGTGTTAGCGTTAACGCATCTAAGCTTGCAACATATTACATCTTTGGAATTAGTATGACTAAATAGCAAGTCCTTTCCCAATCTGAAGATAGTAAGAAATAAGTGTGTTGTCCACAAATCTAATAAACCCCTGGAATTGCACTTTTGTCTCCCTGTAATATTTGCAAAGATTCCCCTGTGAGTTCAAATGTGTGTTCACAACTACTGATCCCTACGTGTCTTGTCCTGTTTGGTGTTTTTCTTTTGTAAAACAAACCTTCCGTTGGTGTCAGCTGTCTAGTGTGAGTTTAGGGAAAACCATCTGCCTTCTAAATTTGTTTTCTTCCTTCTTCCATAGATTTTCTAAGAAGTCTCCCTTTCTGTCTGTAACTTTTGTCATGTTGATGTATCTTTTTTGTAAAGCCATTATGTATGCCTTTTCTGCAGGTTGCATTAAGCAAGTTAGATGTTTTTGTAAGTCTTTACACTATCTACAGGCGTATGTGGAAAGAAGTAATATCAAGCTGTGTCCATCATTTTTGCTTACGGGTGTTAATTCATGCTTTCTATTAAAGGCACTCTAGATAGTACAAAATCATAAATAGAATAAAAGTATTCAAAATGTCCTTGTCTATAAATTAGTGAAAGCAAAATACTACAGGACACTGCATAAGACAAAGCTATGTGATAGAATATAATTTCCTCAGAAGCAGAAGTAGGTAAGTGTGCACAGACATAGCAATTTTTAGAATCCATAGCATTAGTGTATTTTTGAGCTAGCCTAGAATATACATTAGTAGAATAGTCGTCTTTCCTGTAACTCACAATTGTTTTAGTGAACAATCTAAACCCTAATATCGTATGCATGTGTATTAGTTACCTTCATGTTTGTGACTCTGAATCAGGTGGTAGGTAAAACACTATTAGCACTATTTTAACTATTATAACTGTTATTACGAAAAACACAATATTTACATTTCTTTCTAATTCAACACATCGTTCTGAGTCAGTATTTAAATAACGTGCTGAAGAGGATTAGTAGATGATCTTCCTTTATGCTGTTAAATTTCCTTTTTTTGTAAATCAGTTTCCTAATAGACAATCCTTAAACACACTCCGTGTTCTTCAAAAATGTTATCACTGTTCTTCTGTAACTTTCTACTTAGAACTAGGTTAGTCTTCTGTAAAACAAATAACTAAAACAAAAACATATAACAAGCACAGTTCACACTTCTTGTTCGCTTTTAATAATAAGTTTGTTAATTTCCAGATTGGTGTTTCCAGCTTTAATGTCTTTTTACTTCAGGGAGTTTCATATAGTCCAGGATTCATGTTGCAAAGATCTTCCAAAGAAACATTGAGTGCTGCATTTATATAGTAAGCAGCAGCGGCCTGTGTAGGTAAGCGCGGTGGGGCGGAATGGGGGGATGTCAACAGACGATGGAATAGGATTTATTTATTTAATTTTCCCTATGCTATCGACTGTCGACATGCCCCCCACTCCAAGCCCCGCCGCACCGCACTTACCTACACCGGCCGCTGCTGGTGGTCATTTAGAATCTCATTATGACTTGATGATTTGGGTCAAGATCACCTTTACCTTCTGTTTCACTTTGCTCATGAAGGTTTCTGGAATCCGTGCTGTTGATGAACTTCTCCTTAGTCTTTACTTTCCAAGACTTCTAGTCGACTCTGCTTGATGACGGACTCTTTTTGTTCCCGAACTCGTTCCTTCAGCAGGGTCTTGTCTGTTTTCTTGTGCTATTTCATAGATGCTTTCAGCATGTGATTCAGTCTCTACCTGGTCATCATCAGAGATTTCAGTGTCACTTTGAGTCGCCTCAGGCACTTGTACTTGTTTCTCGGTTTGCAAATCTTCACCACTTTCTTCTCTCAGTATGTGAACAGGTAATGGTGCTGCAGGTCTCGGTGGTCTCTTGACTGGTGGTACGACCACTAAAGCTCTTCTTTTAGGATTATAGACCAAAGGCACTTATTCTGGGTTTCTCACTCTCTTTTTGTGTGAGGCATGAATCCAGTTTGGGATTCCAGCATATTTAACAGCGGATTTCATAGTCAGTATGACTTGAAAGGGGCCTTTCCATCTGGGTTCAAGACAACTCTTCTGAACGTACTTCTTGATTATGACCCAATCATCAGCATTGAGCTTTTGGCACTCTTCTTGGGGGGAGGGGCTCTTGTATGGCAGCTGATACCTGATGAGAGATAGATTGAACTATGTCAGCCATTGTCTTGCAGCAGTCCAATATCCTATCATCTGTGATATTCACAAGGGCATTTTCAGGTTCAACAGGAAGTCTCATAGCCCTTCCCATCAATATCTAGTGTGGAAATAATCCTGTCTTCCTTTCTGGAGTAATTTGAATGCTCATCAGCACCAAAGGAAAAGCATCTGGCCACTCCAGGGAAGTTGAAGCACAAATATTTGCCAATCAGGACTTGACGGTTCCATTTATCTGTTCAGCTATGCCAGACGCTTCTGGTCTTTAACTGCAGGGTAGCTTTTGCTCATTTTGTAGAGCAGCATATAGCATGTTAATCACTTCATTGTTGATGCATGTTCCTCCATCTGACTCAAGAAGGACCGGCATCCCGAATCTTGGGATATATATCTCAACCCATTATGCACAGGTATCTCAATAAAATACATCGGCATTCTGTTAAAGGGACCACTTGATGTCTTGATGTATGTGCGCTTCTACCTTGTGTTTTTCTCCCTGCATTTAGATGTTGACATGTAACACACCTTTGGGAAATTCCATCAGCAATAATTTAGAATCTGCACAAAAACAATCATCCCCACAATGCTGGCACCCTTGCAGCACGGCGCTAAGCTGCCTGTGTTGGCGCACAGCAGCTGATTGTGCACCAACGCAGGGGAAAAGAACAGGAATGTGCAATATCCACCAGATACGGGGCATTCCTGTCCATTTCTTTTGCCATAGGGCAGTGCAGCAGGAAGACCTGCGGAGCTACCCTGTGGCAAAAACTCATAAAGGAGGCCCTTTGTTTTCACTCCCTGCCGAGTGATTCCAGAGTGCAATGGTGTCGCATCTGCAAGCATCACGTGTTTCTAATGCTACAAGAAGGTCGTCTCTATACTGAGCAAGGGTAGACTCATATGGCATTTGCAAAGATTCTAGATTTCTTTTTAGGATCTGATTAAATACCAAACAACTCTCTGTATACCCTTGAGGGACACAACACAATGTCATTGTCTTCTGCTGGAATGTAAAAGTGAACAAATATTGGCTATCTTCATGCAAAGGTACTAAAAAGAAATCCTGACATAATCAACGACAGTGAACCTTTCTGCAGTACGGGGAATTTGGAAAAGCACAGTGGCAGGATACGATACCGCAGGACAACAGGGCACTACAATTTCATTAATTCATCTCAGGTCTTGGACAATTCTATATTTACTGTTGGGTTTCTGTAAACCCATAATAGGGAAATTACATGGGCTTCCAATCAACTCCCTCAATATGCCTGTTTGTGGCATGTCTTCAATCAATGGCGTTGTCCCTCTAATAGTCTCTGGAGTCAAATGATAGGATGTGTTCTGGGGTAAACAGCATTAGGTTTTACTCTGATTTGGACAGATTCCACACCTTTTATGAGTCTAATACCTTCACGGTGAAGTCTCAAACTTCTGCATTGACTGAATCTCTTAGGTCTTCAGGCAATTTGGAAATGGTCAATAAAGGGAACATTCCTACTTTAGCATTTTGTCTGATCATTTTAAAATCTACATCTTCATCATGGGTCTGGAAAGTGACACCGTCCGATGCGAAGTATATAGTACAATTCAACTTGCACAAAAGGTCTCTGCCTAACAGATTTACTGGGCTTGTGTCACAAACAATAAATCAGTGTTTTCTCAAATGTTCCTATTTTTATAGGGACTTCTTCTGAAATCGGATTTTAAATGTGTCTGTTTGTAACCCCAACTACTTGGATTGTCGGTCTCTCAGGCACCTTCTTTGGGAATTATCATGAGCAGATCCATCATTTCCCTATGTGGTATATTTCTATGTAAACTTATTTCTGCAAGGATTTAAATGCATTCTAAAGTGAAATTCAAATAAAAAATGCAAGTCAAAATGTGGCTTTAAAACGTATTTTTCACAAAAGTATTTCATATGTTAGTGCTGTGAAGATACAGTGAGGCTATAAACAGTGCTGTTTAAAACCCCTACATAAATAAATAAATAGGTGCTACTTACCATGAAAATGAAACCTTCTATTAGCTGGGCATTTTATATATTAATTTTTTCAACCAACAACCAAAAAAGTATTTTAATGCAACAATATAACTATGTTATCAAAGACACCAGACACTAAGTGATGGCGTTTGAATTAGTGCAGCCATGCGAGTCAACCCACCAGAGATGGCTGTAAAGGCAGTACTTCATATGAATGCTTCAAATGCATGCCAGTCACCTGTTTATTGTTCACTGAAGGCTGTTTGTTAGCGCTGGAGTATATTTACTTATTAGCTGCACTGTTTTGCTCTTCCCACTGGTCTGATTCCAGTGATCTCATCACTGAACTAGAAGCCTGCAAGATATGTTTCTTCAGCAGTAAATTTGCTGCTGGCTAAGTCTGTTGCTTTTCAACTGCACCCCTTTTGTGTCTGAAGAGGTGGTTCTTTAATCTGTGTACATAGAAGACGTTCATAATAAATGCACTGACTGCAGTGATGGTAAATACTGGTTTTAGGTCTAAGAATACCAATTGCTTGAGAGGAACTTGTGTGAAAGAGCACCTTGAATCAAGGGATCAGTTTTTCAAGGGGTCAGTGTAGCGGCCAGGGTTCAAAAGACATACTCCCCACCAAAAAAGACAAATAACATTATGGTATTTCTGAGCCAGTGTCAGCAAAGTAATTCATACCCAATATCTATTTCCACATCAACATTCACAGATGTACTCCGAGAATATCTTGATCTCTTTGGCTGCTGGCCCCTTAACCCTGCCCCTATCCCCACCCAAAGTCCGGCCTATTTCCCCAGCTCAATTTGAGTACATGCACTTATTTATTCCCATTTAAAGCATTGCAAGGAATGCATGTATAATGCTTGAATACCCAGGGATTCTAAGCAATTTTGATATAATAAACCCACAACAATGGAGTACTAAATCGGCTGCTAAGGCGTAAACCCAAACAGCTGTTGAGTATCCATAGGACAATATGGGATGATCATGCCGTGAATTCAACTCTATGTTTCAATATATAGGGCATCAAACCATGCCCTAGAGTCACAGACCATACCGCCTAGTATTCTGAGAGGCAGATATAAAACAGACAGATAGAGAGGAAAATTCCAATGTCCCTTCCACAGTGACGTCATACCATGCATTGCCACAGGTAAATAATATACACTGCCTTGTGCTCTAGGCGCACTGCAACTCCAAGAAATATTTTAGAGAGTCTAAAGCCAATGCTCTCTGCTCCAGTTAATACTGGGGATCTGCAATGCAAAAGTGGATGATGCAATTAACTTCTAGGTGCGTTTAAGCGTTTAAGAGGCGGAGAAGTGTCGCCCCACTGCTGACTGACCACTGCAAACGGAAAAATAAAATGATAATAACGCAGCATTATTATCATTTTATTTTACATACTGGAGTGTGGCGGGGGAGGAGTGGTAGTCACTTTCTTGGGCCGGCCAAACAGTCATGCACACTTAGTATGTTCTCCACCAGGCTGTATTGCACAGCGTAGGTGGAGAACATGCACAGCCTCCCAGCCCCTGTCTGAGCGCTGGACCGTTGTGCTCAGACTAATCACAAAGCTGCAGTCATGCAGCATTATGATTGGCTAGAGGACTCTGGGAGTCTGTGTGCTTCCTGCTGCCGGAAAAGAGAAGAGGACATAGGAAAGGCAGCGGCCGGCCATAATCAGGAAAGTGCTTTTACTTTTTTTTATTCCCCCCCCCCGCTCCCCTCTCCCCCGCCCTACCACCCCCATTCATAGCAGATGCTACTAGCAAAGACCTTTCCCCCAGAAAACGATGGCGCCCTCAACCCTCACATACATCCAATAAGCCATCCTCTGTAGACTGATCATTGCTGATAATGTCATGCACTCCTAAAATGACCAACAGCTTCTTAAAAGGTACGTAGGCATCTATTTGTGCTGCATTGCTGCATTTGTTTTATTCTGTAGCAGTGGTATTAGTGTACAGCACGTATTCCGCAACTGTAGCACCATTACACTTGCTGAATATGCGCTAAACTAATACCCCTAACATCACACTTCTGTTTTAACATGGCAGCCTAGATATCTATTCTGGCACATCACTGCAGATGCATTATTTGCTTCAGCGGTACTAGTACAATGGGGGTATTCAGCAAGGGCAGCCATCTAGAACTTGTGGGTTAAGTAATACAAATAGACGTTTGTGCGCGCTTACCAATATAATGACAGCGTGTGCACAGAGGGTCTTTTAAATGCCACCGCATCATGACACATCCGTGATGTTTTAACGTGGAAGCCATGTTAGGTGAAGAAAAACCCTCTTACAGCCAAAAGGAGTGCAATACAGGCACACTTTCAGAGGAAGCACACAACACCTGTCCAATCAAATTTTATACACCTGCCCACCAACATGTGGGCAGAGCCAAAGCCCCCTCTCCTGGAGATTCTCACATAATTGTCTGCGACAGTTGAGCTGTGAAGCTAGACCATAAAAAGCAAAGCGGTCACTTCATACCACCCAGGAAACATTCCAGTGCCTCACTCAAGCTGACCAGAATGCACCTGCTGTGCCTCAAAACTTATTCCTAATCAGCAGTGGACATAAGTATATACCTAGTAAGTGTGGGCTAAACGTATTTGTCTTCGGGCCTGAGTTAGACTTTTGCGGACGGATTAAGTGCCATCACCATGACAGAGTACCTTACCCTCACCATGGCGACAGTACTCTGCCTCCTAAATTGAGAGATGTCTCTCAGCCCAGAGGACATCTCTTGCATTTTCAGGTACTGCTGGCACAGCAACAAATGCTTTGACAAGCCGTGCGTCAAACTTTCAACTTTTTATTTTCCAAAAAGTACAAACAACCATTGAGAATACTCTGCCTAACTGATAGTGTTTTCAAATTAAAAACACCACCTCAGAAATGTGTCTTAGAAAGGAAGAGAGACATCCCACAACTCTCTTTTCAAGATTTTGTTCGACTACATCAAGTTTGGACTTTTGCTCTAGCCTACTCTACTTTAAACTATAGCAATGTGCATATCTACTGTAAGAAATCTTTGGCGGAGAGTCTGTAAATCATGTGCTTAAATCCTAACAACTTCTGGCATATTTTAGTACTCCATTGTGCTTTAAAACCAACCACTGGCCAAGAGCTGCTGGAGCCCCTGGTAGCCTCAGTAAAGTTGCCTTCAAAATCAATCCATGATTTGCCAGTGCTTCTGGAATTTTTTTATTTTAATTGGGTTTATTTGCATAAAACAAACTGTTACACTACACAATAAAACACAAATTGCAGAAATGATTGAAAACCTTAAAGCAATGCTACATTTACATAAATCCTCCTTTACCTGCATTCAACAGATAAAACATTGGTTTATAAAATAAATGGGATAATATTTTGGGAGTTTTTCTCTAGATTTACAATAAAAAACTAAGGACTTTATTTATAGTTTGGTGTAAAGGTTATGCTGTCACAAACATGACAGATATACTGTCTGTCTTGTGGAAGAAGGCGAGCAATGGCGGACCGGGGTAGCCGCACTTCCCTGCTATATTTCCTATGTAGTTTGTCTAAATATATTCAAGTTGGTGTGCACATACAACTCCTGCACCTGCTGTTGTTGGGTGCCAGCTGCCAAGCACAGAGAGAACTACACCAAAATTTGGAGTGGTGCACTACCCAGGTGGTCTTTTCAATAAATTATGTTCACTTGTTTTTGTTGTATCAAAATCAATCCTTCATTTTCAATGTCCTTCCGTCAATACAAAGTTCCAGCCAACGCGTTTCGTTCATTAAGCAATGAACTTCTTCAGGGCGATTGTAGTTGCTGGGACGGTGAAGAGAAATATGCTTCCAGTCTTGTGATACGCGTGATGCGAGCTTGCTCGAGTATGCTCGTAGTGTTCGTAAAAAGAAGCGTCTGTCTGGCAGGAGTGAAAAATCGCCATACTACACCGGGTGCAGCCTCCTTGATAAGGGCCAAGATCCGTAGTTCTGTCTTGCAGTACGCCTGGGCCAATCTGACAGACGCTTCTTTTAACAAACACCATGAGCATAATCGAGCAAGCTCACATCATGCGTATCACAAGAAACGGCGACAGGAAGCATATTTCTGTTCACTGTACAAGTATGTACCCAAGTATGCAACATGTCAGAACTGTACAAGCACACAAGTCAAAGGCACACCGCAGGAAAGGGATAAGCTAAATCAGAGCTGCAGGGGTGACTCACCCTGAATGCAGCACACACACATCACATGCATAGCACATCAACATTGACAACGATCTGACACAATCCACAAAACCCCTACAACAGAACACAGGACACAACTGGTGCCACGTGGGTGCAGACACGGGCCAATCACATTTGGCATTGCAGGGAAATGTGAGTTGATAATGTACAAGTACAAACACACGCAAGTCTGTTGTTGAAATGTCCACTGTCCCCCATCAAATAGGCAGCTCCTTCCAAACAGCCACAATGTACCCAGTCATGCTGTCTGTGTGAAAACATGTACAAAGCGACAACATACATGTGGACACATTGTTAAACCGCATCTCCCCTTCACATTGCAGAGGGAGAATCAACACCTCCTGCAGAGCAGCCCGACCCTCTCTTCACTAATGACGAAGAGGACCAGCACAGCTTCGACTCTGACGCCCTGCAACAGCTCATGGAGAGCCTCCGCAGCGCACTTCCGGGAGCTGGGCAGGCCAGCTGCTACAAGGAGATCACACCCCCGTGCACAGACCACAAGCAGGCAGCACCCACCACCACGGCTGCCTCCCAGGACCCCCACGAAGAACACATGGTCTTCCAATGCCGTGTCTTGGGGTGCCAGGAGAATCTGGCTGAACAGGTGCGGGTGGGCTTCGACCGCATGGCAGACAAACTAGATGCCATACGTGGGTGTCTAAGTCTCATCAGGGACCACTCAGGGTCCCTAACAGACACCCACAGTCTGCTCCATGCTCTCCAATGGACCATGGCTGACATTGCAGGAGCCCTGACTCAGAGAATAGAATATCTGTCCAGTCAGAGTGGCTCTAGCGATGTCACACGGGAGTTGGGAAACATGCAGAGGTTAATGGAAACCATGGAGCGGGCAAATGCGGAACAAGCGGCTGCCACGGCTGCACACCAGCGAGAGATAGCTGGGTTCCACAAAAACATCAGGACCATCCTCATGGCATTGCTGCCACAACGCCTGGTGCTGATGCATGCTGCTGCTACCACTCCATCCACATCTTCACCACCTGAAGTGACAGTGCCACACAATGTGGCAGACCTTCCACCTCCGGCCACTGATGTGTCACTGCCACACAGTGCTGGAGACAGAACACCACCACCCACACGTGAGGTGCATGAAACAGCAGAGGATGAAGATGCGGATGATTCTGCCCTCGTGGTAAGAAGGACGCAGCAGCATGCATCTCAGCCATAGGTCCGGCTTCAGCTTGGTACTGCCCTCTGCATCATCACCTTCCACTGTTCCCCGATGCACTCTGCGACACTTACCTTGTACCTCGACATGGACTGCCATATGCTGTTTGATCGCCAATGACACAGCAATCAGACTGCGGACTGAACTCTTCCTCTTCCTTTGGACTTGACATTCCCTGAAGGACCCTGGCTGGCCCTCCATCGGCCAACATCGTCATGTGGGGTTTGCATGGCCCTGTACTGCTCCAGATGCAACACTCCACTGAATGTGCATTAAACATTCATATTCACACAGATGTGTCATGTCTATGGTCTTTTAAGTGTTGAAGTTTGGATGAATGTAGGCTCACTGGACTCCTCTTACGTCCATGTGGCTCATGTCGTAGATCAGGGGTCACAGGGTGACACATTTCCGAATGCGGTCCAGGCGGCGCTGATACAACAACAGGGACACACGCATGAGTTACTTCCTTTTCCAGCCCAGTACGGAACCACGCCCAGGGCCCCGAGGTCATTCACAAACCCTTACGCTGGCATGGCATACGCTAGGCCAGCCCACTCCGCTTACACTCACGGGTGGACGGCAACACTACATGTCCGATGCCTTTCCTGTAGTGATCTGCTGCTCACAGGCCTAGTTGTCAGCATGCCATAGCCACTCCCTTTCGGCTGGTTTACACCCACACCGCACCCATCCAGCACACGCATCACAGGACATGTGACGCTGCCAATAAAAAGGGCCAGCCGCACGTGTTCGACGCCATTTCCACTCTCTATCTGGGTGCATCCATGTGGTGTTAATGTAGGCATGAGGGTCTCGGGCCCGGCAACATCACATTCCCCAGGACCGGAGGTGACATGATGGCACCTGCAACACAATACCCAATCATACAGGGTCCATGACTGTGGGGCACAGACTTGGGGGCACCAGATACATTGCGGCCAGTACAGGCACACCGCCACGGGACGGTGACTTTGGGTGCACTGAGGTAGGGGCACCTTAAGTGCTGAGTGGGTGTGCAGCCTGCGATGATGCCCTGTCCCGGCGGTCCGGACAGCTCAGGATCTGTGTGCCCTGCTGGACCGCAGTGTAGGCCAGAGCTAGCGGGCTGCACCGGCCTACCGCCACCTGGCGTCGCATTCCGGATCACAGAGTTAGTGGCACCTCAAGGGCTGAGCAGGTGTGCAGCCTGCAATGATGCAGGGTGCACTGGTATGTTCTCTGACATGGCAAAATCAGGTCCCAGAATCAAATGTGAGACCTGGTGGCCTGCGGAGCGGGGCTGCATCATGTGGAGGGTTCCATGTCCACGGGCACCGGGCATGTGGCTTGCAGCGGCACATTGTGGGCCCTCATTGCTACATGCCAAGGGCGGAAGGTGAGCAGTGAGGCCTGGGTGGGCAGGGACGGACATGCACCGCTGGGTGGTGGGAGGGGCTGGGGTGCATCTGACTGGGTGTGCAGGGGCAGACAGGCGATGATGTCTTGTGAAATTGTATGTACTTTGCCATTCATGTATCTGGACTCTGTTTCAGATGACGGATCTGTTTCAGATGTGTGACCTGGTGAACTGCACTACAATCTGGCACGTGGTTGGAGACACACCGGTGGCCGCAGGTGAGCAGTGTGGCCTGGGTGCGCATTGTCGGCACTCTCTCTCCCTGTCCATCTCTTCTGTTATCTGTGTCTCACTCCCCCTCTCTGTCTGTCTTTCTCCCGCTCCCCCTCTCTGTCCGTCTTTCTCTTGCTTCCCCTCTCTGTCCGTCTTTCTCTCCCTCCCCCTCTCTGTCCGTCTTTCTCTCGCTCCCCCTCTCTGACCGTCTTTCTCTCGCCCCTCCTCTCTGTCTGTCTTTCTCTCGCTCCCTCTCTTTCTCGCTCTCTCTCTCCTTCGCTCTCTCTCTGTCCTTTGATGTGCGCAAGACACACCTTCTCATCATGATTTTTGTCTTGCAGGCTGTGACCTACGGATTGTCCCGAGGGGATCCACCATATGTCTTCATTTCTGTGTTTCTTTGGATACATTTTCATTTGTTACATCGAAGGTGAATGTGTGATACACATATTTGTGACGACACATGCATTTCACCAAATGTGATTGTGCGACATCAGGCGGATTATTTGGTACATGATGGCATGTCTTTGGCCGGGGGATGCCCGGGGAGGGGGGGTTCTGGGATTGGTGGCAGTGGGTGTAGTGGCTCTGTTGGGGCTCCGAGCTGCATGATCAGTGGCTCCATGGCATCTGTTGCCCTTCAGGTGTGGCTCTGGGCTGGGCTCCATTTTGTGGTGCAGGCTGTGGTCCAACTTTGCACCAGGTCAGAACAGGTGTTCATTTCCTGCAGCTAACACGCCTTATCACCTGTTTTGTGGTCTTATCACCGATGAGGCTGGTCGTTGAGAATGTTGTGGAGTGGTGTTTTTGCGGCTTTTTGCACGGGAACGCCTACTCTGCATCTCATTAGCGATAGTTGCTGGGGTCATCTGTGGCGATGTTTTTTGCACCTGCTATCGCGGGTAAACTGGTGTTATGGGCTGTTAACACCAGCTTGTGAATGAGGCGATAAATTTATCACAACTTTGGCTGCAATAAAGTGCCGTTAACTCGGCGATAGCTCCTTGAGAATATGCCCCTTAAAGTACAGAGGCCGTATTGCAGGGGGTGGAGCTTTGCCATAAGCAAAGATGCTGGCTCCTGCGCACAGCTCCCTAAGCTTCCCGCTCCTTATGACATCTTATCGCAGGCCAGGGGGTCTCCCGGCTTGTTTTTTATGGAGAAGTGTCTGAGCAAACTTTCACCCACCAACAGCCCAGTCGAGACACCTGAGGGCTGCTGCAAGCGATGGAGGACTCCTCGCGGCCCAGTGAGCAGTGCTCCTGCACATCGGTGGACCGCACCTTGTCACCTGGGCCTCGTTCTGCCTGACAGCCCGGGTGGTGCTGGTGCTGCCAGTGACCTACTTCCAGCAAACTGCATTTTCTCCCGCCACCTCATTGACATCGGAGCAGAGCTGGTGCTGTCGGTTACCACACCTGGCAAGTCACCGCTCCTTACACTCTCCTGTATCTCTCTGCCTCCTCCTCTGGTGATGGGGTGAGTCCTTTGGTGGTGTCTGCCTCTGTGTGCCATGACTCCATGGCAGCCTATTTCCCACTTCCCTTCAGGCCACACAGCTTGGGCACCTCTTCTTGATGCCTGTTGTCCCTGGCTCCTCTCCTCCGGTGGTGCTGCCAGTGCTGTGCAACAGCCAGGCAAGCCGCAACTGGAGGCGTCTTCAAGGTACTTCAGCTGTCCCCTGAAGTGTGGTGCTGCCATGATGTGGGGCCCGGCAAGCCACCGCCTGGTCATTTCTGAGCTCCGCCTGACTGGGGATACTGACATCTTTGGCCCTGTGCTGTTCTCTGGGGCCCCCTTCTTCTGCTGTCCCCGGCCACCCGGGGAGCGCTCACTGCAACGATCCAGTGTGGGTGCCCCCACGGGATACTGGTGCACTTCTTAATTGCAATTCACCCTTCAGGGGTCTTGCCCCTGGATTCCCTATCTCATGAACTTGCCCTGCCCCTTACTCCTGTTCTACGGGGACTGCCTTTTGGGATCTTCCTGTGCTTCCGCCACCCTGGACTATCTCGGCGAGGCTCCTAGTGGGTGTTCTAGTAATTCTCCCCCTTCCAAACTCCTTGGGACACCCGTGGCTTCGGGCAAAGTGGCATGTCAACTGACCCTTGCAGAGGCTACCCAGGTTGTCAAACCTCCTACAGCCTTGTTGAACATTACCCTGGAACCCATTATGAGCACCCTGAATGCTATACAGAGCAAGGAGGACTATTTATGGGTGACAGAGACTGTGACTTGGAGCACTGAACTCCGGAACACCCAGAAAAAGGTTATATGACTAAACAACTACCTACAAAATCACGAGTGCCTGAAGCACGAAGGCTAAACAACAACCAAAGCCAAACCACTAACTATTTTACCTCGACTTACTGAACCACGAACTCCACGATCAACCACTACATTCAAATCAACCTTTTCCCACCTCCTAAAAAGGACCCCTTAATACTACCTCTTAAACCTACACCAAATTCCCCCACCCCCTAAAAACGAACTCGAACCCCTCCCACCCCAAAACACGAACTCAAACCCCTCCCATCCTCTTAAAACTTACACGAACCCTCCCAGCCCCTAAAAACTAACTCGAACCCCCACATCCCTAAAAACTAACTCGAACCTCCCCACCCCCTAAAAATGACCTAAATCCCCTCCACCCCCTAAAAACTGGCTCAATCCCCTCCCACCCCCTAAAAACTAACCCAACCCCTCCAAGCCTCTAAAAACTAACCCACAAACCCCCAGCCCCTTAAAACTAACCCAAACCCCCCTCCACCCACAAACCCCTCTTACCTCTTCCTGTCCGACGCTCCTCTGAACTCCGCCCTGCAAGAACACTAGACCGCTTTAGCCTGAACCACGCACATGCGTGGTTCAGGCTAAGTCGTTGTCCGTGCAAGTCGTTATTCGGCTTGTGTGACTTGGGAACTCGTTGTTCCGGAGTCGTTGAGGATGTTTCCCCAGAAAAAGCTGACGGACTAGGAGGATCGCAGCTGCAGGAACAATGTCCACATTTGCAGTGTCCCTGAGTTTGCTGAATCACTGAATGTCCCCAAGTTCTTTCAGTCTTTAATCCTGCAGGTGATGGGTTTGGCCTTCATCTTCCTGCCGGAGGACGAATGTGCTTAGCACTGTCTCACGCTCCACCTCCTCTCGCCAGGGTCCATGCCTGATCATAGCCTGTTTTCTCTACCATCAACAAGTGGAGATGGTCCTCTCAGAAGCCCACTACCATGGCCTGTATTCTTATAACAGCAACCGGATTACTTTCTCAGCGGATTATTGCCATGAGACCCATGTTTTACGGAAAACGTTTTTGGCCCTGCGGCCAACGCTCTGGGAACTGGACTTATAATTTGGGGTGCTGGAACTGGCTGTCATGCTTGTGATGGGTAAAGCCACGGTTAAAAGATTCTGAGACCCCGCTGACCTAGAGCAATGGCTAGAGGATATGGAAGCCCAACGGCACCCATCAATGGATAACTCCTCGCTTTCTTCTCTACCTTTGCGGTGCCGCAGAAGGAGGTGACTATCAGGCCAGAGACGTTGACAGAGATCTCCAGCTGGATCATAACCATGACCGGAGTAAATTCAGGTCTCCCATAAGCCATGACATTTACTTGTCTCCGTCTAGCCACTGACTGTCATATGCCCTGTCCCTCCAATTGGTTCTTCTACCTGCCTCTTCATGGAGTGGTGGCCGCTTGTTGTAGTCTATCACAGCCACTGAAAGTAAGGTTGACCTCTTCTTGCTCTTTGTCCTTTGGCTGTCCTAGTTTGTTTTGCCATGCTTCTTCATTGTGTGAAAAATCTCTCTATTTGGTCTCTCAATGTGAACGGCATGACCCATTCCATCAAACGTTAGAAGGCTCTCACCTTTTTAGGTTTTTAGGTTCTAAACATCCAGATAGTGTCCTCATGCGGGAAACACATCTTATAGCTGTGAAATCGATGAAACTCAAAAACGACTGGGTGGGCATGTTTCTCTTATCCACGCGATCCGATGAGGACCTGCCTATGACTGGTAAAAACGAGTGGAGCTTATGTTCCACAAAAGGCTTCCAGTCTGAGTCCTTAAATCCTGGTCAGATGACCTCAGTCACTGCATTTTTGCATGAATCAAAATTGCAGACCAAACCCTGATGGTTGGCTCTATATATGCCACTGTGTGGACAAAACGCCAATGGCTCTCCTACCTCCACAGTTTACTTACGGAATTTGGCTCCCATAAACTCATCATTGGTGGTGACTGAAATTTTATTCTGGATAAATCGGGGAGGCCTGACATGTGGCAGGACTATGACCGGGTTGTGGTCCGTGACCTCATGAACGACCACTCCTTACATGATGTGTGGCACCTCCTTCATCCCATGGACATGGAATACACTTACCTTTCTCCACTCCATCAATATGAGGCGGTTTTGTATCAAGCTCCCATTGTCTTCACTCTAGACCTTCAATTGACGCAGTCTATCTCCCGCATCAGGCCTCTGAATACTTTGCATCTCAGATCTCCATAGGAAAAATCACAACTTCAGACTTTACTTCGGGATTACTTCAAGCTTAATGAACCAACAGCAACCGCCTCCAAACTCCTTTGGGCAGCGGGGAAGGCATACCTCAGAGGCATATTGATGAGGGAGGCTGACATTGCAAAATCAAAGCTTTCACTAAGATGGCTGCATTGGAAAAGGATGTACAAACCTTTCTATAGACATGCTGAGCCGCCCCACGCCCTTGGGTCTGCAAACCCTGAGGGCAAAAAAGCTTGAACTCAATAGCTTATACACACTAGCAGCAGAAAAGGCATTGTCCCGCATACAGCAGACCACATAAAAGCATGGTGAGAAGTCTGGGAGTCTCCTGGCAATGCAACTGAGGAAACGAGAGACACAGAGGGCAATTCCAGTGCTTCAGATGGATGCTGGGACTCACCTGACACCGTTGCTGGACATTGTGCAGGAATTCTCTTCCTTTTACAGAACGGACTGTCCAGCTGATGCCACTTGGGAACAGACTTTCATGTCAACCCTCCAATTCCCCAACCTCTAGGGATAATAGGGAGGCCCTGGACTCGCTCAGATTGGAGTAGGAGGTTGCCGAAGCTATCAAGTCTCTGAACATAGCCAAAGCCCCCTGGGAGTATGGTTTCCCCCTGGAATTCTACAGGGCTACAAGTGAAGAGACAGTGCCCCTTCTAACTGCCATGTTCCAAGAAGCTACATCTATGTGCTCACTGCATCCTGAATTTAAGAGGGCACACATCTCCCTCATTCCAATCCTGGGAAAAGACCATCTCCACCATGCTAACTACTGTCCCATATCACTGCTCAACTATGATGTGAAAACACTGGCCAAGGTCTTGGCACCAGATTGAGCCAAGTGATCAGGTCACTGATATATGATAACCAAGTGGGTTTCGTCCCCTACCGCTCTTCCCGAAATCACCTGCATACAATGACACATGTCATTTGGTCTACCAAGTTAGCCCAGAATGAGCATCTGCTGCTCTCCTTTGATACAGAGAATGCCTTTGACTGTGTTGAATGGCTCTATCTCTTTCGCACCATGGCTAGGTTCGGGTTTTGGCCCCAAGTTTATCCAGATGGTCCGCTGCATATACCAATCCCCTGTGGCCTTGATCAACTGAAACGGCATTCATTCTGACCCTTGTCTCCATCACCTGGAGCACTAGTCAGAAATGCTCCGTCACCCCTCCTCTTCCTCCTGGCACTGGAGCCCCTGGTGGTAACCATTGGATCCTCAGCGCTTATTTCGTTGATCCAGATGAGAACGGGGGAACTTAAACTTCTGCTCTATGTGCACCATATCATTTTATGTCAATTTTGGCCCTCATGGATTTAGTGGACTCCTTTGCTTATTTTTTCTAAATATAAGATAATTGGACCAAGACAGAGGCAATGCCTTTGACTTCTCACACCACGAAATGCACTCTGAGTGAATTGCCGGTGACTTGGCTCCTGAACAGTCTGCATTACCTGGGTATTTCCCTCCACAGGGACGTTTTCACCATGGTGCATGACAATCTTCACCTGCTCCTGAACTCGAGGAAACAAGACTTTGTCAAATGGTCAGCCCTCCACCTATCCCTCTGGGGCAGAGTACAGACAGTCAAAATAGTGATGGCCCTGAGGCTCAATTAATTGTTTGGCATGCTCCCGTTCCACATACCAGTTGGAATTCTCTTGCAAATTCACTCTGTGGTCCGCAAATATGTCTGGGGCTCTCTGCCCCCAAGACTTGCTCCTGCCAAACTCCATGCCACCAAGTCTTCTGCATGGCTCAGACTTTCTAATTTTCAGTCCTACTATAGGACCCACTAGATGTCTCAGATGCCTAGCACCTTCTTCTGCACATTGACCTTTCATTGTGGGTCAGGATTGAGCCGAGCCTTCACAATGCTACCCCTGGCCTCTTGGTCTTTTACATGGGTCCATGGGTATCACAGGATTCGCTTAACCCCATTCTGTTAGAAATTAATCAAGTCTGGAAATGGACTCACTCCCTCCTGAAGGAAGACGGGTTCTTGCACCATAAAGCACCTGTGTGGCACAACGGATCCATCATAACCGATCGCCTGCCATTATGGTGGCCCGAGTGGTCCTGAGCTGGATTCTCAGAGGTCCATCACCTCCTGAATGACACTGCCCTCTGGTCTTTTGAGAGCCTTGTTGCAGGTTACCATACTCCGAAATCCCACTTCTGGCGCTACCTTCAGCTCTGAGACTGCCTCCACCCGCAATTGCACAAAGGGACTTGCCCCCCCTCCACACTTATCTGGTGCAATGGGGCTACATAAAAAAAACTGGTCTCTGGACTTTACAGTCTGTTAGTGTCTAAATTGTTATCTACATCACTAGAACGCCTGCTTAAAATTCGATGGCAGGACCATTTCCACCATGAATATTCTCCGAAATGATGGTCACTGCTCTTGGCCTCCCAAATTAGGGGGCTCTGGGAGGCCAGAATGAAGTTTGGCTACTTCAAAATCTTGGAAGACTGGCACTGGTCACTGGCTAAGCAGCACAGTTGTATGATGGAACCACGCATGCCTTTACCACACGTTCTTTTTAACGCGGGCAGTACAATGTACAAGTCTTTACCACGCCTTCCTTTAGCACACAAGTCATTACAACAACTTGCCTTAGGGAAGTGCTGGACTTTGGAATTGTATAATTTACTATCCCAACTCCAGTCTGTGTAACGGTAGGGAAGGTTTTGGACTCAAATTCCAAAACCAGTCCAACAATGCGTTCTCTAAAGCAAGTCGTTGTAACTACTTGCGTGGTAAAGGAATGCGTGGTAACAACGCATTCATTGTAGTGCCCGCATTTTAAAGGCACTGCGTGGTGCCCTGATCTGTGACATTCTCCACATCTTTGGTCCTGCCTGATGCTCACACCCTTTTAGGCTGGGGTTGATCACCTCCTGTGTGATACGCTTGGACATGCCACTCACCTCAATGCTCTCCTAGTGATCCTCCAGCACTTAACTCCCACAAAGTTTGTTGGATGGCCTCCCTACAGACTGCTGCTAAGCTGTGCATCCTCTGGTGGTGGTCCACTCTGACTGTTCCCACCCAGGAGAACTAGCTGGAAAGTGTGGCGACCAGAGTGGCACATGAAAGGATGATCTACTGACTGAATGACCAGGACCATTTGTTTACAGACATATGGGGCTCGCTCCTCCATAAAGCATCATGATGGGCTGTCGTCCCATTCAACCCTGAACTTTTGGGTGGCTTTCCATCATTGTTTCTCTCCCCTTGTGTTGCTCATTGAGAGCTCTGTGTTCCCGTCAACATTCCTTTATCTATCATACCCAGGTTTCAAGCATGGAGAGCTAAACTAAGTACAGTTAGAGGACTAGACAGGCAATACGCACGAAGAACAGGATCTCGTAGGAAATTCGAGAAACGGTGGGGGCCCTTAGAATGGTAAATTAAATTTAGATTTATGAGAGAGAATTGGTACATGTTTTTAGTCGAATAATGAATTATGTCATAATCAATAATATAAAGAATCTGTGTTTTTTAATATTTTAAGTCTATTGTTTACAGAAGGATTTACCTGAATAGTCTCAGTAGATGACTAGATGCATGTTATAATCGAGCACGAATGCACATTGCACTTTAGTCTGTCTTTTATTGCACAAGTGTTTATTGTATCATGTTTTTGAACTCTCAATAAAAATATATATATTTTTTAAAACATTCCTTTATCTACCCTCCCTTCCTTATTGCTGCTTCCTTGCTTTGCGAGTCAGTGCCCAGAGAGTGTGCTTCTTTGTTCCCCAAAGGGCCTTATTCCTGTTCACTCACCTGATTCCTTCCACCCACCACAGGGCTGGTTCCTCTTCCCCTCAGCTGCCATGTCCTTTATCGCAAACCAGTCCATCAGCTGGGGCATCCAAGAGAATAGCAGGTCACAAAGGGGCATATTTACAAGGGCATTGAGCCACTGGAACGTAATTTTTTCCGACGTTCCAGTGGCGCTGTGCCCTGCTCCATATCTACACACCGGCGTTACACCACTTTGCGTGGCTTGATGCCGCTTTGTAAATATCATCTCCTTTCACGCAGGTATCTGCGTGAAAGGGGCATGCAATGGATATTGCTGTGGGCGTTCCAATGCAACACCCATTGCTTTTTGATGCTGCCCCAGATTTACAAGTATGTGTAAATCTGAGGTGGTGCCAAAAACTAACGTCGCTAATAGCAGGCGTTAGATTGGCGCAGTGAGGAGAAATACTTTTAATTCGCCTTGTTTTTGCTCTTTTAATGTGTGCTGCATACTGCAGAACACATTGAAAGAGCAAATCAACTTTAAAGATCGATTATTTGCAGAAAGGTGCCTCTTCCTGCACATGAAGAATCATCCCTGCAGCGCAGGTACCCTTGCACGCCCTGCAATGCAAGCACCCTTTCACTATGACGCAAGGGAGTCTGTGTTAGAGCTAGACAGCTTCTTTTAGCGCAAGGGAAAACACAGAAGTGCACCGTATTCTTGTAAATAAGGCGGATCCCTGCATTTTTTAAATGACGCAGTGCGGCGCTGCTGAATTGCTTACAGCTCCATGCCATTTCCTAGTAACTATACACCAAAATGTTCTGAGTGGGAAGTAGCACATTCAAGTCCTCTATGGTAACAGTGGTATGCTACTTCCCACTCAGAGCATTGGTCAGTAATAAAGTACCCAGGTAGGTGTGAATCAGTACAGTTTGTCCCAGTCAATCAAGAATGGGTATATGGACATGCCCCACTTCGAGTCATTATGTACATGGCAACACAGTTTGCAGGAGCAAATATTTAAAGCCTCCTTACACTGATCCACTTCTTTCAGAAAAAATATCTCTGTAAACTGATTGTCTACCTCTGAGACAGATTTAAGGCACAGTTTCATAATTCTGGCCCACCGCCTGCTCTCTCCTTCTGACACAGCCAGGCTTATGGTGTAGAAGAATGGACCGACCCTCGGAAGGATGAGGTAGCTGGGATTCGTTCGTTTAACGGGGTCACAGGCTGCCGCCAAGGGCAGGTAGAAGGGCCTCTGCTTCACTGTTCTTCCTTCAGATTCTTGGGGTTCTAGATCCTGGCAGGCAGTCCTTGGCCCTTCACAGCAGTGTTGGCGATGAGCAGGAATTGCTGACAGCAACTCACCAACTGGGTGGAAGTCACTTCCATTGGTGGACCTTTAAATGCACCCAATTGCCATGCTACAGATAGTGACATGCTTTGGATGGGTTGTTAGTCGGTGTTCTTTGTACCTCAGAACAAAAGCAGTTAAGACAGCGAATCAGTTGTTTACAGTAGTTTAAAGTTACATTATCAGACAGGTCAAATCTAGCAAAGATGGGGACACTTGAGGTGTGGACGGGAAAATCATAGGCCTGATTAAACCTCATGCAGGCTTAGCTTAGGTCTTTGATTCAGACATATTTGATTTGTTGACATAATGTCTAAGAGTAAATCATATGGCTGCTTGGGGCCATTTTTCATGCATAGTTTCAATATTTTGTTTGTCTGAGTTCTGTTTAAAGGTGTCCCTTTTTCTGAGAACTCTGGATGTTACGCACAGTGAAAATGTTGTTGAACACCTAGGACTTTGCACATTTCCTCTTCTTTGGGTGACACAAATTTGGGTCTCCATGTCACTTCCAATTCTAAGTGGAATTCTGAATGTAGGAATAAAGTCCCAGCTCATTGTAATGGCAACTGCAATCTTGTCTACTCACACATAACGTTAAACTTGCACCCACCTCTGTAGACATGCAAACCATGGCCAACACATTGTGACAGGAACATCAATGGGGCATCTGAATGAAGTCGATTTGGATGATGTGCACAAATGGATGCTAAGGTGGACAGCACGGTGGTTTTGACACTCACTAACTTACATATGCGACAAACAATGCAAGAATGGCAACATTGCTGATCAGTGGCTGTGAATTAGGGAGCAGGGCAATGAGTATTAGAGGCCTGGGTATTTCCTTCACTGCTAACGTGAGCAATACTATGATACAAACAGTCTAGATTGGGCAACAGAATTCTCAGAACAACCATTTTGTACATCTTGTCACTCCATTGACCATCTTGATGCCTGGCACGCCAATAGTTTTCTCTTTCTAATGTCTATGCTTGTACAGTAGCAAGATCATGTAAAGTGGGCATAGGGAAGTCAAAAATGTGAGTCAGATGCAATGTTACATCAGAACGAAGGACAAAATGTAATTTCTCACAGCATTATTCAGCAAGAGCATTTCACTGGAGCACTTCATCATGTGAGACTTGACCCACTCTTTATTGGTGCCCCTGCTGAGTTCAGGAAAGCCCTCTACAACCAAAGGAACAAAACATCATAAGTGACACCAAAGGCATGGATAGAATCATTAAAGATGGTAACATTCTTCTTTGTTTCTAGAACAAAGGCTTTAGTGAGAGCAATAAATGCAACAAAGCTGGGCTCATTTCACCTGGATAAACATCTGCTTTCTACTATTTAATGTTGTGTTTGCACAGCTGCATTGTTGTTACTGGAGCAGTCCCAAGACTAATTTGCATATGGATGGTCTCTGTCTATAATGCAGCGGACGCGCCCAGCGGGCGCGCCGCTTGCACGCCGTAGGCACGCCTGTGGCAAGCCCGCCTGCGCCCATCCGCGCCTGGACCGGGCCCAGGGCCATAACCCCTGTTTGTCATCCACCAGATTCAGGGCAAAAATTAACTTATTCTACAGACAGTCTTCTGAATCTCAATAGAATTATCTCAAGACCTCTCTGCCATCAGCTCAACCTATCTAAGAAACCCAGATCATGTCCTCACTGCAGCCTAAAGCTCCTTTTCACGAAGACATGCACTAATGAGATACATGATTCAGGTGAGCAAACACTCCCCCTCCCCAAGTCGTTCATAGGTCTGCTCATTAACATGCGCTCCCTGATCAAACACAATGTAGAATTTGCAGAGCTGCTGGCAGCTCACAAAGTAGACATGACCTTTGTCACAGAAACCTGGACACATAGTACCTCTGATCTTGACCTGTCCCTAGCTATACCTCAAGGATTTACAATCATCAAAAATGACAGACTTGACAAGCGGGGAGGAGGCATAGCGATTATAGTCAATAACTCTTTAGCCATAAAAGGGTCCCCAGCAGGTAGCAGCGCTGATTGCGAACTACTTTCCTTCAGAATCACCTTAAGTCCTAATTACACTTTTAATGCCACACTGCTATATAGATCCCCCGGCGCAAAAATCAAATTTGAGGAAAATATCAGTCCAATAATAGAATCAAGTATGGGCTCAGAAGACTACTGCATATTAGGTGACTTTAACTACCACCTGGAAAATTCGGAAGATCATAACACAGCATCATTAATAGAGTTGATGGTCAACGCCTCGTTGGAACAGAAGGTCATGCACCCTACACACGAAGCTGGTCACACTCTGGATGGAATATTTACTTCCAATCCCCATCTAAAAGTACAAGAGGTTCTGCCAATTCCTTGGTCAGACCACAGGGCTATCCTATTCACAGTAACCACCACACATCACCTTCCGAGCCGGCATATTCCACATAAGATAATCAAAGGACGAAGCTAGAGGAGCATAGGCCCCCAGCAGATGCAATCTACTCTAGCAGCCTCTAAACCTGATCTAAATTCTGAGGCAAACCTGGCAACAGATAGTTTTACTAATTGGATTCAATCTGCAGTAAACTCTCTAGCACCACAAAAAAACGCACTAGCAAGCGCACAAAGAAATCAGAGCCCTGGTTCTGTGACGCCTTGCGCAAACAGAAACAATTCTGTAGAAGAGCTGAGAGATGCTGGAGAAGCAACTGCTCAACAATTGACAAAAACTCATACTCCCAAGAACTGAGTCCGTATAAAAAGTTGAGATTGGATTAAAAAAAGCAGTTTTGTTTTCAGAAAAAATACGCCAGGCAAGTAATTCTAGCAAAGCTCTTTTTGCTACATTAAAGGAATTAGTCAAACTACCTGAACCACAACAAAATGATCACAGTGTGGCATTCTGTAATCAACTCAAAGGGTATTTTAGGGACAAGGTGCAAACTATTTTTGAATACCTCACAGATGGGAAGACAGTTTCAATTCTTCTTCTGTTGAAAAAAACCTAACCTAGATCCCAGTGACAATAGTAGTTATAGACCAATTGCGATAAATCCCTTCCCAGCTAAAGTCCTGGAAAAAATTTTCAACTCCCAACTTACAACCTTCATTTCCTCGGCAGACTTGTTGGATTCCTCCCAATATGGGTTCCGACAATGGCATGGCACAGACACTGCCCTGATCAAGGCAGCAGAGGAGATACGGGCAATACTAGACACCGGTGCTAAGGCCGCCTTGATATTGTTGGATCTATCGGCGGCATTTGACACCGCAAATCACGATATTCTAATCAAAAGACTCCAAGAGGTAGAAGTCAGGAACTCTGCCCTAAAGCTGATCACATCTTAACTGAACAACAGGTATCAATATGTTCGGATCGGTAACGCCTGCTCAGAGCAGTTCACTCTGCCGTGTGGGGTGCCGCAGGGCTCCGCATTAAGCACCACTTTGTTCAACTTATATGTGACCCCTCTAGCCAATATCATCAGGCAGTTCGGCTTCACACTTATCTCCTACGCAGACGACACCCAAATTGTGGTGTCCATATCTAGCAGCCCCGAGGAAACAGCTGACCGCTTTAGCCAATGCATGTCCCACATAAATCAATGGATGGGTACAAATTGTCTAAAACTCAACGGGACTAAAACAGAGGTTCTCCTATTAGGATCTGATACATCCTTTTGGTCCTGGAAATGATGGCGTCCCAGTATGGGAGATCACCCCACCCCAGTCCATAAAGTGAGTAATCTGGGCATTATTTATTATGACAAACTGACCTTCCAACACCAGATCAACAAGGTAATCTCCCAGGTTTTTCTAACATTAAAATCCATCCATAAAATACGCACTTTCATCCCCCCTGAAGCAGTAAAAACACTAATGATGGTTCTGGCCATGGCAACGCCTTATACCTAGGCCTTCAAAAACAACATCTGCTTAAACTGCGGTGAGTGCAGAACGCAGCCACTAGAATGCTGCTGAACATCCCCAAATTTCAGACCATCTCAGAAGGTCTAAAAAAAACTCCACTCGCTTCCCGTGAAGAAAAGGATTGAGTTCAAATGCTTATGTCTGGCGTACAAAGCAATGTTAGGAAATGGACCAGCGTTCTTGAAAAAACACCTTACATGGTACCATCCATCCAGACACCTACGACCAGCACGTAATAAACTCCTCCAGACACCAAAATCTAAAAAAAGCCCGCTGGGGAGGAAGAAGCTTTGTCCTGGATACAGTGAAACTTTGGAACTCGCTCCCGCTAGATAGTAAAAGCTGCCCAACGTTGCTCGGATTCAGAAAGTTTCTAAAGACCTGGCTATTCTCTAACTAAGCTAAACCATCTCCCTGGCACAGCCCTCCGCACAGCACCTAGACACCCTTGGGCATTTGTGCGCTATATAAATCCTATAATCAAATCAAAAAATTGGCTTAATCATAGGGTTCAAACTCATTTGACAGGGTCAACAGTTAAAATATATGCTACATCACTAGCATGTTGTGACCATAAACAAGAAGGGACCACTTTGAAAATATCAAACATTTCTTGAGACAAAGAAACACTTTAATCTGTCTTGGCAGCAAAAAGGCAGTTACCTTATATATAAAACAACATTCTCATTTTCAACAGGAATATCCAAAATGTCAGTCATTTGTGCAATACAGAGTGCAATTTAGTTTTCACAGAAGATCCCTTCCCAGTACATTTGCAGGTGAGATGGGGCTCAGAAGGAAGGCATGCTGGTAAGTGATTGGCCCCATGGATACAGCCATAGAACTAGTAACGGTGCTGCATTCTTTGATTTGTAATACCAGCTGCATCAATTGTTTCCAAGAGAAAGGAACTGCTGGAAAATTGAAGGATGTCAGAGCAGATTTTCCAGCACTAGTGTCAATAATGCAACCGGAGGGCCTACCATTAGCATTGCATTGAATACATGTAAGTTCCTGGACGACAGAATTCAAGGCGTGCATTGGGCATTTGGTTTCTCTCAGCTGACAATTGGTAGGGTATTGTTGTTGTGTCTGGTGAGGAGGTGGAGGAGGTAGTGGAGAAAAGGAAGAGGCCTATAACTGGGTCGTTCTTGTTGATAATCTGGTTTTTGAGGCAGGCTTTAGCAGATTGTTTTAACACCAAAAGGAGTAGGGAGCAATAAAATGTCCATCTATGACCATGAACTATGACAAAATCTCTCTCTTCCTTGTGATTTTTCCTCCCATAGAGTGTGACTATAGGGGGTCTCTCTTTGCCCACTGCCATTTCAAACATGAAATAGGGCTAAACTTGGTGAGTAAGGACACATCAAGCCCTTGCTGTTTCAGTTTGTAGACTGTGCGAATAGTTAATATGGTGTATGCGATGCTGATATCTATGTCTCTATAAAAGCCAACAAGTAAGAATGGTTAATTAAGAGTTATTAGTTTTACTCTGATGAATATGAGTTCTTTCAGGGTGATGTACCCATGTCCTTGGTGGTATGAGCGATCTAACAGGACATACTTTATTGTATATGTATACCCATACGTATAGCTTTAGAAACACAAGGGAGATTATTCCTTCCAGTTTCTTATTCCATTTTTCGTTATGTCTCTTGTCCCCCTGTTCCTTCTGGTAAATTCTATGATTATCTTTGAGGAAATCCCTTGGATATGGAACTAGGGTTCTTGACACCCTCCTATCTTGACCAGAGGTGAGAGAGTTACACATTTATACTGGGACCGGCAGAATCCTGAAGAAGGCCGGCATGACCCCAATCAAGGGGCACAGTCACACGGCTGAAACATGTCGACAACTTGGCAGTAAGGAGGGGTGTAAGGAGCACATTATATCTCCCAATCACCACCATCCTACATGTTTTTAATCCTGCCGGAGGGTCCAGGAATAATTACAGGCACAGCGACACCTCTGAGCTAGTTTTAATCTATACCACACTGCACTTTCGCTTCCGGCGTTCCCAGTCACTTTTCAAATATTATTGTTTCTCTTTTTTTGTGTTGTATTGTATTCCCCCACCCTATTGCTCCACCCCTGGCGTTGGCTGCGCCGGGGTGTTTTGTAATCCGCCCTATGATGAAGCATGTCACACAATTGTGTGAGTGAGGGCAGTATTAAGACACACAGCACATGCCACCACGAAACACTGCCATTTTAGTGCTCCCTACTCCTTTTGGTGTTAAAAGTATTGACTGGGGGTTTGGAGTAGGTGAGTACATCACCCTCACCCCTCCCTTTTGTGTGTACTAGTGTTTAGCAGATTGATACCAATTCCACAGTTGGCCACTATTAAATCTCAAGGTATTGCCTCGTGGAACGAAGGCTTCCATTCCCCACCCATGACCACTCCCACCTCTTTCGTTTGCTTGTCCTCTTCTGTCCTTCCATCTGGTCTCTTGCTGGAAATATTGCATTAAAGGAAACTTTAATTTCATTTCTGAGGACTTTTTCCTGCTTTCTTCTGCAGCTACACAATGACTAGCCATTGAACCCAATCCTGACAGGTTCTTATTTTGCCAACCCATACAAATATTTTACTACTGCTCCTGTAGATTTAGCAACAATCCCTGAAAGTTAGCTTCCCCACATCTGCTGTGGCAGTTTCAATAGCAATGTCTTTTGATGATTTTTTTTAAATGATCATAAACAGTCAGGGAGTGGTTCACATTTGTTTTGTTTACAATGGGTGAATTTGTCTAATTAATTAACACTTCAGTTATTACATTAATTAGAAAATCTCTAGCAGTATCCAGTATGTCTCCATCTCTAGGGGTGGCTGATTAGCTTTAGCTGTCACCCTATCTCAGTTCACTCTGGGCATCAGGGACTCTTGGAAATTAATTGATATCAGCCCTTCCCTAAACAACAAGGGGTTCTCTTGGATTTTTAAGAACTGCCAAGGAATGTTGAAAGATCAATGGAGATCAAGGTACATGAAAAGTAATATTTTCCCAATACTAGTGTCCAGGTATTGTCCCAAAGGTAGGGGCGCATTCTGGGAGTCATCTAAAGCTTTGCTGGCATCATCACTGATGGAGGGTGCCCTTCTACTAATCCTTGGTTCTGAGTTCCTAGCTGGCCACTTAGCAGTTGGTCTCAGGCTATCCTGTGTAATATTTAGCTCCAGTGTAATATTTAAGCTAGGCACTTGTCCACTCTGAACTTGTGTCTTAGGACTGGTATCTTCTGATCGTGATCTTGCGAAAGGCATTCTGGTCTCATCCTTTTGCCATGTTCCTGCACTCGCAGCTCTGCCCGGTCAGTGCAGCAGGTTGGTGTGCTAGTCTTTCCTACTACACACGATTGCACTTATTTAACCTGTATTGTGCCTGCTCGTGGCCTGTCTGCCAGCTCAACAACTGGAGGGGCTCCACCTGTTATGCTTAATTTGAGCCGGTGGTTTCCGGTGCTCAGCACTAGCACTTAATTGGTTTACAGTATGCACACCTTCGTATTTACCAATCCGCTTTTTCCAAATGCTCGAAGGCAACACTGTATGCATGCAGACAGGTGCCGCGCCCTGCCCCAAAAGCACAAATGAAATCTTTCAACATATGTGGAGCAACCACCTGTCACATAGCCAATCAAGTACTGTTCAAAAGTCTTCATTATCAGTTTGACCATCAATTTTGATCCAACTTTTATTCCATTTCAACAATTGCTCATTGCTCTTTCCATTCATATAAAAGGCTGCATGTTTCCAAATTTTTTCATATGCTGCAGATTTGCCTATCCGGTCGTTTTCTGTAGCACATGGGTATACACAATTCATCCTGGACAGCTATATTCGGGCATTTCGGGCTGGTTAGCCCTATGTCAGGGGTATCTATAAATTTAAATTAAAACCACTATTAATATTTGTGACATTCAGACATGCAAAATAATCTGTGATCTACAAATCTATTTTGCACACTGTAGTCCATGCTGTAAGGTGCGGAAAAAACAATACGTAGACTCCCATAACTAATCGAACCCAACCGTCAACTTCCTCCACATTATGAATAAAAACCTTTACAAACACCGTCACCCAAAACCACCCTCTGCACAACTTGCCACCACCATTTGTGTGCAAAATAGAGCCCCCATAGTGGCCTCATATTCCTAAAGCACAAAGCATTTGTCTGTACCTACTTCTGTTAAATGCTATTACTAGTGCTTGAACCAGCTGATCTCCTTCTCACACCACCATTCGAACGCACAAAAAACAAACTAGTTCTTAGTGGTTCCCATAAGCCCCACCTATTTGCAACCCTCTATATGCATTCAAACTCTACACCTGGCTCTAATAACCAGTTGAAACGTTCATTGTTAAAAAAATACAAATCCCACTCACCATTGCCTTAGCTTCTTAAAACACCCTCCATGCCTAAACCCTAAGAATTTACATATTCTATGTGAGCTCTATCCACTGTTGTAATGAAATAGTTGTTATGAAATTACAGTTGTCCAATATTAATAAAACACCAAATAAAGATGAGTTTTGCAAGTCTTAAGCTCTTCCTCACAGACTTTTAGCAGTACTGGTGAACTGGGTGTTTCCAGGCAGCCCTTTATATGAGATTATTCCTTGTCACTTTCAGCTGTTTTTGTCGTCTTAGTCTTCTTGGGTGAAAACTGTCTAGAGGGGCAAAATTAATTCAGTATCAGTGTGAAAGTGGCAGGATGCCCACCTTTGCATTTACCAGTCCATTTTTCCCAAATGCTCGAAGGCAACACTGTATGCAGCATTTGAACATATTAGGAAACATGCTGCCTTGTATATGAATGGAAAGTGCAGTGATACAAGCTGCAATGATACAAGCTGCAGTGGCCTCCTGGTCAGGGTCCTGGCGCTTATTATTTTATAAATTAAGCACTGCTGTTGGTGCACCACATGGCGCACCGTCTTCCTGGTTACTGAAGGTAAGAATATCTGAGATAGCCACCTCTCTTTTCGTTGATCTCATCAGTGATTTGAATCAAAAAGTCACAGAAAGCGAAGAAGCCGCAAATCTATCCTTTACATGACTGATTTGACATCTCAGTTTTTTGGGTGTCCTTCATATACCTCACTTGAGACTCCTATCAGCACTTCAAGGCTTCCTTGTGCAAGTTTAGGAAAGCTTGACAACGTTTTTGCAAAACTTTATTTTTGGATTCCTGCAATTTCTTTGTACAATAAGTTATTCATTCAATATTTAAGAGACCTTCTTCTGGAAAGTGCTTGTTTCTGGCTTTTCTACATCTTCCCCGAGGATCTTGATGGGTTTAGATGTACTAATTCAAATTGAAACTTGCCTACCATCGCTCTCACAAAGGAAAAAGACCTTAGGTTGCCCACTGCCTCACACAGTAGTAAATACCTGTCGAGGTGGGATTGAAAGGCAACACTCAACAAATAGATGCTCTGTAAACTTCTCTGACAACTCATGGTAGGGAGGGAGGGTGGAACATATACATTCACGCCTGCTGAACCATCAGGTTCATTTGTTCACCTTGCAATCATGATACCTCCAGTGCTGAACGTGTGGGTTTCTGTCAGGATTCTGTAGAAGCATCAGGTGCACTAGACAGTGGTAACCAGCAAGTACAGCAACACGACCCGCGGTCCTGTCCTCTACCTGTCTGGGATCTCCTCTCCTTCACCAGGGCGCGCTGTCCCTTTTGGCTGACTTTGGGGCATATCAGCAACACCTGGCGATAATTATCGCTCAGCGCTCTTAGCGTGAGGATAATTATCGCCAGGTAACGTGGATTTTTATCGCTGAGATAGCGTGCTATTAGCAACGCTTATCTCCTCAGCGATAAGAATCCTCACGCTAACTGCCTAACGTGAGATTATCGCCGGAAACGCAGCGATAATCTTACGTAATGTGGCGTTAGCTTGCTGATAGGGACTCACAAACTTAGCCATGATATCCACCTTCCATAGGATATCATGGCTAAGTCAGTCCTGAAGCAGGCGTAAGAAAAGTAGCGATAACAGGGGTTATCACTACTTTTCCTGCCGCTATGCTTCATAGCGTGGGGCTTGATGATAGGAGAAATGTCGCTTAGTGACATTTCTCCTGTCATGTTAGGTCAGGAACGCCCACTTTGCATCTCACTAGAGATGCAAAGCTGGGCGTTAGGAATCCCCACGCTAAAGCGAGGTGTCACGGGTTAGCGTGGCCTTGCTAATTAGGCGATAAAATTATCGCCGCTTTTCGTCCGAAAACGGCCGCAAAAGCGACGATAATTTTTTATCGCCAGCTTATAAATATGCCCCTTAGACTGGTTTAAACGGAGGGACGAGGTAGCTTATCGCCGCCACCCGTATGGCATTGCAACAAAAGGATCATGTCCCGGTGACCCAGCACTCCATTTTTGGTGGGCCCACGGCAACCAGAAGATGGCGGCTGGCTTTCAACACTTAATTAGCAACAATTAAGCAATTTCTGCTGAGTCTGTCATTAAAGAAGGAACTATCTGCTAACTATGGGCTACACTGCAATAAAAGAAGGCCTCTATTACCACACTCTCATAAAAGAAGGACCAGATTGCTAACTCTGGGATACACTGTAAGGATAGAAGGACTCTGCATTCCTCAAACTAGTAAAATCGACAAAGGTCTCTCTGAATGGTAGACATTAAAGGAGGACTTAATCAGTACAGTCAGCATAATCTTTGGCGGCCATCTTACAGTGATTTTTGTTCCTACTGTCTCCTATGTATCCCTTCCTGAGAGATGGTGCATGTGCCCTGCACCAGCACCTGAGCTCCATAAGTTACGAACTAAAAATAACAGACCATCCTCTTACAACTTACACTGTTCATTTTGTTTTTTAATTTTTATTTTTATAATGACAGATAAGACTCGATAACCTGGTTCTTCACCTCATAAAGATATCTATATCCTGATCTGCACTCTAGCAACCACGCTGTGCACTTTCCCAACATGGCACTAACTAATGTTTACGCTAGGGCTAACGTGTTATCGCAAGTGGGGTGGAGCAAGCACCTCTAAGATCATCTACACTCCTAACCTCTCTAAGAAAGCTGCAAAAAGCTTCAAACATAACTACTCAAAAGGTTTCCTGAAACACTAGTATCGGACACCTATTTCTGTGAGTCCAAGGAGACGGTGATTAATGACCTCATCCTCTTCAGTAACAGAAGAGCACAATGGAGAAATGACTTAACCTCTATGTTTCGTTCTAAATCCATGAAGAAAACTCCTCATGGTTTCTGGGTTATCTTAATACCCTCAATGGTCCTCAATGCAGAGCTTACCATATCCCTTTATCACAACGGAATCATCCTCATTCAAGCATCTGACAGAAACCTCACTCAGTTTGACAATGTCTTTAAGAAGATTATAAATATCCTGGATAATACTGAAAAGGTTACTCCACCAAATCAAAGCCCTCCCTCAGATATGATGCAGCCTGTCACATCGTCCAACTATACTGCAGTAATTGCTGCTCCCATCTCATCAGACCCCGATCACACAACTCGCTGAAAACTACGACCTTAACAATGATGAAGATCCTTCCATGAGTCTGAATCACATACAGCCCCAGACTGAAGTTGGTACATCGAATAATAGGGAAAACTGCAGCTCCAACCCCCTAACACCGACTCCTGCCAGGCCCCCACATAGTTTGCATCTCACCCTAGTACCCCCAATGTCGACTTGCTCTCAATCCAGCTATCAGACAATGCCAGCTAACAGGGTAACTCTTCCTACCCTTCACTCAGGCACCTCCCCCAGTACACCTTCCTTAAGCCCTCAATGGCACGGTCGCATTTCCGCATGCATCCCCGCCCATGGAGTCTCCCAACTCACCCTGACCACTACTGTTAATGAGGAGCCGCTTCTACTTTCCACCTCTAGTCAGACCTACATAGAAGATAAGCTGACTGACCTCAAGCAGGATCTCCAACTAGTTAAAGACAGCCCGCAGAACCTATTACTCCTCTCAGTGAAGAAGGAAAAATGATTGATGACTAAATCAATTCTGGAGACTAATTTTCACAGCACTCCTGCTACAGGCAAACATTGCATGAGAACAGCTGCGTCCAGGAAAAACCAGCTCTTTTCTTTTGGGAAAACTAAACTCTATCCAAATCACCACTCTAGACCCCATAGGACCACAAACCATCTGTCCGAGGATGTCATCCTCTCCCTCATTCTATCGTGCAATGGCCCTAGCAGTGTCTCTCAACCCTCGGCACACAATATACAACCTATACCTTCCAACCCATTCAGAGAAACCACTGTCAAGCACAGTGTCATGAACAAGAACAACCTAGTCCATGTACCCACATCACACCTAGAAACTGTCGAAATTGAATCACCCATCAAATCAATACTACTTAATTGCAGGTCAGCTTTTAAACACGCTGCTGATATTGCCAACCTTATTCTTACTCATGACCTAGACATCATGATATTAACGGAAACATGCCTCAACGACTCCTCCTCGCCAATCGTGGACATCCTAGTGCCTCCCAAATATGACATCATCAGATTGGATAGACCTGTTAAAATTGGTGGCGGTATTGCATAAATGTATCGCTCCGGTCTCAATCTGAGACTCTCGCAAACGGTGCCGATGTCCTCTAACGAACACCTGAGTGTTGGAATCTGGAACAACAACAAGTTTGTCTGTGTGCTTCACACGATCTACCATCCTCCTGGAGACAATCTTATCTTCATCGAACAAATGATGGAAATCATAGTTTCTAATTTGGACCTTACCCTTAACCATATCTTCCTTGGGGATTTCAATCTACACTGGAACGATACAACTGATCCCTCACTGTGTACCTTCAAGTCTCTCCTCGCAGACCTTAACCTCACCCAGGCTTGCAATAAACCCACCCACAACAAGGGTTCCATCCTCGATTTAATCATGGACAAGGATAATCTGATACAACTGGAAAGCATCTCACCGTGTGACTGGTCGGATCATTACATAATCTCCTTTCACATTCTCGAAAAGGTAATGTCTAGACAAGGACAACCTCACAAGAACAAACTGTGATCTAGGAATCTAAATGACATTCAAGCAATGGACCTAACCTCTATTAGCAACAACCTACTCCCTCCAACTCCTAACATGACCAACTTAGACAATCTCACTGAACACTATATACAGACCATGACTAATATACTCAACACGGTTGCTACGAAGCAACTCAAGAGGATTCCGGTCAAACAGTCAAAACCTCGGTTCAATGGCCTCCTCAATGAGGAGCATCGCAAACTAAGCCTTACGGAAAGATTATGGAGAAACTCTCCGTCCGTTACCAACCTCAAACAACTGAGGGTAGCAAGAAGTTCTTACAATAAACATATCCACAGCACGAAAGCCGATCACTTTAGATATCAACTAGACAATGCTACAAACAGACCTTAAAAAGATTTCGAAATCATAAAACAACAAGCTAACCATCCAACCGACCTTCAATCTTTCCACAAGATATCTCTCCCTAGTGAACAGGTCTTCTCCGCACATTTGAAAAGTCTAGAAAGATCGAACTAGAACTCCAACATGCATCACATAACAGGCTTCATCGAGCATAGTCCATTATAGCAACCTGCCTAAACTCTGAGAGTGCTCTGTCCTACAGTGGAACAGGCCTTACTCCCAAAAATAATGTATCATGGAACAATTTCAGATTGCCTGACGATGCCGAGCTCTAAAGAATCATAATGTCACTAAAACCCTGTAATCATTTCCATGATCCCTTCCCGGCTACACTCTTCAAAGACTTTAGATCCACAATCCTCCCTCTCTGGTCCACGATTATCCATGAATCGCTCGTACAGGGTAGGATTCCTGATTGCCTAAACATAGGTCAAGTCACTCCCATTCCAAAAAAGCCCAATGTAGACCTATCTGATCCCAACAATTTTCACCCAATTTCCAACATTATGACTCTAGCTAAACTTCTTGAGAAATGCGTACACCAACACTTTGCAATCACATCGAAGAGTTTCAGCTGCTTGACCAATACCATTCTGGTTTTACAGTGGTACATAGTACTGAAACAGCCCTAACCCACATTGTTGATGACGCCTTGAGTCTAATTGACCAAAATGTGCCCTGCCTACTTATGCTTCTTGATCCATCCTCAGCGTTTGACTCGGTCAAACACAAAAACCTGATTGATATTTTGGAAAAAAGGATGGGGTTAGGGGGCCCGGTCTTAAATTGGTTTAACTAATTCCTACAGAACAGAACACAAAGAATAAAAGTGAATAGTTCCCTCTCTAAGAGTACACCAGTTTAAATTGAAGTGCCCCAAGGTTCCACACTCTCTCCAAAACTCTTCAGCTTGTTCATGGAACCCCTCACTAAAATCCTGAAATGTTCAAACATACAATACCACATGTACACTGATGATATGGAACTCTATATGAAAGTGGCCTCTCTGGAAGACATCAAAACACTGAACTGTGTTCTTCTGAACACTCAACAATGGCTAACTCACAATCACCTTCTGCTTAATACTCTCAAGACTGAATTCCTCCTGATCGCCCCGCCCAACCCCTCCATACCCATTCAAGACTGCCTCAAACATCTTACGGCCCTCAACTGCAATCCTAATGTGGTGGATTCCACTAGATCCTTAGGCATCACGCTAGATAAACACCTCAATTTGCTAGATAATATCAGTGTAACAACTAGGGGAGCCAACTACCATCTCAACATGCTTAGAAAAATCAAGCCATTCTTACCTTCGGTGGACCTGCAACTTGAAGTTCAATCACTAGTGATTTCTCATGTGAAATATGGAATTGTGACCTTGGCCGGGCTGCTCAAAGCTAGTCGGACCCCCTAAGGGCCACTCTGAACTCTACTGCCAGACTGGTCATGGGCTCGCGGAAACATGATCACATCTCAACTGGCTATCGCTCAATGATCGGATTAGGTTCAAGATTGCTTGCCTGACGCACAGAAGCGCTTCCCCATAATAGTCGCGCTTACTTAGCAAATAAGCTCAAACTCTCTGGTATGTCTAGGCCCCTAAGACGCTTCAACATTCTCCTGCTGAAACTGCACATATTCATAAGGAAAAGAACATACAACCGCCCCTTCTCGGGTCTGGCCCCAAGAATTTGGAACGCTCTTCCTCCTGATATCCGTTTGAACCCTTAGACCTCCTATTTCAAAATACAAGTCAAAGATCTTCTCTTGAATAACCAGCTGGAACAATACTCCCGAAGTCAATATAAGTAAGCTTTTTATACCCTAGAGAAATCATGGCTATCTCCTTTGTTTAAGACACTTGCGGGTTGCAACTTATGTTCTCGCTACATGTTTCCTCTTTTTTGTTTTTGCTCTTATTGTATTGTGTGGGTTTCACTACAAATGTTTAGGATGTTTACTTGTTTAGTGACTAACCGTAGCCTCTCTTTTCTGATGTACAGCACTCTGATACCCGTTTCATATCTTGTTCACGCTTTATAAAACTTTTCAAATAAACAATAACACCAAACTTCTAACTGCAGAGTAGTCACTCACTTCCTGGTTTTGTGGTTATTTCCGGGGTAAGGCAGAAGAGCCATACTTAAGACCAGTAGTTTATCAAGGATGTCATGGTACCTGGTGCAAGCAAGGAAATGGCCTATATGACTGCTGTTGGGGTAGTAAAATGTAGCAATTATCAAGGTTCAATGGACCTCTCAGGGGTCTGGGGCACTGGTGCACTACACCTGCTGCACCAATTGTAGCTAAGCCCCTGCTTAAGACCTCACTTATTATTTAGTCTGCCCTGGCAATGAGTCATTAGGTGCAGTGACACATCACTTTAAGAAGCAGTTCACACTCTTATTGATTCACACATGTTGCTCCTTTCCTCCTTCTCGTTTTTTTTTATTCCCCAGTTAGTAATTTCTTGCATTGTCCTGCTGTTATCCTGTCTGTCTTTTGTACTCTCATATTTGCTTAAAGGTCTGATTACTGTACAGCAGCATCCTGGTGCTTTCCACTGGATTCTTTGTCGGCCCACAGTTCATTTAAGCACCCCGACTGCTGAAACCGTATAGTTTTGTTGCATCAGTTCATACATTATTGGTCCACCTAACTGGCATTATGTACTTACCTAGCAAACAGAACAAGATGATGGACAAAGTTATCAACCACTCACCCCCAGTCACAGATCTGGGTTTAATCCATCGTTCTTTTGCTCACTATGACACCCCAGTTCAGACCCAGCCATATGCAAATCAGTCTTGACCCTGCTCCTCATGGGAACAGCCCAGACCGAACTGCCAGGCCAGGTACTCCCTGGAACATAAACTAGCATCCAGGGATCGGTTTGGGGATTTCATCCCTCATTAGCCAGGCTAGCTTGAATCCAGTTGCACAGCAAGCAAGGGACCCAGATGTGGGCATTCCCTCGGCTCCGAAATGGGACAGGATGCAAGTGGTTGAAGAGTTTCAGCACTCCGTCCATCATTTTGTTGTGTTTTTTATGTACTTACCTACCATCCTGTCTTCCCCAATTGGTTCAGAATTGCCTACCCGTACAACACCAAAACAGAGTGGTGCCATTCCAAGATAGAGATCATTTCATTAGGGAGAGTGAACTCCAGTTTGGTATTTAACTCTTCCACTCCTCTTCCCCCATTTTTCCCATGATCGCTACACCTGGTAGCACGTTCCTCTTTACTGTCTGTGGGAGCCGGCCTCGTGGCGTGGTCCTGTTTCCCCGCGCTAAGACGCACGAGGTCCCATGCACATCGGGACTCCTCCATCTTGGATTGCACGTCACTCCACGTGACCACCTGTATGACCCTGTTCTACCCGGCCTCGGTCCCAGCGAGGCCCGACATCGAGACGCCAACCCCTGGCCCGGGGGATACCACGTGAGCCCTTCCCACTCCCGGCGGAGGGCAGTATCGATAGGACCCCCTACCGTCTCTCCACACCTAGGTGTGATCACCCCACAGCTCTCTGGGGCCTGGCGCCTCTCCTGCTGGGCGTCTGGCCGCTCCCTACCCGGCCTCTCCGCCCCCTCCGGGCGCACGGGTCCGGACATCAAAGAGCTCCCGTCCTATATCTGGGGCGACCCGACAACAGGGCAGTAGTTGTATCCTGGAGTCAAGAGCCCTGCTGATCGGATCGCGGCTGACCCTACGGAAGAAGACTCACCCTGAACCACCACTTGAGCCCTGCTGACGACGTCGCGGCTCCACCGTGCTTAAAGACCTTCACGAACCTTTGGGGCCCTGCGGACGCTGTCGCGGCCTGACCTTGTTGAACCTTACCACCAGAGCCCAGCTGACCTCGTCGCGGCTCGACCGAAGCGGACCTACCACCAGAGCCCTGCTGACCGTGTCGCGGCTCGACCTAAGCGGAACTACCATCCGAGCCCTGCAGACGACGTCGCGGCTCTCCACGTCCGAGCCGCTCTGAGACCAGCATCCAAGGTCTGGCGCAGAGCCCTCCCGTGCCTGGCTGGCACTAAGACTGTCCCGCTACCCTACCCTCTTGAACGAACATTGAGACTCTGATAGGATCCCTCGATCCCTCTGTAAATATTGCACGTATTGCTGCCGATAAAGAATCTAATCTCGCAACTACTATTGAGTCCTGTGTGGTGGTGTTACTGGGCCTAGTACGATCATAGGAGAAAGACCTCCCCGAGGGGGCTTCTCAGCGGCGCTCGGCTATAACTTTGCGGTAGGAAGGTGCCCGGAATAGTCTCCCCGACTACCCGGTGGGCCTCCCTCCAACATTTGGTGGCCAGCGACGGGATCCGAGCAAACGCAATCGTACAAGCAAGTAACGCAACCACTACCTGACCAGACGAGGAGAGAAAAAGGGAACCATGGATGGCCAAGAAGCAACCGTGGCCGCAACCTTCCAGTTGGAGAAACTGGAGGAATACACCCGCAAGGAACTCAAACAATTCTGCAAAGACAAAGGGATCCCAACCACAGGATTGGGCACCAAGGAAGAAATGCAGAAAGCCCTGAAAGCCTGGGCAGAACCCGAAACCCCTCCACCCCGAGCCGAAGGGACCTCGGCCCGGGACGGAAACCTGCCAACCACGACCCCGACAAACGGGGAGCGAACCACCCCAGACACCAGCCTTTCCCCCAAAGAGATCCGAGAACGGGAAAGGGCCCGGACACACGAAATGGACCTTGCCTGACTCCGGCTGGACGGGGAGCTCCTACTGGCAGAGAAAAAGATAGCCCTGGAGCAACTACGACTACAAGAAGAAATCGAGGAGAAGAAAAGGCATCGGGAGCTAGAGGAGAGACGGCTAACCCTCGAGCACGAGAGGAGCCTTAAAGAACTTGAACTAAAAGCTAAAACTGGGGAGACCAGCAACCCCGGAGCCCGGGACGCTCTGCCCCCGACCGAGCCAAAGGTTCACATCCCCAAGGATGTCGTCAAGGAGTACTATAAAAATGACGACATCCAGCAATGGTTCCGAGCGTACGAAGTCGCCATGACCTCCCATCGGGTACCCCGGAAGGATTGGGGCGCCGGCCTATGGGGGAGGTTCCTCAGCGAGGGACGGGATACCCTGCTGCAACTCCCCGACGCAGTGATGACCTCGTACGACCACATGAAGGAAGCCCTACTCGCACGCTACGGACTGTCGGCCGAGATGTACCGGCAACGCTTCCGGGACTGCAAGAAGATCCCCGGTACCACACGGGTCGAATACGTGGACTTCTTCAGCCGAGCGTTGGAAGGATGGATCAAAGGGAGCAAGGTCACCTCATATAACGAACTGTTCGACCTCATTGTCTGGGAGCACCTCGCCAACAACTGCTTTGTGGAACTAAGGCAACACCTCCTGGACAGTAAACTGACCGAACCCCGGAAGCTCGCCGCCGAAGCGGACCGATGGGTCAACACCCGGGTCCCCCGGAACCCCGTGGGGGACTACCAACGGAGCACCACGGGCCCTCCCCGCCAGCGCGGCGGAGGAGGGGGGTCCCACCGCAGTCGAGAATTCCCAGCCGGGCCGCCCAGAAGCCCGCCACGAGGTCAAGCAACCAACCACCCTTCCCCGACCCAGGGCCGAAGAGGGACCCCTATCGCCCGGTCTGGAACACGACCGACAGTAACCTGCTTCGGATGTCAGCAGACCGGCCATTATGCAAGTGACCCGGCTTGCCCCGTGAACCGACGGAACGGGACCACGGGGCCACCTCCCTGACAAATTGCCGCCGCAGCCCTGGGGGAGGGAGAGGACGAGGAGGAGAACCACGACGACGGGTCCCCCGAGTGGGAACCAGCAGCCATGTCGCTTGTGTGCCTAGGCTCCCGAGAGATGGTGCCCCGTGCCACCATCCCAAGCAACACCCAGAAGTACCAACAGTGGGTCACCATCAATGGGCGACGGGCCGAGGCCCTCCGGGACACTGGGGCCAGTGTGACCGCTGTCCGCTGCCATCTGGTGACCCCCGAACAGATCCTACCACATGTCCTCTGCTCTGTCCAGACCGCCGACAACACCGAGAGCATGTGCCGGATGGCCCGAATCCCCTTCGAGTGGGGAGGAGTGTCCGGCACCCTGAAAGTGACTGTCCGCGACGACGCCCCGGTGGACTGCCTCCTGGGGAACGACCTAGAGAGCTCCCCCTGGGCCCAGGTGGAGCGCCGAGAGCATCTGGGTATGCTAGGACTACCCGAGTGGGCCTGCGCCACCACTCGGTCCATGACCGTCCAGCCAGCTGCGGCCCCGGCCCCCGACAAACCGGCGGGCCCCGAACCATCCACCTCCTCCGGCCCGGAGGAACCTGACGAGGAGGCCGGGCCATCCGAACTTTCTTCCAACGAGGCCGCTCCCCTCAGCGAGATCCCCGAGCTGGCCCAGTGGCGCCACGACGGGGGCCCCACCCGTGAACAATTCCAGCAAGAACAGAAGGGCTGCCCGTCCCTCGAGGGGGCCTGACAGCAGGCGGCCGCCCAGGCTGCGGGGGACCCCTCGGGAACCCACTGGGTCTATTGGGACAATGACTTATTGTATAGCGAGCAGAAAGTCGCCGAACTAGGGGCCAGCCGGGTGCTGGTGGTCCCCCTCCGATTTCGAGAATTCCTCTTGAACCTGGCACATGACGTGCCCCTCGCCGGACACCTCGGGCGGGACAAGACTTACAGCCGCCTCGTGACCCATTTCTATTGGCCCCGAATGAGACGAGACGTGGACCAGCACTGCCGGTCCTGCCAAGCTAGCGGGAAGACTGGGGGACGAGTGAAAGCCCCCCTGCAGCCATTTCCAGCCGTCCACACCCCGTTCGAACGAGTGGGGATAGACATCGTGGGGCCCCTCGACCCCCGAACCGCCCTGGGCCACCGCTTCATCCTGGTACTGGTCGACCACGCCACCCGGTACCCAGAAGCTGTCCCCCTCCGAACTGTGACCGCTCCAGTGGTGGGCCGGGCCCTGATGGGCATCTTCTCCAGGGTGGGGTTCCCCCGAGAAGTGGTGAGCGACAGGGGGACGAACTTTATCTCGAAGTACATGAGATCCCTCTGGCAACAATGTGGGGTCACCTATAAATTCACCACCCCTTACCACCCCCAGGGGAACGGACTGGTCGAGCGGTTCAACCGAACCCTGAAGGGGATGATCAAGGGCCTGGAAGAGCCCCTCAGGAGGAGATGGGATGTCCTGTTGCCCTGCCTCCTGTTCGCCTACCGGGAGGTACCACAGAAGTCCCTGGGCTTCAGCCCCTTCAAACTGTTGTATGGGCACCCCGTCCGAGGGCCCCTCAGCCTGGTCAAGGAGGGTTGGGAGGCGAACGTCCAAAGTGCCCCGCCCGACGTCTACCGGTACCTCCTGACCCTGCGGAACCAGACTCGAAAGTTCCGTGCCCTGGCAGAAGCCAACCTTGAAGCCAGCCAAGAAGATATGAAACGCTGGTATGACGAGAATGCCTCAGCCGTCGAGTTTGAGCCGGGCCAGCAAGTCTGGGTCATGTCACCCGTGGACCCCTGCGCCCTGCAGGACAAGTGGACCGGGCCCTTCAAGATAGTTGAAAGGAAGAGCCCCGTCACGTACCTGGTCGACATGGAGTCCCCGAGGAACCCCCTCAGGGTCCTGCACGCCAACCGGCTCAAGCCCCATTTTGCCCGAACTGAACTAAGCTTACTACTGGCTACCGACGATGGGGGTGAAAGTGACTCCGAGCCTCTACCAGACCTCCTGGGGTCCTCGAGCCAAGACGGCTCCTTGGAGGGCGTCCACCTCTCCGCCACCCTGACACCGGAACAGCGCCATGATTGCCAGAAGCTACTGCAACCCTTCGCTGCCCTCTTCTCTCTCACGCCTGGGGTAACCACCTGGTGCGTCCACGACGTGGACACGGGGGATAGCCCCCCTGTACGACACCGCGCTTATAGAGTGCCTGACCGAGTCCGAGCCTGCATAAAGACCGAGGTCGCCAAGATGCTCGCCCTCGGAGTCATCGAGCCTTCCGACAGCCCGTGGGCCAGCCCGGTAGTCTTGTTGCCGAAGGCCGCCGCCCCCGGCACGGCCCCCGAACTCAGATTCTGTGTCGACTACCGGGGCCTGAACGCAGTTACCAAGACCGATGCCCACCCTTTGCCACGAGCCGATGAGCTGATTGATCGCTTAGGGGCCGCCCGCTACCTAAGCACCTTTGATCTCACCGCTGGGTACTGGCAGATCAAGCTCACTCCCGGCGCACAAGAACGATCAGCTTTCTCTACCCCCGACGGCCACTACCACTTCCGGGTGATGCCCTTCGGCATGAAGAACGCCCCAGCGACCTTTCAGAGGCTGGTAAATAAGGTCCTGGCCGGTCTCGAAGCCTTCAGCGCGGCCTACCTCAATGACATTGCTGTCTTCAGCGACCACTGGGCCGCGCACCTAGGGCACCTTGGGGAAGTCCTGGCCGCTCTCCAAAGAGCCGGGCTCACAATTAAGGCCAGCAAGTGCCAGATCGGTCAAGGATCTGTGACCTATCTGGGCCACCAGGTGGGGAGTGGCCAGGTGGCCACCCTCCGGTTAAAAGTTGACACCATCCAGGCGTGGGAGCCCCCCGCCACCCAAACCGCTGTCCGGGCATTCCTAGGCCTCACAGGCTACTACCGACGCTTCATAAAGGATTACGGCAGCATTGTGGGCCCCCTTACGGAACTCACCTCAAAGAAACAACCCAAGGCGGTGCACTGGACGCCCCGCTGCCAGACCGCGTTTGATGCTCTCAAAGAGGCCATGTGCGCTGCCCCTGTGCTACAGGCCCCCGACTACAGCAAGGAATTTGTAGTCCAGACCGATGCCTCGGAGTACGGGGTCGGGGCAGTCCTCTCCCAGCTGGACGCCAAGGGCCTCGACCGACCGGTGGCCTTTATCAGCCGCCGACTGCTGCCGCGAGAACAGAGGTGGAGCACCATCGAGAGGGAAGCCTTCGCTGTGGTATGGGCTCTCAAGAAGCTCCGGCCCTACCTTTTCGGTACCCACTTCAGGGTCCAGACTGACCACAGGCCCTTGCGGTGGCTCATGCAAATGCGGGGCGAGAACCCCAAGTTGTTACGCTGGTCCATCTCGCTGCAAGGGATGGACTTCACTGTTGAACACCGGCCCGGCAACGACCACGCCAATGCTGACGGCCTGTCCCGATTCTTCTGCCTCGGCGAGGAGAACCCCCAAGAAGATGGGTGACTCTCCCTGCCTTCAGCTGGGGGGGGGGACGCGTGTGGGAGCCGGCCTCGTGGCGTGGTCCTGTTTCCCCGTGCTAAGCCGCACGAGGTCCCATGCACATCGGGACTCCTCCATCTTGGATTGCACGTCACTCCACGTGACCACCTGTATGACCCTGTTCTACCCGGCCTCGGTCCCAGCGAGGCCCGACATCGAGACGCCAACCCCTGGCCCGGGGGATACCACGTGAGCCCTTCCCACTCCCGGCGGAGGGCAGTATCGATGGGACCCCCTACCGTCTCTCCACACCTAGGTGTGATCACCCCACAGCTCTCTGGGGCCTGGCGCCTCTCCTGCTGGGCGTCTGGCTGCTCCCTACCCGGCCTCTCCGCCCCCTCCGGGCGCACGGGTCCGGACATCAAAGGGCTCCCGTCCTATATCTGGGGCGACCCGACAACAGGGCAGTAGTTGTATCCTGGAGTCAAGAGCCCTGCTGATCGGATCGCGGCTGACCCTACGGAAGAAGACTCACCCTGAACCACCACTTGAGCCCTGCTGACGACGTCGCGGCTCCACCGTGCTTAAAGACCTTCACGAACCTTTGGGGCCCTGCGGACGCTGTCGCGGCCCGACCTTGTTGAACCTTACCACCAGAGCCCTGCTGACCGTGTCGCGGCTCGACCTAAGCGGAACTACCATCCGAGCCCTGCAGACGACGTCGCGGCTCTCCACGTCCGAGCCGCTCTGAGACCAGCATCCAAGGTCTGGCGCAGAGCCCTCCCGTGCCTGGCTGGCACTAAGACTGTCCCGCTACCCTACCCTCTTGAACGAACATTGAGACTCTGATAGGATCCCTCGATCCCTCTGTAAATATTGCACGTATTGCTGCCGATAAAGAATCTAATCTCGCAACTACTATTGAGTCCTGTGTGGTGGTGTTACTGGGCCTAGTACGATCATAGGAGAAAGACCTACCCGAGGGGGCTTCTCAGCGGCGCTCGGCTATAACTTTGCGGTAGGAAGGTGCCCGGAATAGTCTCCCCGACTACCCGGTGGGCCTCCCTCCAACACTGTCCACTGTAGGTAGGACTGGACTTTTAGTGGGTCTACAACTCCAGAGCCTTGCATGCTTGAAGATGTTCCATAGCAGCTAAACCAGAGTCCTGCAATCAGCAGCATTCATCCAATATGGTCTTTACTGGGGACCTATGTAAAGGCCCCTCTAGAGCTTCCTGTTCTTCCTTGAATTCCACTTTCACCATATCCTAATATAGAGGACTCCCCCACCTCATTCCTACCCGACTGTTTCATTACATAATGTGCTATCATACGACTTAATGCCTGTGTAATGCAAAAAATACCTGTGGTAAACCAATAAATGCAAAAAAGACTCTCATTCAAAGGTAAAAATCAAGAAAAACTGTCGACCTGGCCTTGACTTTGATGAGGCTTTTTTTTTTTTTTTGCAGACCCAGGATGCTTGTTTCCGGTCCAGGGAAGACATGGCTTGGTAGTTCGGGCTGGACTGTTCCCATGAGGTACAGGGTCAGACTGATTTGCATATGGCCATGTCTGAACTGGGGTGGTGGAGTGAGCTAAAGAATGATGATGGATTAAACCCAGATCAGTTGACTGGGGGTGAGTGTTTGATTTGCTCAAACGCTCCGTCCATCATCCCCTTTGGTATCGCTTTGTTCGCCCTAAGTTGGCAGGGTATGCCCAGACATGGGTCCCTTGCTCACTTTGCCACTGGATTCAAGATAGCCTGGCTGATTAGGGTTATGAACCCGAAACCGGTCCCAGGATGCTTGTTTCCGGTCCAGGGAAGACATTGCTTGGCAGTTCGGACTGGACTGTTCCCATGAGGCACAGGGTCAGACTGATTTGCATATGGCCATGTCTGAACTAGGGTGGTGGAGTGAGCTAAAGAATGATGATGGATTAAACTCAGATCAGTTGACTGGGCGTGAGTGTTTGATTTACGCAAACGCTCCGTCGATTATCTCCTTTGGTATTGCTTTGTTCGCCCTAAGTTGGCAGGGTATGTCCAGACGTGGGTCCCTTGCTCACTTTGCCACTGGATTCAAGATAGCCTGGCTGATGAGAGTTATGAACCCGAAACCGGTCCTAGGATGCTTGTTTCCAGTCCAGGGAAGACATGGCTTGGCAGTTCGGGCTGGACTGTTCCCATGAGGCACAGGGTCAGACTGATTTGCATATGGCCATGTCTGAACTAGGGTGGTGGAGTGAGCTAAAGAATGATGATGGATTAAACCCAGATCAGTTGACTGGGGGTGAGTGTTTGATTTTCTCAAACGCTCCGTCCATCATCCCCTTTGGTATTGCTTCATCCTATTATCAAAGCAATGGAATTATCTATATTTTCCATAGGGAAGGATAATTTTATTATGTCTGCTGCATTCATTCCTGCTGTAAACTGGCATTTCAAGACACAAAGTTCTTCATGTTTCATTTACATCTGACTTTCTATGGATTAAGCTTAGTATTTCATACCATACAGCAAGGAAGACATAAGTCAGATAACAGGATCCACCCCAGTTTATCAGTAACCAACTGTAAACTCTAGTGCCACTAACAATATATAGATTTTTGTATGATAGCAAAAATGTTCTATAATTTTTATTTGCTGAGCTAAAAAGAAAATCACATCTCATATACCCTACCATGCTATGTCCATAAATGTTAACACCTAAATATAATTTTCTAATATAAGACATCTTCAAGAAGGGAACAGTGATAGTTGCAACTTTATTAATATGGCAGGTAATATTACAATGCTGGTCAAGCGGATTCACATTTAGTGAGGTGGTACAGTTGTTATACAAAACATCTCTAACATGCCATTTATAATCCTTCGTCAACTGAGAATTATTTCCATATGAATGCAGGAGCATATCCCAAGTGACAATATGGACAAGAGAAACAGAAGAGGGGCGCATTGCAAAGGTATTCCAGTAGCACCAGCAATGTGTGCACAGACTCAGCAATTTGCTACATTGATTATTTGAATATTTTATATGACGTAGATGTACTATGTGTACAACAAAATTTGTCACAGTACCTAACAACTTGCACATCTTAGTGATGTGTGTCATGCAAGTTTTGTTTGTGATACTCAAGTACAATTTAAGTTACATTATTAATTTCGTGTTCTGTTGCCTATTGTGTTTATAAACAGGGAAAACTCAGATCACAATCCAAACACTGGTACTAAATTTGCGATGATGTTAACTGCCACGATGAATGTCCTCGACCTTTCCATCCTTTGAGCATTATTCATAGGGTGCTTTCTTTGAGCAGAGGTTGTTACTAGAACATTCATTGGTGTCATCATGTTGCTCTCCATCAACTCTATTTCCATTATTGCACCAGTGGTCTCCCACTGTTGCTTCTGGAGACGAGAGGTTACCAGAAAATATACTCTGCCCTTTCCACCCTCTTTCTATGTTTTCAGAGGTGTTATTACAGAGGGACGTCTGGACCCAGGTGTAGTGCCCTTGACAATGAACTGCACCAATGGTCACCAACAGTACCTGCAGAGATTTATTCTGGTGAAGCAGAAGAGCTAACTTGTGCTTGTGCACTCCTATGTTGACTAATTCTCTGGGTTGCAAGTTGTGGCATGGTGTGATTGAGGCAAGAATGCAGAGACTTGTGAATAGAGCACTTTAATACTTTTGATCAATGTTCTACAATAGTGCAGAAATACATTCCCAGTCAAATGAGCTCTTGAGAAAACTTTGGTTGTCAGTCCAATCTTAGGGGTCTATTACGATGGCGGCACCGTAACGGTACACAGGACCGACCGCCAGAGGTGCGGCGGTCCCACTAGGCCCATTAGGATGTGATTGCCACCCTGGCGGTCACATCCCACATATTGTACATTGCTGCTGGCTGCGCTGTGAGCGGCACCCGCTGCAATGCAAAACATGCATGCACAACGTGACAGGCACCGCGCCGGGCCTGCCACCTTGTGTGAATGCCAATGAAGGGGGTACCATAGCTACCCCACAAGTGCAGCCCCCCCCCCCCCCCCGGGACCCCAAAGCAATTTCTGCCACCATGGAAAGGCCTTTCAAATTGCACACACCAATATGGATGGCGGTGCCTGCAAAGCACTGCCACCATATTGAGGGCACTTTCCGGCCGGCCGGTAATCCGGCTGGCGGAAAAGCGGCGGACGGTCTTTCCGTCCTCCGCGGAACCCCCGCCATACTAATATGGCGAGGGGTAAATCAGGTATGGATGGCGGGCGAATCGCCACCACCGGGCCGACGGTGGCGATCCACCCACCATTCTAATAGACCCCTAAGATTTTTCCATAAGTATTGTACATGTACGCAAGCCTGTTTTCCTGTGTGGAGAGCCTCTCGTTCTCATAAGAGCAAGGGGCAGGGCATCAGCTAATTTCAACTGTGTCTCAATATGTATTTTGGCAATATTGTTTTTTTAATATACCATTCTTCATCATCTTCCATTCTACAACTCTGAGGGCTGTGGGTGGTAGGTACAATTAAATTCGTGAACAGTATTGCGTGCTTAAACACCTCCCAAATGTCCTACTCAGAAAAATATTACTCTCTATCCATCATCCTCTTTCTTTGTGTTCAGAGGTTTTATTACAGTGGATGGTGCAGAACCAGGTATCCTATCCTTTATCTTTGTTACATAACTGCAGTGTTGGTCACCAGGAGTATCTGCAGAGTTTCATGCTGGTGAAGCTGAAGAGCTGACTTGTGCTTGTGCACTCTAATGTCGACTTCATGTTATAAGTTGTGTCAAACATCAATTGGTAGCTGGGGTAAGACTACAGATACCTGTGAATGGAACAATTTAATAATTTTGATCAATGCTATACAATAATCCAGAATCACAATATCAGTCAAATGTACCTTTTAGAATACTGGGGTTGCTGAATCAATCATAGGTTTTTCCAGAAGTACTGCATGTGGTCTGAAGCCTCTTTTCCTGTTTGGGGTGTTTTTCTCACTTAGAAGGACAAGGAGCAGCACATCAGGCCATTTCAACAGATTTTCTAGAACATATTTTGACAATAGTGTTCTGACCATTCTGACATTCCACAGCCCCAGAGGACTGTGGATGGTAGATACTATAACAATGTTACACATTGAGAAGAGAATTTTACACACCTCCCAAATGTCCTGCTCATAAAATGTGCCTCATTATCGGTAACCATCTTCCTATGTGTCAAAGGTTTAATTACAGAGAGAGGTGTGGACCCAGGTGTTGTATCCTTGACACATAACTGAATTGTTGGTCACCAACAGTACCTGGAGAGGTCCATTACAGCGAGGCTAAAGAGCTGGCTTGTGCACTTTCATGTTGAACCAGTTTCTTGGTCTTGAACCAGTCAATTGAAGTTACCAACTGTTTCTCAGTTCCGCACAACGAATCAGAAGATGAGGTGGCTGTTGACATGGAGTTTGCCAAGAACATGAATGAGCTGCATCGAAAGGTTACATCCAATGAACAAATTGTTGGATGGTATGTCACTGGACACGATATCACAGAGCATTCAGTACTAATTCAGGAGTATTACAGTCGAGAGGCACGTAACCCTATCCACATGACCGTGGACACAAGCCTGCAGGGTGGACACATGAGCATTGATGCCTACATCAGTAGTCCAATGGGTGTGCCAGGAAAAACTATGGGAGTTATGTTCACACCTCTGACAGTGAAATATGTTTACTATGACACAGAACGTATAGGAGTTGATCTCATAATGAAAACCTGCACCAGCTCTAATCGTGCGGTAGGACTTACGAGTGACTTGCAGCAAATGAGGTCTGCTTCAAGCCAGATGCAGGATAATCTGACTACCGTCCTGCAGTATGCCGAGGATGTGCTGTCTGGTAAAGTTGCAGCTGACAACACAGTAGGGCGATTCCTGATGGACTTAATAAACCAGGTCCCCAAGATTTTCCCTGAAGACTTGGAGTCGATGCTGAACAGTAACATCAATGACTTGCTGATGGTGACATATCTTGCAAACCTGACTCAGGCCCAGATTGCTCTCAATGAGAAACTGCTTAATCTCTAACGGTGACTGTCTGAACTGAGAAGTCAGTGAGCATTTAGAGATTGGTAACCAGGTGGCAGTTAATATAGTGTTGCTTCTTCAGACTGACATGGAGTGGTTTTTCCAGATTTGACTGATCTAGCCTTGGCAATGAGTTGACAGGTCTGAGATGGTTGAACATAAGAAGGTCACCATGCTTATCAATTGAAATGATTGCTCAGACTGTTTTTGGCAGATGCCTGGTCTGCAAAACAAACTCTCATCCCCATTTTATTTTACATGTTGAATTTGAATAAAAATGTTCAATTGGCCAAAAACTTTTTTTAAAAAAAAGAACCAGTCTCTTGGTTCTAAGTTGTGGCAAGCAACCATTTGTGGCTGAGGAGAGACAGCAGACACAAGTGAAATCAAGCTAAGTTTGTACAACGGGGCCTCATGGTGTGGCCTGCATTCATTCTTACAGTATTCCCTATCTTATGTGCTTGGCAGGTGGTGCAAGAATCCCAACACTCGGATACCAAAGATGAGAACAAAGGATAACAACAATATTGGCGAATTGAAGAAACCATTGCCCTTGGCTAACATGTGCCATGCCATAGTACATGCAGGCAAGATGGGGTAATTTCTCTGGATGAATTGGTAAAGAAAAGAAAGCACAAACAAAGTGAAATAAGTTGAATTCAGAGAAATGGAAGAAAGAACAATACCACCACTGTCAATTATAGGAAAAGAAGGAAGGACTCTAGACTTAATAGCTCTTCAATCCAATTCAATTCAATGAATCTTTATTTGAATGTCCGAGGCATATATACAAGGACATGAAAAGGGCGAAAGATCATCATAAACAATACATGCCATAAAATTGAAGATCACAAATTGCCAACAATGATGTGCAAAAGGTAAGATAATGTGTAAAGTTTTTTTTTAGAAAATCCTCAATTTCATTGATGTCAAATCCATGCAATTCGGTTTGTTCTTGGACTTAATATAGCCTTAGAGCCCAATGTAGCGGGCTCTACCCACCATTAAAGGCTCGCTCCAGTCTTTGGCTCGCGCCTTTAACAAGGGAGCGGGTCTTTAATGGCCAGTAGACCACCCAAGAGAGGGCTCTGAGGCTATTGGAACATTCTGCCCCTAGAGAGCAGAATGTTCAAATTTGTACAAACAAAGTGGTTTAAATCCACTCGGACAGATTTGAGGAAACATTCTACTATAAAACGGACATCCTGCTTGCTTAACAGTCGCAAAAAATGAAGAGCAACTGTGCATTGTGCAAATGTATGTTTTTTTTAAAAATGGTACTAAAAATTGCTTTGTAAAATTAATTTTTGTAGAATTTTTTTTTTTAAAGGTAAACTGCACAAGATTTTGAGTTCACACCTTATCACATGGGCAAATACAGGTGATAAGATCAGTGCCATGTAGCATTAAAGGGAAGCTAAACAATCGATGAACAATACCTGCTCTAAACCAGAGTAGGAGAGACCTTTCCCAATGTCCTGATACAGTCTGGAGATAAGGTTCCAACCCTAAATAGGTTTTATGAGGGATGTAGAACCTAACAGTAATCTGTGAAGCTGTGCATTTTTCACTGAACTATGATACCTTTCAAAGATAATTTGCTTGACCATATTTTTTGTCTACTGCACAAACAGCTCATGGTGTGTCAGTAAACGAGGGCCGCACTATTCCATTAAAACATTGCTCTACATAGGCGAGCCATGGTATTTTAAGCCCATGTTCACAAGAAGAGCAGTCGTTAATTATGGATTGAGTTAGTGTTGCATTAGGATTGAGCCAAACAGATGTCCACAGAGAGATAGATCCCCACTACATCTTCTATATATGGAAGATCTAGCTCCTTATGGCATATAAAGTAAGAAGTGGGGGGCAAAACAGCAAGGCGCCGTCTACAAAATCTGTCCTCTTCCACCTGGAGTGCAGAACAATTAGCATTACCCCACACCCCTGCAACATATGCTGCCTTGGACATACACTGAGTCTTGTAAATTTCCACTAAAGGTGATAAAGGTTAAACCCTACTTGGCAGTGGCATGTTAAGCATAGTACCTACAGACTGACTCCTTTGGAGTCGACCACTGTGAATGTTACTTGTCCAGCTCCCGGAGTAATCAAAAAGATCCCATAAATAAGGGAAGCGGTGGACTCGATCTAGTCTGAGATTGCCAATGGCTAGTGTGCTAATTTTCAAATGTTTGGGAGCAGGCCATAATGTGTGATTTGGCAAAGTTTGTAACCAAGTCAAAGTCAGCCATGAAGTGGATAAAAGTGTAGGCAAGGCAGCAGAGTGTTTTAGGAGTGTGAACAATAAATACTGAGTCATTCACATATAAAAGTGCAAGTTTAGGTACCTTGTTGATCATGAAGCAATCAAGGCAATTATCGGTTGTTGAGACAAGCCTTAACCAATGCTGGGTTCAGATTATTTTTATAGATCTCAAAGAGGAGTGGTACAAGCATGCGCGCACCATTGTCGTACCCCACTTAATAGGGAAAATGTGTCCGATAGCTCCCCACGAGTTCCAAATCTGACTGTGGTTGTGAGGTTCTGACGAAGAGCAGGCAAAAAATGTACTAAGGCCAGGTCCAAAACCAAATCAAGTAAGAACATCCAAGGTTTGAAGCGATTAACATTGTCAAACGGTGACAACAAATCCATAAATGCCAGATACTTTGGGCAGCACCTTGCTACATTATATTTTGGAATGGGTACATTTAGGTTTAGGCAGTTCTCCATTGTACCTAGTCAAGTGTTTCTCTTGATCGATATTGACAGCAATTTATGATGATATTCACACTTACCTGCTTCTGCAGTCTATTATGAATTATTCTGCCAATTATTTTTACTGCAGTATCTATGAGAGAAATTGGTCGATAGCACTTTGGGGCAGAGTGATCACCCTTTTTGAATATTGCCACTTTCAAGAAACTTGACCAAGAACTGGGTAACTGGGGGCGCTCTTTAACAGATCTCTGTATCTGGGATTGTGGTGAAAGGGGCACTTTTTTCCACATCATATGATCGTGTCCGATGATACAAACCTTTTGGACAGAATTACAAATAATAGTGGGAGAGGTGATGATGGAGCCCCCCCCCCCCCCCAGAAACTGTGAAAATATGTCTTTTACACATTTGTGGAGAGGACCCACCACCAAAATATGCTAAGATAGGGTTATCATTGGCCCTTATAGTGGCCAATCAAATATTGCATGCCTTTGGGGGGCGGTGGAGGCCCCAACAGTGGGGGAGTGAGACATGGATTGGTGCACGACAAATGAGAAATCGATATACCTGGGAAGAGGTTGCCCACACAAATGGGGAAAATATGGGCAGGATGGCGCTCATACAAAGGTCTTGACACGTAACCCAACCCAACGCATGCAGGTACGGAGCAGGGATCTCTTTGAACTTCAGAGACACTGCTATAGTGTTAATTTACCCTGCAGCCTAAACAGCTATTCTAATCCGTTTGTATCACTTTGAAGGGGTCTCACCCCCACTTTCTTAAAGGGCATATACAAATGCAATGTAACATCTATTTCGTTGCTCAAATTTATTGTTTACTGTATGGCTTCTTTTTTTTTTTTTTTGAACAATAAAAAGACTTTTAAAAAGAAAGAACTGGGTAACTGATCAGGGATAAGGCGGTTAAAAAACAGAAGAGAGGAGCCCCCAGATCTATATTGCATTTTACAAGGTCTATATGCATCTACTCTGGACCTGGGGCCCTGCAAGCAGGACTCTCTTGAATGACATTTCATATTTCCGATTATTGAAATATAAGTTTATTATTTGTATCAAGACCAATACAAAGGGCACTAAGTAGACAACAGTCAGAGGTAGCACAATAAATGCCCCTAAAGTGAGCCACAAACTTATTGCCAATAATGTGACAGCTTATATGGCTCCCATTAGAGGTGCACAAGTTATTGGTATTTACTGTGCACCAGAAAAGCCTTTGTTCACTTATACAGGATGCAGGTAGAAGATGTTCCCAATTCACATTGTTAAGCTCCATTTCCTTCTTTTTATCTCCTGTTAATTCCAGGATTGTGCAGTTGCAACTTCCGCTGCATGCCTTAGACTAGTAGACAATGCTTTCCGCCACCCTCTATTTGTGTGGGTGCACACAGTGTCAAACCAGCATGGCTTGGCAACTACTTTGGGCAAAGGTTTGAATATGTCTGAGTGAATGTGATTGCTAATATTTACAAATTCATTATCCAAGTGAAGTGTGGTAGCTTCCTCTGTAAGGCATACTAAAAAAGGATGAAAATTACTTTGGACTATAGTAGCCAGAAACAGACTAGGGCCTGGCAACTTTCAAACAAGTCTAAGCCAGTTGCTTTGTGGTTCGGGGTACACTAAGGTTAGTGTTGGGTGGTCTATTATCTGGAAAGAAACTGAGGCTACTAATGGATTATGGTCCCCGTAATTCGCATCCAAAATTTAAAATATTCAAGTAAACCATGTGACAGAAAAATATAGTCAGTTAATAGGGCACAGCCTATGCCATAAAAAGTTAGGATTCCTCCATCATCATATTTCACAATGTCAAACATATTGATTTATTCATGTGCAGCAGTATAAAATCCCAGTTCTTTGTCCCTATGATTCCTGCAATTGCATATAGCATTAATATCTTGTAAGCTAGGATTGAAGGTGTTAACCAGTAGTTTTGCATTACAGTCTCCACAGAGAACAATACTAGTGTTTGAAAGCATCAGTATTTTTACTTCTTATGTCTTCCACAAAGCTGAACAGTGAACAAAACCTTGAATAGAGGGTGCTCCCAAACTCTGTGTTATAAAAATTAAACAAGTATAAAATTAAAATTATGCTGTCCCACTATATACCCAATCTGAATTGCATTACTGCCCATTTCTAACATAGTTACTGAAACCTTCAGGGACAGACTAACCTATGTTGACAAACCCCTTTAGCACACCCAGCTCTACAAGGGGTAGCAAGTACAGAATAGCATTTGGACATATTAGAAAATAAAGGGCCGTTAAACATGGTAAAGGACTGCTCAGCGATTCCGTTGACTCAACTATGAGACCTATTGTAATAGTATCAGTTCTGGCAAGCAAATGAGACTCAATGCCCTCAAATCATACCACAATTGATAGCAGTTGTTCCTTTAAAATCCCACTGAGCCTGACATAACATTCATCCAGCAACAAAGAGTCATTGCTGCCTGTATAGATAGGCACCCATTTGAGTCACATTTTTGTTATGCTCAATTGAATGAACGCACCTTCTTTTCCAGTTAGCTGCAGGGACAGTTAGAGAAATAAGTGTGGATCATCAGAGGCAGGAGCCCTCCTCTGTCCCCTCCACACACTGCAGGAACTCTGCAACTTGTAATTCCTCTCCTGGGCTTACCACGCAGTAGTGGGGAGCCGTTGGCACTTTAGTAGCTCAATGACCAGAGGGAGGGCCTCTCCTCCTCCACCCCTTCCACACATAGCAAGAACTCTGGGACCTGCTGTCCCTCTCCTAGGTTCCACTCAATGTAGAGTCTAAGTCCTCAGCTCAGTTCTTTTGGTCGAGCCAGGGGTAAAACTGCAGTTGAGTAGCCATTTGTGTCTTTACCAAACCGGAGCGTGGAGGGACGCAGACAAGCTTTTCTTTTGATTGTCAGTTAATAGCTCATCAGTAACAATCCCTGCCTGGCTTCTTTGCAGGAAGAATAACGGTGTTGCATGTGCTTCATGTAGGAACAAGCACACCTGTGACAGGGGGGAGGTAACTACAGGACAGATTAAACCTAGCTTCAAATGTCTCAGAAAACATTTCCTACTACTTATGTTATGTCATGTTATGTTATTCAGTTTATGAAGCATTGTATTACCTATAAAGGTCTCCTGGTTTTAAGGGAAAAAGAGTTGTTGTAGAAGCCAGAATGCCAAGGAAAACTAGTGAATATGAAGCAAAGTTTTTTAATACTTTCCAGAAAAGCAAAAGATCTTCAATCTTGCAGAATGAAACTAGAAGAATATTCCAAAGCCAAGCAGCTGTGACAGAAAAAGACCTGACTTTCAGGCGTGCACACTTGATCCTAGTGACCACCAATAATAAAGCGCCAGTGGACGATAAGTATCAAGAGGGCAGGTAGTGTATGAATTAAGGCTGAAGATGTCTCATGCCAGCTTTATAGAAGGCCCTGTGAGCACATCAAAGGGACTTTTAATAGATCCTCTTGGAGAAAGATAACTGGTGCAATTAATCCCAGGTGACAGAAGTAGAGGAGCAGCGAAGCTGACCATGAGCCAACTTGGCTGCATCATTTTGTATATGCTGAAGTCTAGATAAAAGTCCAGTAGCGGAGCCCAAAAAAAGAGAATTGCAATAGTCAAGTTGAGTCAAGATAGTTGCCTGGACCAACCCCGGCGGCACAAATGAAAGAAGTAGCATTATGATTTTGCATAATACCTGCAACAAGAAAAAACAGGTGGCATGAAGATGATTAACCTTTTTAGAGAGGGACAAATTATCATCCAAATAGTACAATTGATTGCATACCACCCCAGCTGGATGGGGGCCATTTCTTAGAGAGTGTGGCAAAACATCCTCATAAAGGCATTCAAAGGAATATTATTGGTGAACCACAGAACCTGTGCTTTATATGTGCTAGATTTGAGAGCATTCTGCCTTCACGAAGTGGTGACAGAAGACATACAGCAATGGAATGAATCAAAAGGACAAGAGACAGAGTTGTCGATTGAGATTACTAGTCAAGTATCATCTGCATAGTTCATACAATTTATGTCAAAAGACCTAATAAGCTTGGCCAGAGGGTGAATATAAAGGTTAAAAAGAGTGGGGCTGAGGGCTGACCACTGTGGAACCTCTTGATTTAGTGCCTTAAATTCTGAGAGAAAAGGCGAGAAATACATTACCTGGCATCTGTCCTTCAAATAAGATTAACACCACTGCAGTGCAAGCCATCCCACAAATCCTCACTTTGACCATTCTAGTCAACAGGATGGAATCATAGACTGTGTTGAATGCTCTGTACCTACCAGTACCAGCAATACCAAAGCAACAGACTGCTTCCTATCTGCCGACTTTCTAAGATCATCTAGAACCAACACCACCAATGTTTCCTTGCTGTGAGCAGGACAAAAAACAGATTGAACAAAGTCTAATATCTGGTGTTGCTCCAGAAAGGCCACATTTAGCCTGTTGACATGTTCTCTAAGATTTCTATGAGGAAAGGCAGCAATGAGATTGGCCAAAAGATACACAGAACATAAGGATGAGCAAAACATTTTTCAAAAGTGGTACAATCAAAGCCATTTTCAACTTATCAGGACCATACGCTTTAGCTAACAAGCTTTTTCAAACATCCAGAAGTGGTATTGCAAGATCGCAGAAGACCTCTTTCCAAACATTTAAAGGGAATAGGATTGAAGCAGTGTAATCATTATTTCATTCTGTGATACTTCAAGAGTGCATCATAATCATGCATAGTCAGCACTCAAATATATTCTGTGTGATTAATGTTACTAAGAAAAATGGAGTATTGCATATTTAAAGTACTCCACATGAAGATTAATGAGATTTATAATAGTGTGCATAGAACATTTGCATATTAATGTGACAGGAGAAGTTAACGCTTAAAATGTGTCTCATTGTGGTGTTTATAAAACAGAATGTGTATGTCTAGACGAATGTGTAAACATTTATAAATGTAACAAGAATTATTTCCATGTAGATGCATTTGGAATTACATCTTAATAATTCTTTGCAATGTATTCATGTATTAAGAAGCTGCATTTATTATTTGCATAGAATTGTGCACGTATTCTGTAACCATGTGCACTGCTAAATAGATATGAGAGTGGGCCACAAGAAACCGCTCGGTTCAAGCTCATGTTCAAAGTCTAACATGTAATTCGTATTTACCCGTCACTGTAGAATATATTTGCTTGTATTTTTGTTTCCACTGCAGGTGTGAACAAAGCCTCATTAGTTAGCATAGAAGCGTTTTATTTTCATTAGATAACAAGGTATGAGAAGAAGAAGTTTGGCAAGGAGAAACGCAGTAACTAGAAAGGAGGTGAATTCTCATGAAGGAGGAGAAGAATGGCCAAGGATGAATCAAGTTGTAACTTATCGATGTGGAAAAGGTGGTGCAAGTATCCAGTTGTGCTGGAATCATAGAAAAGTACTAGCGAAAGACATGTGGGATTATCTACTTTGAATCCAAATTATATCTTGTGCTGTAACTTAGTGTCTACTGAGACAGGAGAGACATCTTAGGACTTCACATGGAGCAGATCTATGTGTCTGCTTGTGTGACTTTATACTAAGTGACCAATGGTTGGAGTACCTTCTACTGAAGACTCCGACAGCTGACACCTTTCTAATTTCACCCTTATTTATTGCTTCTTAGTTTAGCGTTGTCCCTTTAAGGCAGTTTAAGGAGAGATAGCTTGCTCATGTTTACCTTTCAGAATCATTTGATGCAATTTATTACTAAATTATTTTTTCTTATTATTTGCATTGTCATTATAGTGTTAGTCGTCTGCTTTGTGTTATACAGGGTAAATCTCTTTAGGAAATTTAGACTAATTTTGCTCGTTTTGTATTTCTATATGATACTGTTGAGGCTGGTCTATACCGATTTGTTTCTAAATTTATAATTAATTCTTACTAATCTCAGATTCAGTTTCTGAGTTGATTATTGTGTGACCAAATTGGTTACACTGTATTGAGATTCAATTGTGATTGTTTTCTCGGGCTGCCTCTCAAGCTGCAATTAAGACCATAGAATTAGAGATAAATGTTTAAGTGGGCCCAAGTTCTCGCAGGTTCAAGAGGAGAGCCAGAGGTTATGGAATAGGCAATTTCTTTAAACAAGTCAACAGGAAGATTAACAAAGTGCCTTAGGCTTGGATTTACTGCAGCAGGGTCCAAGTTAGCTGTGATGATAGCCCCATCAGCAACCCCATCCTCTGATGTACTGGGAGGAGGACAGTGAACAAAATGTTCACATATAGCAGCAGTTTTACCTTCAAGACGTTAGAAAGCTTGACACAGAGTAATTGAGAATGTTCAAAGGACTGAGCAGAACAAGGAGAAGCTAACAAGCGTACTATAAGAAAGATTGCTTTAGAAGAGTTCTGAGCAGCCAAGACCTTATTGACCACTAAATCAGCCTTTGCAGCGAAAACTAGTTTTCTATGACTTAAGTGAGGTTTTCAAGTAGCTTCTGAAGAGTATTAAGAATGCCAGATCTTTTACAGCTTCTTGCAATCATATTTTAATTCTTATAAAGGGAGCTTATTCCAGAGAGCGGTGAGGCTCGACCGTTTCTGATGAACACTCTTAACAGGAAGAGCAATATCAAGTGGAGTATTAACCCAGTGAAGATACCTCTTGTGTGTCATCAGTGACGGAGCCATTATTTCTTGTTTTGGTGACAGAATAAAGGGATTCTTTCAATTTGTTTATAGAGTGTTTTGGCGAAGGACGTACCAACTGGGGAACATTCATCGAGGTCTGTCTGGTACGGGCCAATAATGGTAAAATTAACCAAATAGTGATCTGTTTGGACAATATCCAAATAAATCATTCTCTGAGTCAGACCAAAGATGAGGTCAAGCATACGGCCATTTAGATGAGTAGACCTAGTTAATATTTGGGAGAGTTCAAGGGCTGCAAGAGTGTTAATAAAATTAGTAACCTGAGTGTTAGAAGTAACTCAGCCCAGATGTTTACGTTGCCTAGCATTATAAAGGCAGAATGGGAAATCAGCAATTGAATCACAAAATTAGCAAACGATTCAGTAAAGTCATATGGGCCCCAGGTGTACGAGAATATAATGAGCCACTAATAAAGTTGAAGTAGAAGTTGAAAAAGAAAAGCCAAGTACTTCTGTCAATGGGAACAAATGCAACTCATCTTCTGAACCTTAAAGCCAGCTTTAAAAAATCAGGCCACCCGAAACATTTACAAGTAAAATGTAGTAGCCATCAAGACAAACTAATGAAAGGCGACGTGCCATTAAACCAGATTTCCATTTTAAAAAGTGCATCCAGGTTGCCCAAAGTTAAAGCATCAAAAATGTCAATTGCATGCTTAATTGAAGACCTTGCATTAATTAAAGCCAGCGTTAGAGTGTCCTCCCCTCAAACAAGAGGAAAGGATTTGAGATGAACAACCGCCCCAGGACACTCCCTTTTACCGATATCATCTGCCTCAGTCTTCCCAGGAGGAGCTTATATAGACTACATAAGGGCTAGAAACTGAGTTGGACTAAGCAAAGAGTGACCAACATTAAATCGGGCATCTCTCGAGTAACAATTTTAATTAGATGGACAGTCAATCAATTGAGACCCGCTATGTTCAGAACATTGGGTAGCATGACTGGCACTGAGCTTGTTCGTCTGTGGATAGGCACAGAGGCGCTTACCTTAAGTAAAGAAATTATGACATTAGATATTCCGTTATTTACTAATAGAAGGCCAAGAAAGAAAGAGGATCCTGGAAGACCACTAAGGTATGGCTGAATAGAACCATGTTATCTGCATAATTTATTGCAGCAGCAGGCAATTGCCCAATTTGGGGATTAGTACAAACTGCTGTCTTTTAAAATTGCCACTTGGCTTCCACATTTTGAACCAAGCCCTACTCCTGGGCTGTAATAGCTGAATTCCCCTACGGAGAACAGAGGACAGTTCCAAAATGTCAAATTTCGGGGACAATAACCACGTGTCTTACTTATGGTAAATGGTGGTTCAAAGATGAAATGCATCAATTTCTTAATAAATCTTTGTGGAGCTACCGCTCATAAACCACAGTAAAGTTGCATTCGGATACCATCCTGCTTGATTCAATATTACTGGTGCAATGCAATGCAAGTTAAAAATCACTGTATGATAGTATATTTTCCAAACATATTTTGCAGTCCATTCACCGGCTTTCCCATAAATTTGTTGTAAAACTCATCCCGTTTTACCCAGTTTCCCACTCCCGTTATACCTAATAATCTTGACTTTTTCAGTAATTTTCCAATAACACCCTATTTGAGAACTAGAGCATTGGGTGATGTAGTAGGGGTGGGCAGGAGATCTCTCTCTCTCTCTCTCTCTCTCTCTCTCTCCCTTGTTCGAATGGATTGAAAGTGCTAGCCATCTTGAGCTTTCCTCAGAAGTCCTGGTTTGCCAGGAAAAGGTACAGCTTTTGAGGATGACCTTTGAGCTCAGTGGGGTGGAACGAGACAGTATAAGCCTGCAAGGAGATGTGTCCGATTTCAATAAGGGATTTCCTAATTCGTTGTCATATTTCTCTGGGCTCAAATACAAATTAGTTTCCTGCCTTTTGCTCTTCCTCTGGTGCCAAGTTAATTACTCTGCTGAACAACCAGAGGATCAAATGCCTCCCTATACAATGGACCCATTTGGCAGTAATTGTTCCTTTTTCTGGGACAGAAAATGGTAGGAATAGAATCTGCATGTGATAATTACTTTTCACAGTCTACCAGGCCTGGGACAGCTCATCCCAAGAAGACCAAAGAAGAGAAGAGGGCCAATCACAGGAGAGGCTCCCTTTTGAAGTTTTGGTGGGAAGGAACCAGGGAGCTGTGTCAGTTAGGGGCATAGTTTCAGGCTCTCAATAGGGTGTTTCAAGTCACCATCTTAAAATCCCGCAAACTACTGTGTAAGAGGTTTGGGAAAGGCCTGGAGTGATGCTGTGAAGATTGGAAACCCAACCTACACTTAAAAACTGTGAGCAGGGGACAGTAAGGAAGAAGGTGGATTTTGCAGGACCTGAAGTAGCCCGGACCCCATTCTGGAGTACTTGAGCTCCTTGGACTTAATGTGGATGGGACTCTGTGGCTTGACCTATCCAGGGCCAGTGGTGCTAAGGGACGGTAAAAGGATGGAGCCGCTGAGAGACCTTGGAGGGAACAGGTCCTCTGGAACACCTAAGGACTGGGCTTGCAGAGGAATAACCCTAATCAGAAGGTGACCTCATACTTCTGCTATCACACTGGTGACCTACAAGTGGCTAAAGAGGTTAGGGGAGGGTACAATGACCTGAGGGTTGGGGATGCTGCTGGAGATGACTCTAGGCTGAGGAGAATGCCAGGCGCTGAACAGAGGGTAGGTTCTGGGCCAGGTGCTATGGGACGGGAGGGCAAGCCCTGAGCTCCCTCTCAAGGGAGGGGTGCAAAGAAGAAACATAGCTCCTAGCAGCCAAGAAAATGTTAGAGACCTGGAGGTTGAACCTTAAAGGTTGCCAGAGGCAGCCACCAGAAGTAAAATGAGGCCAAATTTGATTACATTGGATCAATTGGACCTGAGAAAACAAAAGGAGAAGTGCAGTCCCCATAGGAGTCAGATTTTGGTTGAGAAGCAAGTAGCGCACCCCTCCTGGAGTCAAATGAACTCACTGGGGAAGGCTACGCCCCAGAGAATGGATTGCCCTGGGGAGCATACATGGCCTCCTTTTCCTTAGTCCTAATGTCCCTGGTGAACAGCATCCTCCTGGGGACCAAACAACAAGTGTCAAAGATAAGTGCCAGCACACTGTTTTTTCAAATGATCCTTTGGGACTGGCGCCACCCATGGGGACCAAAGCCATAGTGAGCTCTGTCATCGATGTTGGAAGCTGGATTCATCATTTCTTTTTTTTTACTCTGTTGGTCTTAATACATTTTAATGCAGGATCACTGATTGCAAACAGTGCATAACAAACATAATGATAAAATATTAGCTTTGAGTGTATTGACTTCTATTTTCTGAACTAGGAACCTTTTAGTATGAGTATGAATGGGTTTGTCTTTAACAGTTCAGACTTAATAATGTAGGACTTGTGAGATTATTTAATGATTGTACTTTATATATATATATATATATATATATATTTTGAAAATTCATTTGAATAAAATGATTGTCATTTATTACATCATTATATACAACAAGAGTAATTTTCAAAACTTTAGATATAATGTTCACAATAAAGCTCACATTCAAAAAAAGTTTACGGATCACATCTCTCCTCGCATTGACTGGGGGCAACGCAGAAATGGAAAGGCTTGTTGTGCTTTTCTCGTTGACCGGCCGGCCATGTCGGAGCCGCAGAGCCCCCTAGAGACTTTGTTTGGATTGCCCCCCCCAGGTCCCGGTCATCCGGTGGTCATGTCTCCAGACCGGCGCTGCTGCAGCCACAAGGGATTGCAGTCTGAGACCAAGGGATTACGGGAAGGGGTGATTTCGGAGGGCCTTTCTCACCCAGCCTTGAACAAACAAACAAAAACAAAGCAAAAAATGTTCGGAGCCTACAAAGAACATTTAAGCAAACAAAAAAAGTAGAATAACCACCTGGGGGTCGCCTACAAACAGGCAGCCATCTTAAATTAGCCTGGGCCATTTTCCTCCTGCCTAATGGTACAAAAGCCCGAGCCTGCAATAGTAAAAAGAAACAGAGGACTAATTCTCTGTGTCTATAAAGGCCTAAAATACATCCTCAGTTGCAATCTGGAAAATGGCAGCCATCTTGTAACGTCTTTGCCCTACTTAGACCATCTAGCTATTTTGTGCAGCTTTCCTCTCCTTCTCTAATTCCCTCTAAAATACATTTTCTCCCACACTGGCATGCTTTGTTCCCATACTTCTCCCTTTGAAATACTTATTCCTAGCTCTTCCTCAAAAGGAGTGTGAACTGGTCCCTCCACCCAGAACAAGGAAAACCACATCATGGCTGGACCATCTATGAAACCTGCAGGAAACAACACTTATTCTATTCTATACCCCCCCCCAATCTAACTAAGAATGATTCAAAAACCTTCAAACACAACCTTCTCAGAAAAAACCTGGAAACTCTGTTCTTTGACCCCTCCTTCAACGCAAAGAAAGTTCTAATAATCAATGACCTTATATTTTTCACCAGAAAAATGACTAAATGGTGAACTTCCAATCATCCATGACAAAAAAATATTCCATTTGGAACCAGGATTACAACGGCATCCTCACAAAACCTTAGAGCCACCCTGAAAATAACCTCCTACAAAAATGGCACTGTTCTTATTCAAGCAGCCAATAAGTACCTAGAACAATTCGACAAATACTTTTCCACACTAAAAATCCACACCGACACTCCACACATTGTCCACCTGGACCAAACTACTCCCTCTATCTCTATCTCTCCAGATTCGCAGAAACCGACACCCTTACCTAGAACCCTCGAAAGAAGCAACAACTCAACACCCTTAGAACTCAACTCACAGACACCCTTACCTAGAACCAACAACAATGCTCCTCCCCTAAAACCCAATATATGACCCTCATCATTTCCACATTCCACCACCACCACCACCACCAGCCCCATCCCCATACCCTCTCCCCCACCTCTACCCTTCTCCGATGATGTCGTACTTTGCAATTTGGGACCGCGTTGGAGGCAGGGCCCTACCCCGGTCTATCCTGGTATAAGTGAACCGCGAATGGTCAATGCGGTATGTACAAGTGCTTTGTATAACGTTTTAGCTATGAATGCACTGTGTATACGTTATTATACATCACTACGTGGGTTCCATCTTGGAGCGGTGGCCATCTTATGGTTGCCCTCACATAGGCTACATATCATGAAAGCAAATACGGGCCTTTTAGAGCACATGTGCCTTCATTTGACTTCTCTGTGACCTGGGCAGCTTGGCTCCGCTGCCCCAGGTCAGTCCGGTCTCACGAGCTCCCCGTCCTCCGGCCACCTGTGATTAGCATCAGGGCTTGACACACCATAAAGCCTTTTCATCCTACACGAGCCTCCAGCTAATCTCTTTCACACCTGACTGTTCCTGCTTTATGGCTTGTTTTCCAAACAGGAGATGCTCATGTTTATTGGGGCCTATCGATATCTGATGTGGGATCTGAGCCTTGCTGGGTAAATAATTGCGGGCTGGCTTAACTGGAATGTGGGATGGTCATCATGACTCTGCCTTTTCGTTTGAAATGTATACATTTGAATGACCATGCCATAAAACAAGGAATGTACGCCTGAGGCAGGATATTTTGTATTTAAGGAGAAGCCCGTTTCTGTGATTTTTAGCAGTCTCCTAAGAACATACACGCTGTTGTACTTCTTGGATACCTGTAATTGGTCTGCAGCCAATAAACTGATCTTTGACTTCACCCAGAAGACTCTGTGTTTCTGTAGGTCTGAAACAGGAAGAACCCAAAGTCATAGGGTGTGTTCCCCTGCACCGCTGGGCTTAAAATTCCCAGTACTTCAGTTGGCGCCCAACTCGGCGCGATTTCAGCGGTACCGGTCCAAGCCAGAGGTTCGTGAAGAGCTTCGTGTGGAAATTCTGGAGGAAGGCCGCCACTTCATCGACCCCTGCATGTCGACGTGGTCCGAAAGTCTTTTCTGCGAGGTTCTCCGCGTCCCGCCGGCTACGAAGGACTGCTGCCCTGATTAATCGCCCTGTTTTGGACCCTTGACGATTTTGGTAGAGCGAAACAATCGAGAGAGTCTTCTGGTGACGCCATTGATCATCGATATTCAGTTAAGTATAAGTGGAGCGTCTCCCAGTTTGAATTTGGTATCCTTCGGGATTATTTTGATTTGGAGTTTGCAAACCCCAAAGCCAGAGGACTCGTGTATTCACGAGACTATCGTAATCGATAATCCTTTGAAGTTTGGAACTAGCCTAGTGAGCAAAGATGCCTGGTGCTAGTGTATTTGGAAGATTGTTTTGTTTGAGTTGTGGAAGGGATTTCCAGTTAGAGGATTCATGTCCGGTTCCTCCAATTGGAACTCCAACTTATGAGCTTTATGTAAAACATGGCGTGGGCCCCATTGCATATAATGAAGTATGGATCCGATACACCAGAAAGGACGGTGTTTTAAAATGGCCCCAAAATGGTAGTTTCGATACAGATATCTTAGATAATTTGGAAGTGAAATTGTTTAAAAAGAAAGCCCGGCCGGCGATGTTTGATTCTTTCCGCCTATGGCGAAAGGAAGCCAAACAGAAGGAAATTAAGCTAGCGAAAAGAAATAAGAGAGAAAGAGGTTTGTCAGTGATGCAAGCAGCTGTGCAATTTAAAGATAATGAGGAGGAACAAATGAATGAGCAATTGCACAGACAGCGCAAACTAGGGATTGATAAATGTTATCCTGTTTTGTCACCCCTTGTGCAAGATGAGACAAAAGAGAAAGAGAAAGATTCCCTAATGTCCCATTTGTTAAGTTCGCCACCCCCATATGCGCAAAATGCCACAGCACCTCCACAGCTTGTAAATGTGCAGCCTCCAGTAAATATGCCGCAAGCCTTCCCACAGCCGCCAGCTCCTCCTCAGCTGGCTCCTATCCCTGCAGTGCAGCCCTCTCAAGGGCCGCCAGTTTTGTTACCTGTTACCCCCGCGCTTCCTGCGACTTTGCCTAGCACGCCAGCGGCTTCCCCTGGCGCTCCTTCTTACACTACCCAGGTACCTGTATCTGACTCCGCTTTTCTTCCCTCTGTTTATCCCCCCGTTCTCGCCTCAACTTCTCCTTCAGCACGACAACGACTAGCTAATGTAGTTACTAGTTTAATGTCGCCTCTCTTTGGGTCATCTAGTGCAACTCCTGGTTTACAGCGTAAGCAATTGCGTAGTCAGCTGCCTGGTCCCGACGAGAAAGAGGTGTTAGATCATCTGGCGCGTAGGTGGATTGGTTTCCCTTCACTCTATGATGTGGAATCAGTTGTTAACGTTTTTCACCAATGGGATGCCCCAAAACAGAGGTATGTCTTTGATAAAATGTGTGAATTCCTCTGTGAGGAATTGGAGGATAATTGTGCAAACCCAAACCCACAGGAATTGTGTCGAGTGCGATTTGATTTTGAAACAGGTATAATTGTGGGCCCCAATGTAGATAAAGCAGTTGCAATTTTACTGTCCTTCAGAAATGGTGATTGTCAGCAATCGTTGTTTGAGCAGGATTTCCCTGTGGGGAAGAAGGTAAAAGCACGCCAATATCCAATGCGTGAGGTTCCTCCAGTTTGGAGACCTGGTGATTTAGCTGCTAACCCACCTGTTCAGCCATATTTTCAGCGTGTTTGGGTGCATGTCCCATGGAAGCGATCTGAGGTGTTAGCGCTTAAGCAGACATTGCCTGACCCCCGTAAAAACACTACCGGTTATTATAAGGAGTTATCACAAACTGCAGAATCATGTGTAATGAATCTGGCTGATATAGACATGTTGTTTGGGAATGTTGTTCCACAGCCTTTATGGGGATCCATTCGTAATGTAGATCACGCTCCAGAATTGGGTAACACATGGGCTAATATCATTGCTGCAGATGCTGGCCAAGTTGGTGGCGCGAAACCTGACCCTTTAGTAGCAGAACTCCCTGGACGAATTATTACCTACATGAAAACTATAAGGCCTGCGATGCGCGTAAATTGGGATAAACTATCCGCATGTAAGCAGAAGAAAGATGAGACAGTGTCCGATTTCTTTACCAGGTTTGAAGAAACGTTTATCGACCACAGTGGTCAAGACATGAGCACTGAAGGTGGCCAACGGTTATTTGTTGATAAATTTGTGCAGAATCTACTTCCCGAGTTGTGTAAAAAATTAAAAGACTCAGAAAGTTCCTGGGCTGTTTCCTCTTCAGCACAAATACTGGCTACTGCACAGTATTATGAAAATAGAGACAAAGATGAGAAGGATAGAACAGATAAGAAAACGAAAGAACTGAAAACAAAGGTCCTCTTACAGCAGGCTTATCTACCACGTGGAGGACAGAATAATTATAGGCAAACCCAAGGTATCTATCAGCAACCCCAACATTTTCAGAATAATCAACAAATGAATGGGTATTAACGACGTATCCCTGTAGGTCCCAACCAATGTTCATATTGCAAAGAGGAAGGTCATTTTAAATATAGTTGCCCTAAATTAATGCAGCGTAACAGTAATGCGTATGGCGCAAGAGGCAGAGGTGGTCAGCAAGCTCCTAGAGGCAGAGGGCGTGGAAATGTTCCCCAGAACGCGCGTCCTCTTCCGCCTCAAAATACCATAAATAGCTTTGATCAGCAAGCCAATGCGACTGGTAATACAGCTCAGTACTACAATAATGATTATTATGCAGAAGATGACAATGTAGAAGATAATGATTACTAGGACAGCCATAGACAGAGAGAGGGAGTTGTTTCAGTGCCAGTGGATCAGAGTGGACCCTATGTTAAAGTAACTACAGCAAATGTAATGGAGCCCTTTCTGCTGGATACTGGTGCTGCAAAGAGTTCAATCATGAATTCAAAACTCCCTGGCGTGCCTTTGTCTGGCAAAATGAATGTCTCAGTAGGTTTTTCTGGCGCCCCAGTTAGGAACACGATTTCTAGTCCTATGTCGCTTTCTGTTGGACCTTGTGAACTAAAAGCACCCCTCATTCTAACAACAGGCTGTGGTGAAAATTTGCTAGGATTAGATTTACTAAAAAGATTGCATGCAACACTATATTGTTCTCCCTCAGGAGTACAACTTACATTAGGCAAGAAAGTGATTTCCCCGATGTATTTGTCTAAGAATGCAATGCCACCTGAATTATCGTCCCTTCCGGATGTCCTTTGGGCTACTGGTCCCAATGATGTGGGTCTCCTGGAAATACCGCCATATGTGGTCACTTTAAAAGCCAATGTCAGATTGCCACGCATTCCCCAGTACAAGATCTCCAATGAAGGTCAGAAAGCATTGTTAGCAATTGTCAGTGATTTGATTAAAAAGGGTGTATTTGAAGAGACAAGAGGCAACGTTTGCAATAGTCCTGTTTTACCTGTCTTAAAACGAACGGACCCTTCACAGCCACCTGTTTACAGATTTGTGATTGATCTTAGAGAGGTTAATAAGATTGTTGTACCACAGTTTCCAGTTGTCCCTGATATAACTGCCTTGTTAACCATGATTCCAGCCTCCGCTGCATGGTTCTCAGTGATCGATTTAAAGAATGCTTTCATTAGCATCCCAATTGCAGAGGAGAGCAGAGACATTTTTGGCTTTAGTTTAGGAGGCCGAAGCTTCCGCTTTAAACGCGCTCCCCAGGGCTACTGTGAAAGTCCATCAATATACAGTCAGGCTTTAAAAGCGCAGCTTGATGCACTTGTTTTACCTAGTGGCGCTATCCTCATTCAGTACGTCGACGATTTACTAATCGCCGCGGATACTGAAAAGATTTGCAAAAACGCTACCTTGTCATTGTTGCGTCATTTGTCTGCCTTTCATCACAAAGTGTCTCTCTCAAAGCTGCAATATTGTCGACAAGAAGTGACCTACTTAGGTCATCTCTTGTCAAAGGAGGGAAGGAAACTGACCCCAGAAAGAATTCAAGCCATTACACAGTTGAGTGTGCCAAGAACACAGAGAGAAGTGCGTGCTTTCTTGGGCATTACTTCATACTGTAGGCATTGGATTCCTAATTTTTCCTTGTTGGCGAAACCTTTTTTAGCATTAACATGCAAAGACACACCGAATCCTATTCCATGGTCTGAAGAGTGTCAGAAAAGTTTTGTGGAATTGCGTAATGCATTATGTTCAGCTCCTGTGTTGGGTACCCCTGACTACAGCAAGCCTTTTACATTGTATGTTCATGAGAAAGATGGTTGCGCATTATCAGTGTTAACACAGCCTTTTGGCGACAGACCGCGTCCATGCGCATATTTTTCGTCAACCTTGGACCCGGTAGCGAGGGCATTGCCAAGTTGTCTGAGAGCCACAGCCGCTGCAGCTATGTCTATTCGACAGTCTGCTGGACTGGTAATGGATAATACATTGATTGTTATGGTTCCACATGCTGTGGACACATTGTTAAACAGGACCAAGACACAACACTTAACTAGTGCGCGATTATCTGGTTATGAGCTGACACTGTTAGCAGACCATATACACATAAAGAGATGCAACACGTTGAATCCAGCTACACTATTACCAATTCCAGCAGACCTAGATGAGATTGAGCAACATGATTGTCTGTTCAGAACAGAAGAAGAGACGAAAGGGAGAGTAGATCTTAAAGATACTCCCCTGACTGAGTGTGATGGTACTTTATGGGTGGATGGTTCGTGTTTTAAGCTTCCAAATGGTGATACGACTGCTGCATATGCTATCACGACTTTGCATACAATTGTGGAAACTGCACGTGTGCCACAAAATTCGGCTCAAGCAGCAGAATTGATTGCCCTTACAAGAGCATGTGTGTTGTCTGAAGGAATGAAAGTGAACATATATACGGATAGCCAGTACGCCTTTGGCGTGGCTTATAGTTTTGGGCGATTGTGGAAGGAACGTGGGTTCCTGACTTCGCATGGAGCTAAGATTCAAAATGGCAAGTTGGTGAATAATCTCCTTGAGTCGCTGACCCTACCGTTACAAGTTGCGATTATGAAATGCAGTGCGCACAAGAAAATCACTGATGATGTTGGTTGTGGTAACGCGTTTGCTGATGAAGTCGCAAAAGAAACAGCAAAAGATGTGAAAACTCGAATGTATGTTGCAGGCCCTGCCAGATGGGTTGGTGATGTTGGAATGTGTGAAAACACAATAGAGAGTGTAAAGTCCCTTCAAGCTGAAGCCACAGAGAAAGAGTTGAGCAAGAGGAGAGAAAGTATGGGTAAGTTGGATGAGAATGGTTGTTGGGTCGATTTGTCAGAACATCGGCGATGGTTGTTACCTGATGCATATGTGCTTCCAGTGGTTACTATGGCACATGGGATGGCACATATCAGTATGAAAGGAATCTGTAAGTTGTTGGCTCCAGTATGGCAGAATGCTGGAATTCCCAAGTGTGCAGAGAATGTGGTCAAGAATTGTATGGTATGCTTGAAGTACAACCCTGGTAGGGGAACCCCAACTCCAGCTGGTCATTTTGCGCCTCCATCATATCCATTTGAAGTTTTGCAGCTAGATTTTATCCACATGGAAAGGTGCAACAACCTGAAATATGTATTGGTGGTTGTCTGCGCTTTTTCAAAATGGATAGAGGCCTATACCCTAAAAGACAACACTGCTCTATCCACAGCCAAAGCCCTTCTGAAGGAATTTTTTCCTAGGTTTGGAATGCCAAGAATGGTGTGGAGTGATAATGGGAGTGAATTTGTGGGTCAAGTGATGAAGAATGTGTGTGAGGGATTGGGGATAAAGCAGAAGTTCCACGCTGCAAATCACCCCCAATCAGCTGGATTAGTAGAGCGCTACAATGGCGAGCTCAGGTCTTAAATGGCCTGACGCTCTGCCTCTAGCACTCCTGTCCACCAGAATGACCGTACACTCACGAGTGGGACTTAGCCCATACGAGGTTATTTTTGGCCGCCCGGCCAATGTATGGGGTGTGCCAAGACCGACAAAATTCAGCAAAATCGAACATCCAGTACTGCTTGATTACTTGACGGCTAAATTGCGTGTTTTACACCAACAGGTGCACGATACTCTTCCCCAGGCCTCTGAGGCTCCAGGACACCCTATCGACCCTGGCACGTGTGTTCTGGTGAAAAATTTCCAGCGCAAAAGCAACGATGAGCCTCGTTGGATCGGCCCTCATCTCGTACTTCTGTCTACAAGATCAGCTGTTCGAGTAAAGGGGAAGAAGAACTGGATCCACGGCGCCCACGTTAAAAGGATCCCTTTGCCTCTGCCGTATGACCAGTGGGTCCAGGAGGGTATCGCAGACTCTGAAACAGACACTGTACCTCGTTTTGTGCCGTTCAGTGATGCACGCATAAAAGGCACAACTTCAGCACAACAGAGTGACGATATTTTGCAAGAAGCTGTGCCACCGTCAATTCGATTGGACACCACAGAGCCTGAACTCTTGTTTCAAGATCAAACAGTACCTGGCCGTCTCCACTATAATCTAAGACCAAGGCCTATGGACAAATAAATATTCTTTTTCTTTTACCTTTTTATTTTTTGATAACCATAGCTCTCCCATCTGAAGGACTTTCTTGATTTTTGTTTTTCAAACCACCATCCGGGTTCAGCCGCAGGGTCGCGGTGCCAAGACTTTGGGGTACAGGCCGAAGACGTTAGGTCAACGGTTCTGGTTGGTCTAGGGCGTTCCCTGGACTGACAGGCGTACTCCTTAGCAGAAGATACTCACCCGCCACGAGCGGCACGATTAGAGGATGGAGTTTTTTAAGATGGAGAGACTCGCTGAGGAAATGAACTTTCAAGCAAAAATGTGTAAAATAATGAAGAGCAAACGTTTTGTATTATTATGTCTGTTTATATTATGTAGTATGATCGTGTTTACTGTAGGACTTGTATTCTTTTCCTCTCAAGAGCCCATTGCACCCACTGTACAGCCTATACCTCCTCCTACTATCTCCTCACACTCTTTCCACCCTCTGCCTGAACACGAACAAGCTAGACGATCAGAGTTTGTGAATAACTCCTTTATTCAGCTCCTGCACCAGCACCAACTAGTTATGAATACAACCAATTGCTGGGTGTGTGGTTTAATGCCACATAACATTAATAAGGGTATTCCTTATCTATTGCTGCCGTTTAGTTACAATGGATTGTCATGGGCATTCCAGACCATGTTTCTCTTTGCTCTAGATGCGTACTCCCCGCAACAACCGCGTTCCATCAGACCTAGCACCAATAATAAAGCTTTAATGAAAGGAGTTGCCGATATGAGCAGAGATATCGATGCATACTCATCTATTCCCAAAGAAGAGTTGAGAGCTTATGTAGGGTGGAACGCGACGGGGTATAGTATTAGTCTGGGTGAAAGACAGCGAAAAATCTCATCCCCAATCTGGGTCGTACCCCACATAGGTCGGTTCTGTTTACAAGGTAATGGTCAGAATCCAAGAGCTCAACTGGGGAGAAGTGACTGTACTGAAACGTACACTTTTCCGTCACAGTTTTCCCCAGCGTTTTTGGCTGCCAAGGGTACATATTTTATCTGCAATGACCGAGCATATACATGGTTGCCCCCTGATTTCTCGGGCACATGTTATATTGCAAATCTGCTACCGCCAACATTTACTGCCGCCTCTGACTATCACAAGACCAGAGTTGTGAGAGGTGTGATTAGTAAGGAGGATACTGCCGGTCAGGAAGCGGGAGATTTCTTTTTGGGTTTCCTGACGTTTTGGGGACCTATGGTCAATAGTAGGAACCTGAGACAACTGACTCGTGTGGTTGAATCCACTGTTAATGTTACGGCTGGTGCCCTTGGTAATTTGACAGCTGAGCTCCAAGCGGATTGCCTCATGACTTTGCAGAACTGCATGGTTCTAGACGTCATACTTGCAGACCGCGGTGGGGTATGTAAGGTTATCCAATCTAGTTGTTGCATTTTCATACCAGACAATGCTCCAACAGTTTATCAAGCCATCTCCAAACTACATAAAATATCTGAGTCCATACACGTGGATAAAGGAGATTGGTCACTGGTGGGGTGGTTCTGATATCTGCCTGGGGTTGGAAAGTTCTGATGGTCATTGGAATGATCTTAGCCATCCTTTTCCTGTTCTGTCTGTGCATACAGTGTGCTCCTGCGAAATGTGGCCTCTGTGCTACATTATGTGTAAGGAAACCTGTATCAAGGGACGAGCTAAGTAATAGGATGATGCTACAGCAACATCTCCATGACTTCATGAATATTGACCTAGACTCGGATTGAAATGAGTATAGTTATTGCCTATGTAAGGGCAAAAGGAGGGTCTGTCGTACTTTGCAATTTGGGACCGCGTAGGAGGCAGGGCCCTACCCCTGTCTATCCCGGTATTAGTGAACCGCGAATGGTCAATGCGGTATGTACAAGTGCTTTGTATGACGTTTTAGCTATGAATGCACTGTGTATACGTTATTATACATCACTACGTGGGTTCCATCTTGGAGCGGTGGCCATCTTATGGTTGCCCTCACATAGGCTACATATCATGAAAGCAAATACGGGCCTTTTAGAGCACATGTGCCTTCCTTTGACTTCTCTGTGACCTGGGCAGCTTGGCTCCGCTGCCCCAGGTCAGTCCGGTCTCACGAGCTCCCCGTCCTCCGGCCACCTGTGATTAGCATCAGGGCTTGACACACCATAAAGCCTTTTCATCCTACACGAGCCTCCAGCTAATCTCTTTCACACCTGACTGTTCCTGCTTTATGGCTTGTTTTCCAAACAGGAGATGCTCATGTTTATTGGGGCCTATCGATATCTGATGTGGGATCTGAGCCTTGCTGGGTAAATAATTGCGGGCTGGCTTAACTGGAATGTGGGATGGTCATCATGACTCTGCCTTTTCGTTTGAAATGTATACATTTGAATGACCATGCCATAAAACAAGGAATGTACGCCTGAGGCAGGATATTTTGTATGTAAGGAGAAGCCCGTTTCTGTGATTTTTAGCAGTCTCCTAAGAACATACACGCTGTTGTACTTCTTGGATACCTGTAATTGGTCTGCAGCCAATAAACTGATCTTTGACTTCACCCAGAAGACTCTGTGTTTCTGTAGGTCTGAAACAGGAAGAACCCGAAGTCATAGGGTGTGTTCCCCTGCACCGCTGGGCTTAAAATTCCCAGTACTTCAATGAAATTCACTGCAACAATGCCACCATAGCGAATTCTTAAAAAGGCCTCCAAACCGTGCATACCCCACTCATATTCGACTACCACATTCCCAGCCACTCAAACCTCCCACACTGCAATTACAGTCATCGAACCGACCAGCAATCCTATCCCCAGCCCTCTTTGTGCTCTGCTCCTGCCTTCCCCCTCTTACCAATATGAACTAGACACACTCAGAACCCACATTAACATCACATTCTGGAACCTACAAAACATTATCTTAGAAATTAGAAACATTTTACAACTTGCAGAAAATTCTCTCTCTCAAATCGACCACTTTCAAAACTCTCTAGACACAGCCAACAACAAGATAAACGCTATCCCACTGCCTCTGTCTAGCCAACAATTCCGTACACGCAAAAAACCTCAACTACTTAACGGACTCGGAGATCCAAACCTTACTACCATTCTACAAAGCTACTACTTGTCCCCTCACCAATACAGAAGAATTCTCTATTCACCCAGTCCCCGTCAACCCAAACAGAATATCCCAACCAAATCACAGAAAGATAAACTCTAATGACCTTCAAAGAATGACCCCAACTTCTGAAAATCACGACCCCCCGTTAGAGAATGCCTCAAACCAGATCTCCTGCCTCCTATTAAACTGCCGCTCAGCTTTAAAACATGCCTCTGAAATTGCCGACCTCATTCTGAACCTGAAAGTGGACGTAACCATCCTAACAGAAACTTGGCTCATGGAATCATCCTCCCCATGCCTAGACCTTCTGGTCCCCCGGAACTACAACATCATAAGACTAGACAGACCTCAAAAAAGGGCGGAGGCATCGCCTGCATACATCGATCCGACATCGCTATCTCGAAGTTTCACTCTGAACCCCTGGATTCATGTGAATACCTCGGGATCTCCATAAAATCTTCGGATAACCACCCCTACAAACTACATATACTCTACCATCCCCTAGGTAAGAACGCTGTATTCACAGACCAACTTATGGAAATCATTACTACTAACTCGACCCCTCGCTCCAATGACATATTCCTTGGCGACTTCAATTACCATTGGGAAGACCCCTTAGACAAGCAGGACAACGCTATCAAAATCTTCCTAGCAGACCATTCCCTGATCCAAGCCGTCTCGAAGCCCACTGATTCCAGAGGTGCTACACTTGACTGGATCATCTCTAAAGATGGTTGAATCTATCTCGATCACCCCTTGTGTTTGGTCAGACCATCAAATTATTACTTTTCAAATTCCCTCCGCTAAAAAGAAAACTTACTCGCAGCAATTCAACCCCAGACCCTGGATAAGATACACGAAAAACCTCAACTGGAAACATCAAGCTTCCCACTGTGAGAAAGTACTCACTCCTCCCAATAACGTGTCAGATGTCAGTGACCTCACTGCTCGCTACAACTCCACGATAACCAAATTCTTTGACCAAGTAGCCCCACCAAAACTCAAAAGAATACCGGACAAAGACAAAAACCCAAGGTTCAATGGAGCCCTGAATGAAGAGAGACGTAAACTGAGACTAACTGAACGAAAATGGAGACAACATCCCTCCTCCCTCAAACTCAAACTACTAAGAAAATCTAGAAACTCCTATAACAAAAGTATTCTACAATCAAAAAAAGACTTCTTCAGATCGGAACTAGACAATGCAAAAAATAGACCGAAGAAACTCTTCGAAATGCTAAAACAACAATCAAAACATTTGGCAAAACCGCACTCATGACTTCAAAATCGCAGCTAAGTAGTGAAGAATTGTCTTCATTCTTCACAGCTAAAACTAACTCCCTCCAACACGAGCTCAGGATGGCAGCAATCAACTCAGCTACCCAAAGAACACATAAGTGGAAAATCCTATTCAACTTGATCTACCTTTGCCTAAAAATAACTCTCATTGGTCTACCTTTAAACTTAAAGATCTCAGTGATATTACTGAAACCTTAGCAACTATCAAACCCAATAACCACTTCAATGACCCTCTCCCCTCAAACTGCCTACCCCACATCTACCATTTCATCTCCCCTCTCTGAACCAAAATCATCAATGCTTCGCTCTCGCAAGGTCACATCTAGGATTGCCTAAAAATTGGTCAAGTCATCCCCATCCTAAAAAAAAACGACAGAAAACCCCTCAGACCCTAATAACATCCTACCTATAACCAACATTCCCATGCTAGCCAAGGTCTTGGAAAAATGTGTTCAGCAACACTTAAACCAACACATCACAGATTTCAAACTACTGAACGATTGGCAATTGGATTTCAGACCCGGGCATAGCACAGAAACAGCAATTCTGCATATAGTTGACGACGCCCTACTCGCTCTCGACCGTAATGAAACCTGTCTACTAGTCCTGCTTGACCTCTCATCAGCCTTCAACACTGTCAATCACGACAAAATTCTAAAAAGACTGGAAAACAGGATGGGAATATCTGGCACAGTCCTTCAATGTTTCAAATCCTTTCTGGAAAACAGAACGCAAACAATCATGGTGAATAAAAATCGTTCTCCCTCATCCCCTAACCTACTAGAGTACCACAAGGCTCAACTTCATCCCCCGTGCTATTCAACCTCTATGTCGAACCACTAACCGAACTACTACAGCAGGCGAATATCTCCTTCCACATGTACATGGATGACCCTCAACTTTACATCAAGATCACTTCCATTGGAGAGATCAAGATGATGAATCAAGCTCTTGAAAAGACCGTCCACTGGCTAATGACCAACTTCCTCAAGCTAAACTTGCAGAAAACAGAATTTCTTTTAATCTTCCCTCCAAAAAACTCTCTGGTGATAAAGGAATGTACCAAGATGATCATTGCTCTAAATTGCACGCCGATTCTGGTGGACTCCACCAAATTGCTTGGAATCACCCTGGATAAGAACCCTAACATGCAAACACACATCAACCTGTTGGCTAAAAATGCCCGCTTTCACCTCAGCTATCTCAGAAAAATGAAACCATTAATCAAACCCTGCCCTCAAAACTGCAGTTCAGGCTTTAGTCATATCGAGGTTGGAGTACGGATGTACTACCCTCTCGGGGCTTCCCAAAATCACAACAGCCCCTTTAAAAGCCTGTCTCAACGCAGCAGCAAGACTCCTAATAGGATATAGGAAATGTGACCATATTTTGCCACACCTGAAAGCGCTCAACTGACTACCCTACGAAGCTAGAAAATCCACCTAAAGATGGTATGCATCACTCATAAAGCATTACACCACAACACCCCTCAATACCTATCCCAGAAACTTGCTATAGCTGGAGAAAACAGACACTATAGGAGCTCTGACAAACTACTCCTGAAACCTTCCGCTTCAGCAAGAAAAAACTTTCGACAGAGCATTATCCGAAGCTGCACCAAGAATATGGAACTCACTACCTCCGTGCATCAGAAATATCTCCTTAACACCATTATTCAAAAGGGAAGCCAAATCATTCCTGATGAGCAAATTCCTCCCTTAACTCCTTAACAATCCTCACCCTCCGGGGCCCTATCGATCACACCAGCTAACTCTCTGACTTGCCCCTCTCCGAATCCGACGGAAACTCTACTCTCGATATCACTCCTGTCTGCATTGAACCATTCTACTACTTCAAACTTGTTTCTACACATCCCATCATGACACGCTTGCTTTTATGATTTACTCGTACTTTAACTTGTTCCTACTGCACCGAACAAATAATCTCTACTATGTTTTTTGCTATTTGCCGAACCTTGCTAAAATGTTTCTATACGTACTCTGCTCTGTATTGTAAAATATTTTTATACTTACTCTGCTCTGTATTGTAAAGTGCTCCGATACCCTACCCAGGGTCTTGTTCGCACTATAGAAAATCCTAAAAATAAAAAACATTGTATTATTCATATAAAATATAGGTTAAGAGGATTTTTTTCTGATTTAATCAATTTCGAGCCTTAACCTCTGCGCACACCAATGATTTTGTGGGTGCTGAGCCAAAAGGAAGTCAGGATACCAAATTCACTGGCAGTTGGGCAGTCAGTGCAAGGGTGTACATCTATCTACCATGCAGCAGACATTCTGTTACAACAACGGGCTAAGGGTATCACCTCGGGTAGTGTTCATATAGATAACTGCTACATCGGCCTGTCTCTAATCCTCTCCACACATGATACTTTCCTCATTCTGCAGCCACTTAGGCTTGTTTGGGAAGCCCTGGTAAAGATGCAGTAGATACAATGAGTTCTTGGTTTGTAAGTCCAAGGCCACCTGATGTTGTGCTGGCATGCATTTATTGGCTTGGGGTCTAGATTTCAAACCTGCCCATACAAATATCTTGAATAAGTTTTCCATCTGCTGCAGCAGGTGATTTGCAGTCTTCGGGGACAGCATGTTAAAAATGTATTCGAATCTATATGTAGTTGCCATCTTCACAGCTTACACACTGCCCCACAAGGAGAGTTTTAATTTAGACCAAGATGATAAGCTGGCAATTGAGGAGTACAGGAAAAGGTAGATCTTGTACGCTATCAAATTCTACGGCCCAGGTTGATCAATATTCCAAAGTACCCTGGGCTTTTCGGGTCCAACTGAAATGGTGCGTTTCTATGGCAGAGCAGGTGGCTCCCTTTAATATGGGGAGGCCTTTGCCACAGTTGATCTTGCAGCCTGAAAAAAAAGAGACTATAGGTCTGGAATGTATCTGCTATGAATCCTCTGCAGTTGACCAGCGCAAAGCGTGGATCATACGGTCACCACACCTTAGATATAGAGTCAGGACCTAGTTCTGGCCTGCATTGGGTCATATACAAAGAGTCCAACACCACGAGTTCTGGTGCCTTTTTGGCATCTAAAGAAGCATCAAAGAAATGTCTTCATAATCTTTAACTTGCCCCTGCAAGTGCTGCAATGTTCTTTGAATGTTCCAGGAGGATCGACTTATAATGAATTTAACAGTGTGGAAATTACGTTACATAATCTGCATGGCAGCACTTTGGCTAGAATTCTATTGTCCACAGTGATTAATGATCTCAGTCTGTTGCCAGAAGAAAAACAATGGATCCATCCCTTCTTTAGACAACAGCGATATTGTGGCTTTATTTAATTTGGCTGTTTGCCAAGGCTTTTCAATTTTTTTGTATACTTATCTCAGAGACGTTTCAAGGCATGGGCAAAGTGGGGAATGGCTAGGGCTCTCACCTTCAAAGGGCCCCCTGGGAAAGTCAACCTTCATTTCTATATCTAAACCTCTCTTCCTCTCTGCCTACCACTACCTCTGACTCTGCCTGTCTATGCAATGCCATGATAAGGATTTTTGGGGTTCCGGGTAAGATACATGTCGCCTGGTTTTGTGACTGTGTTAAAGATAGTATTGTTTGCCATCATTCATCCTTGAATTAGCAGGAAATAGGTTGTTGGACCTGGCCCTTTTTGCAGAGTTATCCCCAAACCTTTTGCCTTCTTCCTCCTTTCTCCAATTGTTTTCTGACCTGTCAAGTTGGCTTTAGGACTCTGGGCACTTTACCACTGCTAATCTGTCCTAATTGCTTATGCTCTCTGTGTAAATTGTAATGGTGATTGGTTTATCCATAAATGGCATATTTGATTTACTGGTAAGTCCCTAGTAAAGTGCACTGTGTGTGTCCAGGGTCTGTAAATCAAATGCCACTAGTGGGCCTGCAGCACTGATTGTGCCAACCACATGAGTAGCCCTGCAAAAACCCCAGAAGAGTGTGGGTTGAGTTTCAGGGACAGTCAGATACCGTCTCACCAGTGTTGTGAGGGTTATGTGGGGTACTTTTTCAAGGGACTGGATGGTGGGATGAAGGGTAGTATGGTTAACACATGTGAGGGGCGGTACAATTTGGATGCTGGAGAGCATATGTTCAGTCACAGTTTTCCAGGGCTATGCCAACACCAGGTGAAGTGTGAGTTCTCTGACCCCAGGTAGCTTGCACTCGAGGGAGACCTTTTGGTGGATGCCAGAGGGTCTGAAGAGGCTTTTGGGAGTGATTGTGAAGGGGTGGCTCCGGTTTTCCCCAACAGAGGGGGATGTGGGAGGTTTGCAGTAGCCCAGATAGGTCCTAGTATAGTGGGCCGGGTAGAGGGTCCCATGTCCCTTCTCAGAGTAGAAGGAGGGGTGGGGTTGGGCAGAGGCCCCGGTTGCCCAACACCCAGTCCCAGGGCCTGGATGGTTCCCAGAGGGAGCACCAGGAGGAGGGCCTAGTCTATACCAGGAGGCTGCGGCTGCTCCTCTGCTATGGCGGATGAGCGTCACCCCACTGCTTTGAGCAGTGTAAAGGAAAGGAAATATAAAATGATAATAACTTTTAGGTATTATAATGTTATGTTTCCTTCCTTTGCGAGCAGAAGGGGGCGGGCTGCTTTGCTCACGGAGCAGGGCAGGAGAGGAGTGGTTTGCCTACTCCTAAGTGCGCAATGACAGTATGGTCAGCCATCTCGGCCGCCCAAATCAATCATGCGCACTTTCCCCATTCTCCATGCAGGCTGCATTACAGTCTGCATGGAGAACAAGCCTAGGCCCCCATTTCCTGGTTGAGCGTCAAACCAGGATGCTCAAAACCAGTCACAACACTGCATTGCAGAGTTGTGATTGGTCAGGGGAGCAGGGGTGCTTACCAATCAGGGAAGCATGGCTTCCTTTCCCACAAGGAGAGCAAGAGCAAGGAGCAGAGACGCAGCAGAGGGACTGGCAGCAAGGTAAGTGTTGTATTTTTTAAAAAAATCTTTGTTTTTCATTGCGCTACCTCACGCCCGTGCCCCTCTCTTCCCCCCAGCACCCGCCACCCACGAGTCATACCAGTCGCCACTGCCAGGAGGATCACATAGGGGCAGGCGAGCTGGGGGGCAGCTGTCACAAGTGTCCCACTAGTTCTGGTGTCTGGCAGCACCACTCTGGAAGGGATGGTGCCGTAGTCCAGAGAAAGGGGTGAGGGGGGAAGACAGTACCCAGTGGGAGGACCAGTGGGTCAGTGGTTGCCAGCTCTGAGGTCAGAGCATCCCAGGACTGACCCTGGTGAGGCAACCTCTGACCTGGGGGCTCTTCATGCACTGTCAGATGGACAGGAAGCTAGAGGCCTACGCCAGGCAGACTCTCACACAGTACATAAGGAATGTGTTTCCCTTGGGGGGTAGGGTAACACGCCCAGATGTCCTGGCTTGCCAGGCATAGGTCCTGCCTAAGGGTACAGATCCTGGGCTGGGAAACCAGTTGCAGTATAGAACCCGTGAACTGGTGGGAGAATTATGCAGGACACTTGCCACAGGTGCCCTGCAAGTTCTTGAATCTGGGGGTCCCTCTTCCCAGTGGAGGGTACAGGACCCAGGTGGGATGACTGGGTGTGGGAGAGCCCACCCCAGTCTCCTGTTCAGCCTCAGGGTACAGACCCTGGGCTGGATGGCCAGTCTCAGGAGACCATCCCCGAACTAGCGGGAGGGAGAGAGGACAAAGAGTGCCAAGCACCTGAGGCTAATGTCCCCCACTGTTAACAAAAGGGTATGCAGTTCCCGATATTAGCGCAGTGTGTGTTAGAATCACTAGGTCCCAAGGTGATGGTGTGAAAACAATCTGATTGAACGGAGTAGGAGGTACTCCTTCTGGAAAAGAAGACCCTCACACACCCAACAAGCGGGTGTCTTGCTTCATCACCGGGTCTTTGCTCCTTATCGGGCCGGCAGTGTAATGCCCGATCAGGCACCTCGAGGGGGCCTTCCTGTCGGAGATCTTTATTTCCAAACGCCGATGAGTGAGGTGTGTGGGGAGAGCAGTTAATTATGATAAATGGTGTAGGTGCAAGTGAAGTGAAAGGTAAGTGTACTAAAACAGGGGAGGTGATCCACTTCAAACAATTTTAATAAAGTATGGTCAACACCCTGATTAAAAACAATCCGCACATCTCTCACCATTAGGTGTATGAGTAATATGTGCTAAAGGGATAAAAGAGGTCAACATGTTTCTTGCCTAGGGTTATATTAAATGGCAATTCTTCAGGACCAATATATACGGCTACCTGCACCTTTTTGGTGGTGGCCACAACCTCTAAGAGGTGTCAATGGTGGCCACACATACAGCACCCTAAAAACGTGTGGTACCGTGTATACCAAGAACACACAACCTGTGAAAAAAACACAAAATTAAAATCATTGTCATTATAAACGATTCGAGGCATCAGGTTTACGTGAGACAACAAGTGATGTCAAACATAAAACCGTGGCATGCGTCGATTGTGAGCAGATATTAATAGGACTTTATAAAGGCAAACAGCAGAATCTCAATTGAAAACCTTCTCCACAATTTCAACCAGCATGGTTGCTTTGATTATCGAAAACAATCTAGCATAAACTCACCCTATTAGGCTGTGGAGAAAATGTGGCCAGGGTAGGAATACACTAATTGCTAGTGTCCTAAAGGGAGGAAGGTAGATAAAAAACAAACAAACAACAGATGCGTCAGGTCAATAAGCGTCAAGTGCACTCAATATAAGTTGGAGAACCCATGTGGTGGGATGTCTCATGGTAAACATAAGCATGTAAAATTTAGAGTTGTCACCCAATCACACGAGGGCGGAAGTTTGCTACAGTGGTCACACAAACTGGAAAATGGGTGTGCTTGTACCAAAGATGGTAAAGTACTAATGAAGCAATGGATGACGCAACCAGTTATCCTGTACGTCAGCGCCAGTGCATGGTAATTAAGAATGTAACAGAACTAGTCTCAGCGTAGATCAAGGAGGCAAACAGCGGTTGTGGCAACCGGTAATCCTGCAAATCAGCACAAGCATATGGCGATTGAGAATATAACTGGACTAGTCTCAGCGTGGGTCAAGGAAGCACTAATGTACCTGCCATAAACAGTGCATTCACATCCCGTGTCCGACCAGTCTATCCTGTGCATTACGTAGTCAACTGAGACTAAAAAACTGCACTCTAACTCAATGAACGATACAACAACTAAAAAATATACTCACGATTTCGTTGTAGTAACGTTACCGTAAACCTAAGACCCCGCCAGCCGCTCAAGTCTGGTGATGGTCAGGTCGACTGGCTCAAAGAAATGAAAGCCGGTCGGCGTGCTACGTCGGTACGTCTAGGGCGGTCGCAAGCGGTTGAGGCGAGGCCACGTCCCAACCACTAAGCCGCCAACCGTGACGACTGTCAGACGGGTGGGGACGCTAAAGGGGATACTATGGGAACCAGTGTGTAGACAGGAATCCCTCTCGCTCGCGTGCGTATGACGCGGTCGCAACCAAAGAGGGCGTGGACACCAGTCAACCAATAGGTTGCTCCCCTCGGAATGGTTTACCAAATAGGCGATTGGATAGGAGGTTGCCATAGAAATTTGTTAGTGACGCGTGCTGCCATATACGAACAGACAGTACATTCGTTTGTAACATTCGTTTGTTACAAAATCTATGGCACCCTATTTAATTATATCTAACTGCGCGCTAAGTACTACAGAGCTTGGTAAGTACCAGGCACGAAGTGATAAAATGAAAAGCACAGCGGAGGTCCGCACTCAGGGTTGACAACCCTGTTGCTAGAGATGGAGCTCAAGACCCAAAAGTATGGGTATTATTACCATTCGGCGACTAGTATACATGAGTAAACCCATACTCCAAAAATGATGATCAACAGAATAGTAGCCAAGGGCCAGCAGTGGTTGTTCCTAGTGTCGGAGTAACCTCAGTAAGTGTGCATATATTGTGAAGAAATTGGGCTCATAGAATATTAAAGGTCAAGAAGATAATAGCCTGAGTCAAGTAAGACTGCTCCACGGAATGTCCTCATTAAGGCCAGTGGTATCAGCAGCCAATCTCAGGACCCAACGTTGTTCGAGCCTAAAGAGGGCTTTTTTAGACATATGGGGGTGAGATTCCAACACCACCCATTCAAATGAGGTGGGAGCATGTCGTTCCAAGTTGTAGTGGGTCGTCATTTTAGTGTTGGTCTTTACGCATCTGAAATTACTTTTGTGTTCCAGCATGCGAGTTTTAACAGCACGCGTAGTCATGCCTATATATGGTAAGCCACATGGGCACGTCATCAGATAAATGCAATTTGTTGAGTTGCAATTTGTATGTTTGTGGATTTGCCAGGTAACGTCATTAGGGAGTACCAACTCTTTACTGATGTGTGTCTGTGGGCACATAGAGCACGACCCACAGGGGTAATGACCCTTAACTGGAGGTAAGTTCCACAGCAGTCTTTGAGACCCAGTGGCTGGTTTCTTAGGCCTAGTATGTATTAGTAGGTCCTTCAGGTTACTCGTGCGTTTGAACGCGAACCTGGGGACTTCCAGCTCTAGATCCCCAGTATTGAGAATACCCCAGTGTTTTTTGATGATCGCCTTAATTCTGTTCGAATCAGGGGTGAAGGTGGTAACACAGGTTAAGGATTGATCAGGTTCCTTAGTGTTGACGTCTAGTAGACTCTCTCTATTGTTATTTCTCGCTCGTTTGCGAGCACGAGACACGACCTGTGTGGGGTAGTCGCGCTTAATCAAGTCATTCATAAGCGTTGAGGACTCTTTCTGATAGTCTACCACAGAACTACAGTTCCTTCTGATACGTAAAAATTGTCCGAAAGGTAGATTTTCTCTTAACGATTTCGGGTGGTAACTGCTGAATAAGAGGAGGCTGTTCCTATCTGTGGGCTTACGATATAGACTCGTGGAGATCTTACCCCCTTCAAGGCGGATGAGTAAATCCAAGAAAGGTACTTCTGTATCAGAGATGGTGTGGGTAAATCTCAAATAGGGATTTAAAGTATTTATCCACGTGCAGAATTCTGTGCACTTCGTGTAGTCTCCCTTCCACAGAATCAGGATGTCGTCAATGAACCTTTTCCAGAGCAGTACATTCGCCGAGTAGGGGTTGGTGGAATGATGTATAGCCCTACTTTCAAAGGCTGACATGTACATACATGCCAGACTCGGCGCGAATGTACTGCCCGTGGAAGTACCCTGGGTTTGGTGGTACAATTGTGTGTTATACTCAAAGAAGTTTTGAGTCAAAGCAAGGCTCGCACATTCCATTATGAATGGTACAGGTGTATTGGAAATAATCTCACTGCTGCTTAGTGCATCCTCGATAACTTGGAGGGTGGCTTGTTGGGGTATGTTGGTATATAGCGCCTCAACATCTAATGTCAGCAAGAGGTTTATTTCCTGTGGGTGTTGAAACCCTTCCAAAAGTCGAAGAATATCAGAGGTATCTTGGATGTAAGAGGGGGTTGCTTTGACCAAGGGCTGGATAAAATGGTCAACAAACTGTGATAGTGGTTCCAGGACAGAACCTATACCAGATACAATCGGTCGTCCAGGCACAGGGGATATTCCTTTGTGAATTTTAGGCAGACAGTAGAAGAAGGGGATCACTGGTTCTTTAGCTATAAGAAAATTAGCTTCTTTCTTAGTAATCCACCCTTCTAGCTCGGCCATGGAGACCATGGAGCCTATGGTCCGAGTCAGGCGCGGGGTGGGGTCTTCTTTGATGGGCGTGTAATATCTAGTATTGGTAAGTTGCCTCCGACATTCAGTATCGTAGTCAACTGAAGACATGATAACCGTGGCCCCACCCTTATCTGCTTGTTTTATGATGATGGTGTTGTCGTTAGCCAGATCTCTTATAGCCAACTTCTCACTCGTGGATAAGTTCTGAAAAGGTACTGGGACAGTATCCACATTGAGATCCTTCAAGACTGCCTTTTCAAAGGTCAGTACTTCCGGTGGAACCATACTCCTTGTAGGCGTGAAGGTTGAAGGTCTATGGAGGCCGGAATCTTCATGATTAGGTGGCGGACGATCTTGAAAGAACGCCTTTAACCTAATTTTGCGAAATAGATTCTGGATCTCACAAGTGTCACGGAATCTATCTGTTTTGGGCGTTGGGACAAACCCCAGACCTTTCTGGAGCACACTTTCTTCCACGGGGTGAGAGGTCTGGTGGAAAGATTGAGCATCAGTCTCTCTTGTCCCTGGTTTGACTCCTGGTTTCCACTGTCCTCGGCGGTTGTTCCTGCCATTGGACTCTTTTTTGCTGTCGCCCTCTTCTTCGCCCTCTTCCTCTGCCCCAGCCTCTGTCTAAAAAAGATTGTTCATTCCTGGGTTGGAAAAAGGGCGGGGGAGGGCCTTGGTGATACATAGGATATTGCCAGAAGGGGGGGGGGTCCCTGAAAAGGAGGCATATTGGAAACCAGGAGTCAAACCAGGGACAAGAGAGACTGATGCTCAATCTTTCCACCAGACCTCTCACCCCCGTGGAAGAAAGTGTGCTCCAGAAAGGTCTGGGGTTTGTCCCAACGCCCAAAGCAGATAGATTCCGTGACACTTGTGAGATCCAGAATCTATTTCGCAAAATTAGGTTAAAGGCGTTCTTTCAAGATCATCCGCCACCTAATCATGAAGATTCTGGCCTCCATAGACCTTCAACCTTCACGCCTACAAGGAGTATGGTTCCACCGGAAGTACTGACCTTTGAAAAGGCAGTCTTGAAGGATCTCAATGTGGATACTGTCCCAGTACCTTTTCAGAACTTATCCACGAGTGAGAAGTTGGCTATAAGAGATCTGGCTAACGACAACACCATCATCATAAAACAAGCAGATAAGGGTGGGGCCACGGTTATCATGTCTTCAGTTGACTACGATACTGAATGTCGGAGGCAACTTACCAATACTAGATATTACACGCCCATCAAAGAAGACCCCCCCCCCCGCGCCTGACTCGGACCATAGGCTCCATGGTCTCCATGGCCGAGCTAGAAGGGTGGATTACTAAGAAAGAAGCTAATTTTCTTATAGCTAAAGAACCAGTGATCCCCTTCTTCTACTGTCTGCCTAAAATTCACAAAGGAATATCCCCTGTGCCTGGACGACCGATTGTATCTGGTATAGGTTCTGTCCTGGAACCACTATCACAGTTTGTTGACCATTTTATCCAGCCCTTGGTCAAAGCAACCCCCTCTTACATCCAAGATACCTCTGATATTCTTCGACTTTTGGAAGGGTTTCAACACCCACAGGAAATAAACCTCTTGCTGACATTAGATGTTGAGGCGCTATATACCAACATACCCCAACAAGCCACCCTCCAAGTTATCGAGGATGCACTAAGCAGCAGTGAGATTATTTCCAATACACCTGTACCATTCATAATGGAATGTGCGAGCCTTGCTTTGACTCAAAACTTCTTTGAGTATAACACACAATTGTACCACCAAACCCAGGGTACTTCCATGGGCAGTACATTCGCGCCGAGTCTGGCATGTATGTACATGTCAGCCTTTGAAAGTAGGGCTATACATCATTCCACCAACCCCTACTCGGCGAATGTACTGCTCTGGAAAAGGTTCATTGACGACATCCTGATTCTGTGGAAGGGAGACTACACGAAGTGCACAGAATTCTGCACGTGGATAAATACTTTAAATCCCTATTTGAGATTTACCCACACCATCTCTGATACAGAAGTACCTTTCTTGGATTTACTCATCCGCCTTGAAGGGGGTAAGATCTCCACGAGTCTATATCGTAAGCCCACAGATAGGAACAGCCTCCTCTTATTCAGCAGTTACCACCCGAAATCGTTAAGAGAAAATCTACCTTTCGGACAATTTTTACGTATCAGAAGGAACTGTAGTTCTGTGGTAGACTATCAGAAAGAGTCCTCAACGCTTATGAATGACTTGATTAAGCGCGACTACCCCACACAGGTCGTGTCTCGTGCTCGCAAACGAGCGAGAAATAACAATAGAGAGAGTCTACTAGACGTCAACACTTAGGAACCTGATCAATCCTTAACCTGTGTTACCACCTTCACCCCTGATTCGAACAGAATTAAGGCGATCATCAAAAAACACTGGGGTATTCTCAATACTGGAGATCTAGAGCTGGAAGTCCCCAGGTTCGCGTTCAAACGCACGAGTAACCTGAAGGACCTACTAATACATACTAGGCCTAAGAAACCAGCCACTGGGTCTCAAAGACTGCTGTGGAACTTACCTCCAGTTAAGGCTAATTACCCCTGTGGGTCGTGCTCTATGTGCCCACAGACACACATCAGTAAAGAGTTGGTACTCCCTAATGACGTTACCTGGCAAATCCACAAACATACAAATTGCAACTCAACAAATTGCATTTATCTGATGACGTGCCCATGTGGCTTACCATATATAGGCATGACTACGCGTGCTGTTAAAACTCGCTTGATGGAACACAAAAGTAATTTCAGATGCGTAAAGACCAACACTAAAATGACGACCCACTACAACTTGGAACGACATGCTCCCACCTCATTTGAATGGGTGGTGTTGGAATCTCACCCCCATATGTCTAAAAAAGCCCTCTTTAGGCTCGAACAACGTTGGGTCCTGAGATTGGCTGTGATACCACTGGCCTTAATGAGGACATTCCGTGGAGCAGTCTTACTTGACTCAGGCTATTATCTTCTTGACCTTTAATATTCTATGAGCCCAATTTCTTCACAATATATGCACACTTACTGAGGTTACTCCGACACTAGGAACAACCACTGCTGGCCCTTGGCTACTATTCTGTTGATCGTCATTTTTGGAGTATGGGTTTACTCATGTATACTAGTCGCCGAATGGTAATAATACCCATACTTTTGGGTCTTGAGCTCCATCTCTAGCAACAGGGTTGTCAACCCTGAGTGCGGACCTCCGCTGTGCTTTTCATTTTATCACTTCGTGCCTGGTACTTACCAAGCTCTGTAGTACTTAGCGCGCAGTTAGATATAATTAAATAGGGTGCCATAGATTTTGTAACAAACGAATGTTACAAACGAATGTACTGTCTGTTCGTATATGGCAGCACGCGTCACTAACAAATTTCTATGGCAACCTCCTATCCAATCGCCTATTTGGTAAACCATTCCGAGGGGAGCAACCTATTGGTTGACTGGTGTCCACGCCCTCTTTGGTTGCGACCGCGTCATACGCACGCGAGCGAGAGGGATTCCTGTCTACACACTGGTTCCCATAGTATCCCCTTTAGCGTCCCCACCCGTCTGACAGTCGTCACGGTTGGCGGCTTAGTGGTTGGGACGTGGCCTCGCCTCAACCGCTTGCGACCGCCCTAGACGTACCGACGTAGCACGCCGACCGGCTTTCATTTCTTTGAGCCAGTCGACCTGACCATCACCAGACTTGAGCGGCTGGCGGGGTCTTAGGTTTACGGTAACGTTACTACAACGAAATCGTGAGTATATTTTTTAGTTGTTGTATCGTTCATTGAGTTAGAGTGCAGTTTTTTAGTCTCAGTTGACTACGTAATGCACAGGAGAGACTGGTCGGACACGGGATGTGAATGCACTGTTTATGGCAGGTACATTAGTGCTTCCTTGACCCACGCTGAGACTAGTCCAGTTATATTCTCAATCGCCATATGCTTGTGCTGATTTGCAGGATTACCGGTTGCCACAACCGCTGTTTGCCTCCTTGATCTACGCTGAGACTAGTTCTGTTACATTCTTAATTACCATGCACTGGCGCTGACGTACAGGATAACTGGTTGCGTCATCCATTGCTTCATTAGTACTTTACCATCTTTGGTACAAGCACACCCATTTTCCAGTTTGTGTGACCACTGTAGCAAACTTCCGCCCTCGTGTGATTGGGTGACAGTTCTAAATTTTACATGCTTATGTTTACCATGAGACATCCCACCACATGGGTTCTCCAACTTATATTGAGTGCACTTGACGCTTATTGACCTGACGCATCTGTTGTTTGTTTGTTTTTTATCTACCTTCCTCCCTTTAGGACACTAGCAATTAGTGTATTCCTACCCTGGCCACATTTTCTCCACAGCCTAATAGGGTGAGTTTATGCTAGATTGTTTTCGATAATCAAAGCAACCATGCTGGTTGAAATTGTGGAGAAGGTTTTCAATTGAGATTCTGCTGTTTGCCTTTATAAAGTCCTATCAATATCTGCTCACAATCGACGCATGCCACGGTTTTATGTTTGACATCACTTGTTGTCTCAAGTAAACCTGATGCCTCGAATCGTTTATAATGACAATGATTTTAATTTTGTGTTTTTTTCACAGGTTGTGTGTTCTTGGTATACACGGTACCACACGTTTTTAGGGTGCTGTATGTGTGGCCACCATTGACACCTCTTAGAGGTTGTGGCCACCACCAAAAAGGTGCAGGTAGCCGTATATATTGGTCCTGAAGAATTGCCATTTAATATAACCCTAGGCAAGAAACATGTTGACCTCTTTTATCCCTTTAGCACATATTACTCATACACCTAATGGTGAGAGATGTGCGGATTGTTTTTAATCAGGGTGTTGACCATACTTTATTAAAATTGTTTGAAGTGGATCACCTCCCCTGTTTTAGTACACTTACCTTTCACTTCACTTGCACCTACACCATTTATCATAATTAACTGCTCTCCCCACACACCTCACTCATCGGCGTTTGGAAATAAAGATCTCCGACAGGAAGGCCCCCTCGGGGTGCCTGATCGGGCATTGCACTGCCGGCCCGATAAGGAGCAAAGACCCGGTGATGAAGCAAGACACCCGCTTGTTGGGTGTGTGAGGGTCTTCTTTTCCAGAAGGAGTACCTCCTACTCCGTTCAATCAGATTGTTTTCACACCATCACCTTGAGACCTAGTGATTCTAACACACACTGCGCTAATATCGGGAACTGCATACCCTTTTGTTAACATTGATTGTTGGGCATGTATGCTGGACCTGCAATAATATTAAGCTAGTTTATTATTGTTAAAGCCCCTCCCTTCCCCCTTTCTTGTTTGAGATTTAATGTCCCCCACTCTCAGAAGCCACAGAGGTTAGAGAGCTCTGAGAGGCCTGGCTCTGGTTGCTGACAGCTGTCAGTGGCTATTGTGGCTTGCTGTCTTGGTGGACAGAGTTGCCCCGGGGGGGAGGCAGGAGTCACACCCTGGGGGTGGAGTGGACCTCACCACTGTGTTGTGGTGGTACTGTCTGCCTACTGGGAGTCATCTGTGAGCAAAGTAAGGTTAGGTGCTACACAGATGAGATAAACAGGTGAGGAGAAGGGTTCCCCATGGGTTAGCTTAGTGGGCCCTAAGAGTATGGACAGAGGGATCCAACTGGGTTCAGAGAGGGGTAGAACTGGAATGTGCCCCTGCTGTTGCAGACCACAGTCCATATGCTATCGCCCCAAACAGGGAAGTCCATCAAGATATTGATTAGTCTACCTTGGCTTTAGGTTGGAAGGGGATTGTGTTGGACCTGGCCCTTTAGCAGGGCTATCACCAAACATTTTGCCTTCTTCCTCCAATGTTTCAGACCTGTTTTTGTTTGCTTAAAGATTTTTACTGCTAATCAGTGATAAGGGGAATGTGCTCTTTTGGAAATTGTAATGGTGATTGGTTTATCCATGATTGGCATATTTGATTTACTGATATGTCCTTAGCAAATGGCACTGCGTGTGCCCAGGGCTTGTAAATCAAATGCTACTAAGTGGCCTGCAGCACTAATAGTGCCATTCGCTTGAGTAGCCCCACAACCATGTCTCATGCCTGCCACTGCAGTGTCTGTGTGTGCAGTTTTGAACTGCCATGTTGACCTGGAAAGTGCATCAACTTTCCAGGCCCAAACCTTTCCTTTTTGTACATGTAAAGCATACCTAAGGTAGGCCAAAGGTAGCCACATTGGCAGCGTGCAGTGTATGTGAAAGGTAGGACATGTACTGGTGTGTCTGACATATCCTGATAGTGAAATACTGCTCATTTGGTTGTTCACTATTGCAAGGACTATCTCCCCCATAGGTTATCCTTGGAGCTGCCTTGTAACCTCTTACAAGTGTAACTTTCAACTGGGAAGAGATAGAGATTTGGAGTTTGGGTCCCCTGAACTCAGGAGCTAAAAACACATCTTTCTGTGAAGGTGTTTTTTAAATTGCTTGGCTGAAAATGGAACTTTGCGAAAGTGGGCATTTTCTTACCTTACCACCCTGTGCCTCTGTCTGCCTGTGGAATCCATGTCTGGTTTAGACTAACAGTTGGCTGCTTGTTCATTCACTCTAGACAGTCACACAAATGGAGCTGAGGTGTGCCTTGCATATCTTGATTGCCCATCAACAGGCTGATAGGTCTTCCTGGTGTGAGTGGTGGGAGGAATTGTAATTTACACCTGATAGGGCTATGCCTGTCCTTTCACAATACTGTCTCCACCCCCTGTAGTGTGTCTGGAGTCAGGCCAGGGCAAGGCAGGTTCTGTGCACTACAAGGGCTATCCTTTGAAGTATGTCTACTTGAAAGGTCAAACAGAGATTAAGTATTGGACTTATCGCCCCACATTTTTAGAAAATGTCTGGACTATGGACTTTGCCAAGACGAAGAGCTGAAGAGCTGTCAGGAGTACTGCCCATTTGCTGTGTGTTGCTTTGCTGTGCTGGCCTGCAGTTGCTGCTTCTGTCTGTGGGCAGTGTAAGAACTCAACTTTGCTTTCTTGTATCCTGCTTTTCCAAGGCTCTCCAAGGATGTGTGTGTGCTTGCCTCCTATTGGAAGTCTCAGGCCATCAAAGACTTCATCTGCTGCATCTCTGAACTCCAGCACTATGAGTTCTGACCTGCCAAGTAGTGTCAATTCCTGCTCTGGGTCCTTGGTGATGGTTATGCTGCTTCAAGACTCGAAAATCAACACATTGCCCTTCCAGTGCCATTTTTCCTGCCGCACGCTTGCCGTTCAGTTGAAAAACCAACACATCGCCGATGTGTGGATGAAAAATTGACGCAGTGCCTGTTCGCACCCTGAAGAGCCGCCGCAGCCCAAGTCCAGAGCACTGAGTCTTTTGGTGCCCAAGACTCCCGCTCCGATTTCGACGCAGGCCCTGCTGTGCAGCTGGAGGAATCGATGCATCACCTGTCTCTGGGGGTGGAAATCGATGCAGCGCCTGTTTCCCCGCTGCATTGACACGCAGGGTCTGGATTTTCTCACGCATCGCACCTGTGCACCAAGCTTCCAATGCATCGCCCCGCCAAAAGAGGTCGCTTCTGGAAATCGGCACATCACTTCTCCTCGCATTAAGGAATCAAAGCAACACTTCCCCTACGTGCAGCAGAACTGACACATCCATTCCCTTGGTGCTCAAGAACCAACGCATCCTTGTGTTTTCTGACACTTTCCTCCTTTGCTGCTGTTTCTCGACTTGGATTTCGACCCATCAAAGGTACTTTGTGTTCAAATCAACGCATCTATAGAGTTCTATCGACTGAATTGCTTAAACCTTTTACAAGTGATATTTTGAGTTATGCATGTTGTTTTGGCCTTGTTTAGTTTAGATAAAGATTGTTTATTTTTTAAACTGGTGTAGTGTCCATTTACAGTGTTTTCATTGTGTTATTGTGTGTTGATGTACAAATGCTTTACACATTGCCTCTGAGATAAGCCTAACTGCTCATGCGAAGCTACCAAGGGGGTGAGCTGGGGTTAGCTTGAGTGTGTAACTCCCTTACCCTGACTAGAAGGTAGGATCCCTACTTGGACAGGGCGCATACCACTGCCAACTAGAGACCCCCCATTTGTAACATAGGTAATACAATCCAAAGTTGTTCCATACAGGGCCCCATATATGTTTTGCCCCGAGCCCCCAAAATCCTTAAGATGACACTGACGTTTCTGAATAGCACCACTAATTTGGGTTAGTTGATCATATAGAATTATGTGGGAAAGCTGCCTTTTCTAGGTACCTATCCTGTCAGTTGATCTCTGTTAGCTGTGGATATGTCCCTGAGGAGATGGTCCCTTCAAGTGATTGCCTGCCTTTTGGGACAAACCGGGCCAATTAACCTGCATCAAGTCACATCTGTCTGCTATCACTTTGTCACTGTTCAGAATGGTACAACTGGCCATAGATAGAAGTTTGCAAACTCTCAAGTGATGTCCAATGGGAGCATCAACAGCTCCCCTGTTGTAGAGAAAATGAAAGGCAGGACATATATGCTTTCCCACTGAGGCAAATACATAGTTAGTGGTCACCTGCTCACTGTGTTCACAATAGCACCACATAAGGTGTGAAAGTGCATGTTTCACACTGAAGGTCTTGAGTGAGATGAGATGTACTTTTGCTGTAATAAGTGCTTTGAAGTTTCACAATGATGGGAGATTTTAGTATAGGGCTGGGATGTTTCTGGTCTCATTTGCCAGTCTCGTTTGTGCATCTCCTATAGATGACACAATCCTTCTTCATTGTACCTCTGAGGTAGGCATTCCATCAAGCATGCAAGATCTGATGAGAGGTGCTGTGTCGTCGTTGTCTTCAAGGTAAGAAGAGATGCTAGGTTGTAGACTATTGTTTTCATCTAGATTTTTATACTAAATAGTATTCATATGTGCTATGTGAATAGGAGCTTACAGCCAATTCACCTAACTTTCTGCTGCTGACAGTGAACCCAAAATTCAAGCGCCGAGATCCTGTACCCATGGATTGTGCAAGTATGCTCATGTAGTTAGGTATGCATCGCATGAGTGCCTTTGTGAATCAGCCGACATGGGCCTGTGGGTTCCATTTTGGAAGTCCCTGTACTGTTCACGTGGACAGGTTGGAGGTGAGAGTGCATTCCAGTGGGCATTTCTTAGACTGGAGGATGGGAAACCAGACAGTGGGAAACAGGAACCAGGCTTCTCCTTGGATATTCGGTTAAGTCATTTCTGATACACAGGGCTACATATCAGTCTTTCCAGTCCTTCCTCCCTATGTTTGTGTTTGTCCCTTGAATCATTTCTTCTTTATCATCCTTTTGAGTGAATGAGTTGTTACCTTCCACTTCCGACATCAGGGCATTCTTTTTTCACTTGGGTCTTAGTGCTCCATGTGAACTAATGGCTTTCCTCTCCCCCACACCCAAACTTCCCCATAAGCTCAGCACCAGCCCCTGTGACCCTCCTTGTCCATTGCTCACCTGTACCTCCTGCTTCATTGTTTTCTTTTCTTTGCGAGAGAGCCCTGCTTCACGCTGTTACCGAGTTGCTTGTTTCCCTGTTCATCGTTGCTCCCTGTCCCTTCCCATTCGCTTTATTTGTATAATTATTTTAAAATATTTCAGCGAATTCCCAGCTGCACACTTTTAACAAACCACTCGCTTCTTTTGTGCGGCGTCACATATATTTTTTGAAAAATATGATTTGCCTTTCTAAAATGGTACCCCTCCAAGATGGCCGTTGTCACGATGGCATCGTCACTCCAGCCCTGTCCCACCCCTCCTACAGAGCAGTTTGAGGGATTTTACGATAGTGATTTGAAGAGGGCAGTTGAAACACCTTTCTGAGAGCCCGAACCTACACCTCTCACTGGCACAGCTCCCTGGTCCCTTCCCACCAAAACTTCAAAAGTGACCCACTCCTATGATTGTCTCCACAGGTCTGTGCATTTCCTTTTTGTTCTCCGTGAGATAAGCTGTCCTGGGCCTGGTAGAGTGTGAAAAGTAATTATCACATGCAGATTCTGTCAAAACAACTAGGTCAGGGGCAATAACACACCCATTATGGGAAGGTCCAACAAATGGTATATGTGTCTACAAGAAAAGTGTGTGCATTCCCTCCGGCAGTTTGCAGATTGGATGCAAGATGACCACACACCCCCCCCATCAATCGACACCTTCAGACAGTCACCTGTTCCTCAACCTACCAGGGATTACATATGGTCAGCACGGTGTGGCAGGTGCAAGTGCAGTTTGTGCACTCGCCTGGTTCTCTTCTGGTGTTATGTAAATGTAAATGTATAGGTATTTATATAGCACCGATGACCACTACGGGTATCTCAGCGCTGTACTCATACCGCTGAAGGAACCTTTCCTGGCTTTCCATGTGGAGTGTCTACTCCTGGGCACCCCCATGGTGAATCCAGGCATCCCAGTGCTGTTGGGGCCATTGTGAAGATTAAGCAAGCTATTGGCCAGAGTTGCAGCGTGGGACCCATGATTAGAATAGGCACCGAGGCGAGAATATCCGGTCCGAGGAATTTTATAGCCCGAGACCCTGCCGTGGCAGGAATCGAACCCTGGTCCCGGACCGGTGCTCTGCATCGAGGTCTGCCGCTCTAATCATTGAGCCACACTTCTCCACGAATGGTAGCGGTCTCACTCAACCCCGTCCAGTTCCAAATCAAGCGTCTGGAGTTGGCACAGAATAATCTCTGTTGCTCATTACCAAGCTCCCTCACACACACACAATTTGACGCAGCTTCTAGTGATAGCCCTGCCTTGGCACATGCGCCTACTCTGCTTTTGCTTCAAGCGCCTAGGGGATCTTATACACAGTGCACTGTGCTCATTCCAACGTGGATCTCGGGGCCATTGCTCTGCAGTCGGTGTGCTGGGCCAGACTAGTGACTCTGCATCAGTTCGCTTTCCTACCAGGTTATTTCTGTAAACAGGATCTGGCTAATAAGCAAAAAAAACACTGAAAAGGACCGCTTTCTTATGTTTTTGACTCCTTAAAAGGGACTTATACATTTTTGATCTTATAGGAATAGCTACTTATCTTACAGTCCAAGACACTTGGGGCAACAGCACATTAGTCCTTGGCTGCATTACCACGATATAGACAGGAGACCCCGCCCATCACCCCCGCCTCCTGCCCACCCACCCTCACAGTTGTAAGTGTTGGCAGACGTCGAGCTTCTGTGTTGCTTGCTCTCCCTCCTCAGGCTCCTTCGACATGAAAAAGGGTCTCTGTGTGGTTCTGGTGGGGTTTCAAAGGTGCCTCTCTCTGGAGCAGACTGTGCCAGGATCCTCCCCTCTATTGCCATCAGATCCTTCAAATGGAAGAAACAGAGAGATGAAATAGAGGAGGAAAGATAAGCGTAGGACCCTAAGGAGAGAAGCTCAGGGGTGGGGACTGCTGGGAACTTGGTGGCCAATTAGGAGAGGAGAAGCTCAGGTGTTGTCACTGGAGGGGGAAGGGTGCCCACCAGAGAACAGACTGCACAGGGGCGGTGGGTGACTGGAGCAAGTGAAGTAGCAAAGGTGCCATGAGCCCTAAATGCAAGCAAGGAAGGAAAATAGGCATTATTCTGTGATTTGGTAGTTAAAACCGCTATAATTTGAGTGCAGTCGGCCTTGCAGACCCGGGGCCCCGGTGCCACTGCACATAGTGCACTATTGGTAACTATCTCCATCATTGGAGGGGATTATAGAGGCCACACAGAAAAGAGAAGGTTTATGGTTGGTCATTACAGACAGCAGGCACCAAGGGAAAGAAACTTCAAGGGTGGTGGTGCCTGCTGAGAACAAGGGGCCTCATCTACCACAAAATGCCATTTAGCTCCATTGTGCTGCGTCGTTTTCAAAGCACAGGGATGCAGCCTATTAACAAGAATACAACGCATCCCTGTGCTTTCCCCTACGCTGTCACACGATTGGCTGCCTTTCGGCAGCACAGGCGCCCTTGCGTCATTTTGCAAGGGTGCCTCTGCTGCAGAGATGATTGTTTCTGTCCAGGAAGGGACACAGTCCTGCACAAAAAGAGTCACTAATGGATGTTTCCTCTTTCTATGCATGCTGCAGAGTGCAGTATGCATAGAAAGAGGAAAACATGAGTAGAAATAAACGTATTTCTCCTTGTTGCGCCATTCCTACGCCTCTTATGGGGAACCATAGGATTCTGACGCATTCCCACTTTTACAAAATGTTGTAAATCTGGGAATGCATCAAGTTCCATGGATGTTGCATGGAAACATCCACAGCAACACCAATGAAATGCCCCTTTCACGCAGAGTAATGAGTGAAAGGGGCTCATATTTACATGGACTTGAAAAGTCACGCAGGTTAATTTTACGTGGCCTTGTAAATATGGGCATGCATACTGAGCCGCCTGTGGGTATAAAAAGGTGACGCACCAGCAGCGCAAGTGGCTTGTAAATAAGCCCCATGGTGCGTATTCCGGAGGCAAAAGGTCTAGGGGTGATTGTGAAATGGGGTACTGCCCTCACTGAAGACACAACTCAGGCATGGGACTGCTGGAGATATGGGCGCTGAAGACAGAGAAGAGTCAAGAGTGATCATTACAGGTGGTACAGGGCCCACCGGTGAGCACAAGGATCATTGGCGGTGAATACTGGAGACATAGTGGTCACTCGGGAGAGAGATGTTGTGGCAGGGATATCAATGGTCATAAAACCCTTCCATGGGCATTTCATAAAAAGAAGGAGATGGAACAGCATACCCCTGATCTTCTGTCATTGTATACGTTTATAAACCACCCCTCCCCCATATTAACATCCCTCTTTTCCTAGTACAGGGGGCTCTATTTGCAGATAATTTTATTTTTCTTCCAGAAAGTTCAAAAAGTCCAGCTTATTCGTTTAGTTTATTGAATTGTAATCTTTCCTTTGAAGGCTGCCCTTATCCACATCCCCTTTACTACAGTGTTTACCCCTCCCAAAGGCTGCTTCTAAGCAATGTAGGGCTTCCTTAACAGCAAGGATGCATTACTTGGTTACGTTGGAATCTTAATGGGGGAGCAGAGAACCAAAGTGTTTTTTGTACCACGAAAACTGAAAGGAGGCTCTATATGCAAAGTGAGTGTTGGGGGGGAGGGATGAGCCCAAACAGTTTGCTAATGTCTTCCAATTGCTATTTATCAATCGTCAATATGATCAAACATTTAGTAGTGCTGCAAACCCATGAGCCGACAAGCACTTGAGAGCAGAAGGCCACTGACATTCTTTGAAGATATTATTTGATTGGGACGTTCATGTGACTGATTTTGCCTCGGCTCTGCCTCTTTTTCCAAGGAAAATCTAATCAGTGCCATTCGCCCAAAGCAGGCACAGACCTTCATTTAACCATTGCAAAGGGGTGATTTTGTATAGTTGTTAAGCTTCCTCCTAGTGTCATCGTGAGGGTTTTGAGGGGCCCCAGGCACCAAATGTATATATTTGATTTGTTTTACCCATTTTTTGCTAATTGAAGCCCCATGCCATAGAATATTGAATTTTAGGTTAAAGACTGAGGTAAGGAAATAGACAGAAGGGAAAAAAGATTAACTTTCCCAGGACCGCCTTTTTAGGTGGTGGTCCTGGGCAGATTCCCACTTTGTCCATGCCTTAAAACCTCTCTACTTCCTCACCCACCATAAGCAGGAAGACACAAAGATAGACATTGAGAAAGACTTATTACATTTTCAATCAATGTAGCAAGCAACCAAGGGGCATAGTTAAAAGCCCCAATCACCACTGAACTTTTTTTGATTCTCTGGTGGCGTAGCCCCATTTACCATACTTACAAGGTGGCACTAAGCCACGTATGGTAGCCTAACGTCACCTTGTAAATATGCCCCTTTCCGCCGCAGTCCTCTGAGGCAAAGCAGCATACAATGGATGTTGCTGTGGGAATTCCACCGCAACACCGATTCCTTTTTGACACTGCCCCAGATTTACAAGGCTGCAGCAGCGCAAAAAATACTAACTTCGTGGCATACCAAGTGTTAGAATGGCAATACGAGGAGAAATTATTAATTTCTCCTAATTTTTTGCTCTCTCCATGTGTGCTGCATTCTGTATCACACATATAAAGAGCAAATTGTCATAATTGATTATGTGCAAGACGGTTTCCTTTCTGCACATAAACAATTGTCCCTGCAGCGCAGGCACCCATGCAACATGGCGGAAGGGTGCGTGTGGTGGCACTCTGCAACATTTTTTACACCAGTCCTAGGGGAAACACAGGGGTGCATCATATTCTTTTGAATACGGAGCATCATTGTGTTTTAAAAATGTCGGAGTATGGTGCTACCAAATTTGGCACAGGTCCGCACTGAGACCTTTTTTGTAAATATTCCCTCAAATTTGCTACATTGCTCAAGGGGAACAACAGAGCAGAGTCAAATCTACTAAGAATGGCCTGCAGTCTCTGTCATCCCTGTGTTGGTGCTGTAACAAGGCTATATGAGTAACACCCAGGGGCATAGTTACAAGCGTCAAAGTGGCATCCCATGGATGTTGCTGGGGTGTTCCCACACAACACCCATGGGCTTTGATGCTGCCCCAGATTTGCAATATCTAGTAAACATGGGGCAGCCCCAAAACCTTACACCTCCCTAGAGCAGGCCTAACAAGGAGAAATGTTTACATTTTTCCTCAATTTTTCCTCTTTCCACGTGCTGCAGTCTCCAGCACACATAGAAAGAGGAAAACGCCTCTTGTGATTGTTTTTGTGCAGGAAGGTTCCCCTTCCTGCACAAAAACAACCATGCCAACAACACAGACACCCTTGCACCATGGTGCAAAGGGGAGCTGTGTTGGTGCATGGCGGCTAATTGTGCGCCATTGCTGGATAAAGCTAGAGGAATTCACCTTATCTTGTAAATACAGTGTTTTCCTGCCCTTTGGAATAAGCACAGGGCAGTGCAGCAAAATGACTTGCAGCACTGCCCTATGCCAATTCTTTGTAAATATGCCCCTCAGTCTCGCATCACTGTGCAGGAATGAGTGTGTGCTGTCTAACACAGGATTTGTACTGGAAACATACCCTACCCTTCGAAGTACAAATTCCAATGCCTAAAGAAACTCTAAAGAATCCCACGGGCATAATTTGTTCTATGTACTGCAGCACATATACAATGTGTTGAAGTTTGAGAAATTAATAAACTTCCCTTTGTTAGCACCTGCTTCAAGGAGGAGCTCGTTTTGATGCAAAGCCCACTCTGGCTATTTTAGCAGATTCGGCTTTGCATCAAAACCTATGGGTGTTTGCAATAATACACCCGAATAACGTCCCTTTGACGCAAAACAGCACAAATTGGTTTTTGCTCTCAGAAAAGGACACCTGTCAACAGCAAAATACCTTCTGCGCTGGAAAGTATATACCTATGTGCCGCTTTGTAACATTGCAATTGCTTAGTAAATTTAGGGATTTGGTTACTGAGGGCACAGTATTCCCGATTCTCCAGGGAAGTACAGTTGCAGGGCTGATCACGTTTATGTCTTTGATGGTGACAGAACCAACCATACAGACTACTGAGCGAGAATATATAATCCACTGCTGCGTCTAACCACAGCACCACTAGGTGGCAGTAAAAGACAAGGAACACACTAGATGTCTGATTTAGCTCCCGCAGAGAGTTTATAGTTCACAGACGAAACAAAGGAAACGGGGAGGGGCAATCTGTCATCCACCTGGCAACCTGACAGTCACTCTGTCCCCAGGCACTGTTACCAGGGTACGACGCTGCACAACAACTGCACTCTCATGACGAATCACCTCCGGGGGATGTGGCGCAGCAGAAACGGGCTCTTACAGCCACAGAGGAGCCTCGGCATCTGCCTGCTCAGGCTGCATGGTTCTCAGGTTTGCCAAATGAGATTCCATGCGTCTGTGTAAAATAGAGGAGAAGGGAGGAGAAGTGCAAAGCTGGTGATGACGGAGATAAAAGGCGCGGAGGGAAGGAAAAATGTCTGAATGGATGGATAGTTCGATCCGGCGTTGGTCTGTTTATGGTTGGATGGACTGAGCGAGTGAAGAAGGGATCCAGATAATTGGAGGGCTGGCTGGAACAGGGATGTGTTGTTTATTTCTGGGCGGGTAAGGGGTGGATGAAGCAGGTCTGGATATGCTCTGCATTAGGACAGGAGGGCGCAGCTGCGCTGGACCAATTTTCACAGTGGGGGTGCGGCCATCAATGTTAGATCACTGACGTCATAGGGATTGTAAAAACCATGAAGTACCACACTAAGAAGGAGTGTTGCAGATGAGCCACACCAACGCAGCTGGAGTGTAGTAAGGGTGCAGTATGTACCCGGTGGCACGAGCGTGATAGGTCAGAAGGATTTAGCTTAAAAAAATGCCATATTTTACCCTAGACATTAACACGAAATTGATGACTAAAATGAAACATAGGGAAATGTGCCTTTCTTAAGCATGCAATAACAAGCTCACATTTCAATTGCAATTTCACTACTTGGCCAGACCAGGCCTCTTCCACTTTCTATCTTTCAGTTAATTTTCTTCTTCAATAAATAAATAAAACGCTTTTACGAAATTCTGAACTATGCAATATTATTTGATAAGTGATTCACACTTGACTTGCTTAAATGTGTCATCTCTGTAGAATGTGCTGACTTTAAAAAGTATTCATTCTTTCTCTGAGCTACGTGTTTTCATCATATTAAGATAGTGTTAGCTGCCACATATTGACAATGCAGACTGCTAAATAGTATATTAGACCAATAATGCTTGCATAATGATGTGAATCTCCTGACTTAGTATTGTAGATTGCAACTAGAATGTTTCTGCCTTTAGAATAGTTCATTGTTGCACAGTGGAATAATGGATAGCTGTAGGAAGGTAGGATCCTTCTACATGTGTACCCCCATGTTTTGCCTGGTGCTAAGCTGGTTTTTGACTGGTTTTTGACTAGACTGACTGGGATCCTGCTAATCAGGACCCCAGTCTATCTGCTTTCTCCTTAAACTGTTATGCTATGTCTTAATCTTAATATAATCTTTATTTCGACTTTGTAAAGTCATAAAAGAGAAGACAAAACATATACAATCAAATATACAGAATAAGCAAACACCCAGGATATACGGTTACATCGACTGGAAAAAATGAAGTTCATATGATACAGTTAATATTTCATATCTTCAAAAAAGTTCTTCTAATGTTCCAAGCAGCAGATAAAAACTTGCTGACAGCAAATACAGTCGAAGGGGATAGGTCGGATTTCAACAGACGATAAGCGTCCAAATGATTCCTAAAACCCCAGTTTCTGCAGATTGGAATGATCCATTTTTTCCTGGGTTGCATGTAAGATAAACAAAAAAACATAAAATGAATGTCGCTCTCCAGCTCGTTTGTACAAGCTGGGCAATTTTTGGGAGTTGGTGGGTGCCAGCTGCTAGTGAGGGCTCTAATAGGTAGTGCATTGTATCTCCATTGTAAAAATAATTTCCTGAGACCAATGGGGTTTATGTCATCCAAAACTGTCTCCAGTTTATAGTAGTCCTTCACTGTTAGGAAGGTGGTAGACATAGGCCCCAATGTGGTGGATGTTAATAAGAGAGTCAGATTGCGATCATAGTACAGGGCAACTAAATTTTTTCGGGATATGGTACTGCATGCCTCTTGTGGGTTTGTCCACAGAGGCAGTAGGCCCATCGCCGTTAGCTCCTCTTTTATGTACTTGAGCCATGGAATTTTACGTAAAGCTATATGTTGGTATAACTCCATGAATTCACAGCGGTAACTCCGAAGTTCGGGGGTTGTCCAGAGTCGCTTCCAAAAGGTTAGGGGCTTCACACCTAGTTCTTCCTTAATTGATCTTAGACCCATGTCAAGCCTAAGAGGGAGGAGTGGTGTGCTCAATGGAAGAGCTGCCAAGTTTCGTAAGAACTTGTTTTCTGTTGAAACAAGATCGAGGACACAATTGTTGCCCCACAGTTCACCACCATATAATACTGCCCCCCGTGCCTGCATTTTGTAAATTTCTAGTGGTGAACCAATAGGATGTATCATGGATTCTTTCCATAGGTTCAAGATACCCCCTGCCTTTTGTGTCAACTTTAGGTTTGATTTTATCTGGTGGTGGGACCATGTCATTTTCTCATTCAAGGTCAGTCCCAGATACTCAAACGTATGGACTCTTTCTAAGCTAATACCATGAATAACAGGATTAGGGCGGGATGACCTAGGAGGATTAAAAATCATAAATTTTGTTTTATCCGTGTTGATCTCTAGCCCCCGGTCAGCGCAAAAGGAAACGAAGCCATCCAGGACTCGCTGGGCACCCATGGGAGTCTTAGCGAGTAGCAAAGTGTCATCAGCAAACATAATAGCTGAGATACCTATACCAGCGAGACGTGGGGCGTCTCTGTTTGGTACTTCGTTCAAGTGGGAGATAAGTCCATTTACATAGAGGCAAAACAGGGTTGGTGCCAAGACACAACCCTGCCTTACCCCCCTTTCAACGGGGAAACTAGCTGATAAACCTCCTTCTCTCCCACATCTAACCTTTGCAAAATTATTAGTGTGGAGACGCACTATAATCTGCAAAAGAGGTGCTGGGAGGCCCAGGTCCTGCAACACAGTCCAAAGTTTCGAACGTGGGACCAAATCAAAAGCTGCACGTAAATCAACAAAAATAGTATAAAGGGAGCCCCCCTCCACCCTGACCGTCTTCCAGAAGAGCATACATAGTCTGAAAATCTGGTCGGTTGTTGAAACGCTCTTTCTGAATCCAGCCTGATAGGGGCTCAGGATGTCAAACTCTTCCATCCAATCCAGAAGATGGTTTAGGATCAGCCTTGAGAAGAGCTTCTGAGCCACATCTATCAGACTGATGGGCCTGTAGTTACCAGGGAGCAAGGAGGACCCCTTTTTAAAAATAGGGACAACTTCTGCACCCAACCAAGTAGGAGGAACTGGCATACCCCCAAGAATTGCATTAAATAATGCGGTGAGATATGGTGCCCAGACTCTTGGTTCGTGTTTATACAAATCGCCTGGGACGCCATCCAAACCAGGAGCTTTGCCCGCGGGGAGCATCAGTATAGCAGATTGAACCTCACTCAAGGTGAAATTAATATGGGCATCAGGACAGTGAATAGATAAAGGTGGGGAGTGAACCCCCCTATATAAGGCACTAAAATGTTCCTCCCAAACTTCGGAGGCAATGTTTGGAATCACAGCTGAGATGGGTTCGGTTGAACCAGTAGAGACAATCAGCCAGAATCTACGGGAGTCTCTGCACTGGAGGGCAGATGTTAATTTATCCCAGTTTTCGGATGCCCACTCAAGTTTGGCATGATGTATTAGGGTCTTATAATTATGTCTCTTCTGTTTGATTACCTCCCTATTATCTTTCTTTTTTATTGCTGCCAGCAACTCCCTTTTAGCGGATTTACACGCCCTGTTGTACCATCGGGACCGACCATATATCCTTTTAGTACAACGAGCAGGTGGATTAAATATTTCAGCTAAAGTGGAAAATAGTTCTTTATTGACCTCAGCCAGTTTTTCACAATAGTCAGGGGAAGAGGGGTGGTCCATGAGCTTTACTACATCATCCAATGCATAACCAACCCTCCCATAGACTTGGGAGAGTTCTCCCTGGTTGGCTGCCAATTTCGCCCACTTGAGTCTACGTTTGTTATTGGTCAGTGTAATTTTATTCAGTGTTGGAGACTTGGGTACTAAGCAAGGGTCCCCGGGGCAAAGACCCGTTAAGGATACTTCCAGCACCAGGGGATTATGATCACTCTCACCCCTCGAGAGGACCTTAAAGTCAAAAACTCTATGCCACTCCTTGCACTGAAGAAAAATATAATCAAGTCTGGCCTCGCGCCCTGGTTTATTAAACGTGGGCCTTGAAGGATTATCAGAAGCTGTTCGGCCATTGCAGGCCCTAATTGAATGGGTCATTGTCAGAGAGGTAATTTGAATAGCCAAAGGGGCCCAAGACCTGACCATTGGACCAACAACCTCTGGAATATGCCATATTTCGTCCTCATCATGATTTATTTGGTCCACCAACCCCAAAAGTGGTTCAAAGTGGGAATTAAGATCTCCAGCAACAATAGACATTATGCCCTCAGGGATCTTGGTTAAAACATTAGATAAGACATCAATCACCCCGGATTCCGCACACACATTCATGGGCCTGGAATACACATTAATCACTGCTAGTTTTGTGCCTAAAGACCAATCCAATAACACACAAAGGACATCTTCTGACCCAGTTTCCAGGGTCGTAGCAGTACAACCCAAATGGGTTGCAACCCAAGTGGTTAGGCCACCAGAAGGCCGACCTCTACCACTCCACACAGCCGGGATGGAAAAAGAAGCGTAACCCAATAGGTGACAATCTTGCCTTGCCCAAGTCTCTTGGAAACAGCATATATGATGTAAATCTATAAATGAACCCCACAAGGGGCAATCAAGCTTGCTGGATAAACCAGCTATATTCCAAGAGAGAACTTTATGTGTGACTAGTTGATTTACAGTGGGGCTGGGTTTGTTACATGTAATAGGTTCACTCAAAATCGAACTAGCAGTTGGAGGGGTAGCAGAAGAGGAGATGCAATTATAGGATTGCGTAGGAGATAGCATCACATCAACAGGAGAATTAAGAGAAACAACCTCTGGACTTAGTCAATAGACCTCCTCAAGACAAGCGTTATGCTATGTACTTAGGTACACTCCAGATTGGATACTGGGGGTACCCTTGTCAGTCCCTAGCATATGGTAACCATGTACCCAGGGCATAGGTACCCCAGAGATCTCCCATGGGCTGAAGCATGTATTATGCCACCCATGAAAGGCCATGCAAAATGAAGCTACAGGCCTGCCATTGCAGCCTGTTTATGTTGGTGCATGCACCACTTAATTAAGATATAGGTTTACTATTTCTAAGGGTCACTGCACTTACCCATAAGTCACCCCTCTAGCAGGCCTTTACAATGCAGAGGACAGGGTGCTTGGTTCTAAGTGAGAGGGTGCCACTGCGTGGGGAGAACACCTCTGCAGCCTACGGAGTATATTCTCCCAGGTTGTCAGTGAGACAGCCATTTATGACATACAGAGTGGCATTATGCAACCGTGTGATGACCAACTCTAAAACGTCTGAAACTAACTCTATCGTGTTTGGTGGCAAACATGCCTCAGAAGCGAGCTTCTTGGGGTCCCTGGTGTTCCCGGTACCAGCCTTCAGCACAAAATGGTTGCTGCCAACCAGAGACACATTTCTACCCTCATGCTGCTGAGCCAAGCCCGAGCAAGGGAAGGCAGAACAATATGCATCTTGTAACAGGCAGGTGTGATCACCTCCCAGGCAGGATTTAGTGTATTAGGGCTGGGTGGGTGCGCTTACATGTGACTGAAAGTCTGCGTGAGGGGCACATTTGGTGTCCCTGTGCATAGTCCAGTTCAAACCAGTCCTGGTAACAGTTGGCTCCGGCTCTGACGTGAAACTGGACAGAGGACAAGGGAGTAACCTCCCCACTGTCCAGACCCTTCCCTGGGATGGTCCCCTGAATCTGTCCAACCCTCTCCTGTGGGTATAAAAGAGCTTACCTGGCTGTAGGACGTTAGATTCTACGTGGACAAGATTCTGAACCAGAAACCACTGAACTTCGACCGTCTGGATACTCTGGACTTTGTTTGGGTCCAACTTCATCTACCTCTCAGTCTGAAGCATCATCTGTGCCCCTGAACCATACAGGATCCGTGCAGGACCTGTGGAGCATCAAGGACAACTGAAGATATCTCCCTTGGAGTGAAGGAGTCACTCCCCTGCTTTCACAGGCACCGTAACACTGCTGTCCAGTCTGCTGACCCTGAGCTCCTATGGACTCCGAAGGCTTCAGCAACACAGGAGGTGGGTTTCTGCATTCTTTGAGGTTGGAGCTGTACTCTCACCAAGTTTGAGGTCAGAATCCCTCATGGGGGCTGCAATACCCGAACCCCTGTGCAATGTGTACATTTGCAAGTGCATATGCTTGTTGGCATCTCCTGAACAAGTGCATTGGTCTCCGAGTAGCCCCAACCTCTGGCACTATTTTCTACCAAAAACGTTGGCATCCTTGCACCAAGTGCTCCGTGGGCTGTTGTTTGGTGAAATTGCTCGAGGTCCTCTCGCAACTCCTGTGCCTCCAGCCTGTGGGTCCACTTGAGGGTCAACTTTGCTTTTCTTGGGCTCCCCTGGTTGCACTGGGCCTGCCCTGACTCCCCTTGCTGTGTTGAGTCTCCTGGACCTTGCTGATCTGAACCGTACACATTCTTGACCTTCTGCCTGGGTTGCCGTTGCCAGGGCTTGTTGATACTCCCGCCAGACACCGACTCTCCAGCACCCGACATCCTTTGTGGGACAGCTCGTATCCAGCTCCTGGTCATCCTCGACGTCTCCTGGACCCCGTAGCTACAGAGTCAAGGACTCCATCAAAGCACATGAAGCACCTGACATCACTCCTGAGTGACCCAGACTCTATCCCCTCTGCTTACAGGTACTCTTCAACAAGAATCCACCTTTGGATTCCAACTGACACTTTTCCTTCTTCCAGCAGCGGCTCTTCTTCGAAGTCCTCCATTGGGTTCGACAGCGGTTTCCGACTCCACTTCAGACCTATGCACCCTGCTTCCCTGGGATAGGGGACATGGGTACCTCGGTATCCACGGGTGGGGTGGCTCTCCAACCTTCCATCTTCCACAGGGTTTCTTCGAAGTCCACTGGGAAGGGTCCTTAAACTCTAAAACTTCAACCGCGACGTTACCATAGAATTGTACAGATCACGCGGTCGTGCTCCCACACTGCACCCGTCCTCCGTGGGGTCCCTACTTACTCACCTTGGGTGGTTCCTTGGGGTCATAGCAATTCTACGTCCTCTCAAAACTGTCTTGACTCGAGTCGTGGTTCTTATATCACTTTCTTAGTATATGGTTTTGCCCCCCCCCCCCCGGGGCCCACTGTGTATTAGTGTTATTTACTGTCATTTCTGGGTTTAAGTATTGTGTGATTTGTGATTATCTCCATGTACGAGATACTGTGTTGTACTAGATAGTGTTATATTAATAAACACATATTTTTCTAACAACCGTGTGGTTCTCCTTTCATTTGACCAATACTATAAGTTTGCATCTGGTAAAACAAGCTGCTTAACATTCCTTCAAGACTAAGCCTGAAGGCTGCTCTCCCCAGCAACCATTTGGATAGCTTTCTAAGGTTATCTTTGACCTCTTAAATCACCATAAGGGTTGTTTGGACTGGTGTAAGGTGTCCACTTTAATTAGTGGACAGCATATACCAGAGCAACTTCTAACAACAGCTAATAGTTTAGACTGCAGGGTTCTCATGCGAACTCGGAGTGAAGCTAATGCACATGAATGTTTAGCAACTAAGTTGACACTTGTAGCTAGCACCTTGCCGACTTCGTTCATTTACCATGGGAATGGAGGAAGGAGCAGCACACCATCGGACAATCCTTCTTCATTGGCTTAAGATGCCTAACATCAACTTGGATTGTTACATGTGTTTTGTGTATATAATATATACGTGTTCCTAGTTAGAGTTAAGGCAGCCCGGTTCAGGCCATTCTTCTGCGACTATTCTTTTTCCTTTGCCCTTTTTGCCCTATTCACTGTGAGCTACTGCTGATGGTGATCTTTGTCGCCTACTGTATTGTGGGTTTTGAGGTTTTTTTAATGGTTATGGCTACTGCTTTGACTATTTTCTTAGCTTAAATTTGGAACAGTTGTTACTGTGACTGCATGCTGATACTTATTTGAGAGAAGGGACTCGGTCGAGTTTCTGGAACTACTCTTCATGAGGAGTTTGACTTCAAATTAATTTTATTTGTGTTCCTTTGAATTATACTCTTTTCCAAAAAGACTCTTTATAGGTTCTGTTAGGTTAGGATGTACTTAGTGTAGAATGGGGATTCATTTCATTTATGGAACATGCTGTAATTCTTTTGATTGACTCTAACCATGACTTTTTGACATTTCTGTGAAAGGATTTATCTGATTTACTACTTTGGATAAAAAGGATAAAAACGAAATACTAAACTCTTACCTATAAATAAAGGTTTTCAAAACATCCAAAACTCTCATTATTGACTGACAAAATAACTGTAATGTTGATGATTATTAAGATATTTACGATTTGTACTCCATTCTAAAATGGTGGCAAAAATCTATTCACCTGAAGAAGACTTTTGGCACAGAGTTGAAGATCTTTATTGTTAAATTAAATATTACTTTGGCGCTATCAGGTTTAATGCAGGCCTCTGCAGCTCCTGCAGTACAGGGGCAACCCTAACCCTCCAGGGTACCCCTAGTCCTTCAGACCGATTCAGCCCAAGGGCAATTAATATCTGTGAGATATGGGAGACTGAGGAGCCCACATCACATTTTGCAGTAGAGCCCCATCATTTTACATTAACTCACTGGTTAGTGGTGCATTTTGGGACACACAGTCACAAATATATTACTAAAGCATAGCGTGGTAGTGCTCTGTGATTTACAGACAGCCTATTTTCCATTTAAATGGCCAGTAAATGTGTACAGACGTAGTTGTACTGATAAAACTACGTAGCACACAAACGATAATCTGTGGAAGTTGGGTTTCAGTAAATATGTATGATTTGCGCATCACCAAGTAAAGTGTCTTGATTTGTTTGAATCCTTTTAAAATCTTTGTTTCCATCAACATCAGAATTACAAAACAATGTACTTAATGTGTGCTTTCCTAACTAGAATATTTGCAGAGTTCATTACAGGAATTTAAAACCTGTATGTGTTAAAAAGTGTCATCCTACAGCCTATTCCTTCATACTTCCTATATTCCAGCAAGATTGCCACATTGTTCAGTTTACAAAAGCCTCTCAATTTGCAGTCAGACAAATCAAACACCAATCTCAATGTTAAAAGAATAAGCATTGATTTGTCAAAATAAATAGCCTGACACTTGACCTCTGCTTTTGAAGGCACAGCAAATGAGATGAGATTAAAAAAAGCATATTTTGTGCTCATTCACCTTCTGTACCTCAGCATGGTTATATTTAGGGTGCTACAGCACCCCTCACACCCCTATTTTCAGAGTCTATGGAAGGGTGAGAATAAAAGTCCAGTGGGAGGGGATGTCCCAACAGATAACGGTCTTGAGCAGGAATACATACTGGCCCCATTTTATTTGCTCTATATTTCAGTTCTTCTATTGTCTCTGATGGCTGCCAATGCCTTCACTCCACATCTTGTAATGTCTAACCAAATGTCCCAGAAAGCCTTGACTGGAGGAGCTCTTTACCACCACACCCTGTGCCAGGATGGGACCATATCTTCTCTGTATAGTTAATATAGAGGTTAGTTTTTTTACATGCATTTTTAACTGGGTAGGTTAAAGGTATTATGGTTGACGGGGTCAGGTGAAGTAGAGACACAGGAGCAACACATCAGCAAATAGTTTACAATCAACTGAACTTGTCGTCCGCAGGTACGGAAACGTTTTCTCAGAAGGCTGCTGCCCACTTCCACCATTGACGTGGTCTACTGCCTGCATGGCCACTGATCAAAAATGGGTTAAAAAACCAGGGACAGAGTCAGGGCTGGACTGGGAACCCAAAGCAGCCCTGGCAAATTTTGTCAGATCAGCCTCTATATGGTGTGTAGCAACAGCTCTCCAATACCTTCGGCTTGAGTTTGCTCTATATAAAAAAAAAAAACAAAGTTGCAATAGTGACATGTCTCCAAATTCTTCAACCTTTTTGGAGAGTATGTCCGCTTTTTTGGGCATGAAGCTGGTAATGCTAAACATGATGAACATGATTTACAAAAGGAGTCATAAATCTGAG